>NC_141008.1:44292315-44814533 GCF_052327205.1 Somniosus microcephalus
TGGGTACTCGGCACACAGGCAGCGACCCCCAGCCCAGCCTGGCCCGGAGGCAGGAGGCGGAGACCCGGGGCACGGAGCGGCGGCCCGGTTGGGCTCAACGCAAGATGGCGGCCCGGGGTTAGAGCGCGCTCGGCCCGCACCGACTTAGTGGAGCCCGGGGCCTGGAGCCCGGGCAGCGGCCGAGCACCCCGGCCGGTGAGTGCGGCCTCCCCGGGGGCGGCGTGGGCCCAGGGCAACCGCGGTGGAATTTGGGGCTAAGGGGGCCGCTGGCCGCGGTGCTGAGCCATTGGGGGCAGGCAAGGCCGCGGGTGAACGGCAGCCGGTGCAGTGGGCCGTCCGGCAGGAGCCTGCCCCCGCTAAACACTGGGCCGGACACTGGGCTCGGACAGGCTCCTGCCCTCCACGGTTTAATGTCCTGGGCTGACTGGTCATTGAGGGGGGCTTTGGTGCTGCCCATCCTGTGGGGGGTGGGAGCGCGCAAGAGAAGGAAAGATGATAACGCGTGTCAGTTGTGAAACGTTCGTACAATTATGTTTCGAATAATTATTAGGGTTTTGGGGATAGTAACCCTCCCCTTTCTGTTATAACGAATGCTGATCCACTAATATTACATGGGTTTATTGTTTACATTCAATCATTGGTGATGCTGGTTTAACCAGAGTCATTCCAACTGCATCCCAATTATCTTTGGTTTACTGAGACACCTCGATAAAGGGTGAAAGGCCATAGTGCCGGACAGGAGGGGATAAAGGCCATAGTGCCGGACAGGAGGGGATAAAGGCCATCGTGCCGGACAGGAGGAGATAAAGGCCATAGTGCCGGACAGGTGGGGATAAAGGCCATAGTGCCGGACAGGAAGGGATAAGGGCCATAGTGCGGGACAGGAGGGGATAAAGGCCATCGTGCCGGACAGGAGGAGATAAAGGCCATAGTGCCGGACAGGAGGGGATAAAGGCCATAGTGCCGGACAGGAGGAGATAAAGGCCATAGTGCGGGACAGGAGGGGATAAAGGCCATAGTGCCGGACAGGAAGGGATAAGGGCCATAGTGCCAGAAAGGAGAGGATAAAGGCCATAGTGCCGGACAGGAGAAGCGATGAAACAAGAAGTAATTATGAGATGAGAGTAAGCTTGCGTTTTAAAGGCTCATAGATTGTTGGAGGGAAGAAAGACTGAGGGAGATGTGGGTCTAATCAGTCACAGTGTGAGGTGCTGTGAAAGAGTTGACAAAGGAGACAATGATGTTTATCAGGATTCTAATAGTAAGAAAGAATAGGATTTTTGGAGTTTAGGAGACAATAGAGGACATTTTATTGGATAGCTTGGGATAATCGTGTGGATGAAAGGGGCACAAAAATTGTGGCAATAACGTGCCTTTATATTTAACGTAGAAAACTGTCCCAAGGTGTAAAAATGGATGCTGGGAACGAGGTAAAAGGGGTGACCAAAAGCTTGGTCAAAGAAGTGGGTTTTAAGGAAGGTCTTAAAGAAGCAGAGGGGTTTAGGGAGTGAATTCGGGTTTGGGGACATGGCTGCTGCAGGCACACCGCCAATGGTGGGGCTCAGGGAGTGTGTACATTAGGCCAGCATTGGACGGACGGAAAGTTTGTGGGGGTTGGAGAATTTACAGAGATAGGAGGGGCAACCATGCAGCGATTTAAACATAAGGATAAGAATTTTAAATGGCAGGCATTGGGGGACTGCGAGTCAATGTAGGTCAACAAGGACAGGTGGGTGGGACTTGGTGCAGGATCGGATGACGGCAGTAGAGTTTTGGCTCAGCTGGTTTATGGAGGGTGGAGGATGAGAGGCTGACGAAGAAGTTAGTATAGCTGAGTCTGTCTGTGACAGAACCATTGATGAGGGTTTTAGTAGTAGATGGACGGAGGCAGGTGAAGCTAGGGAGGTAGAAGGCAGTCTTTGTGATGGAGAGGATATGGGATTGGAAGCTCGGCTTGGGATCGAATGGGATGCCGAAGTTGCGAGCAGTCTGATATAACCTAAGACAGTGGCTAAGGAGAGCAGTGAAATGGGTCTGAGTACAGAGTTTGTGATGGGTTGAAGGCAATGGCTTTGGTCTTCCCAATGTTTAGCTGGAGGAAATTGCTTATCAAAGACTGGATATTGCTCAAGCAGTCTGACAGCTCAAAGGCAGTGACTGGATCGAGCGAGGTGGTGAAGAGGTAGAGTTGGGCATCGATAGCATTCATGCTGAACCTGACTCCATATCTGCAGATGATGTCACCAAGGGGCAGCAGGTAGATATGGAAAAGGAAGGGTCAAAGCATAGATCCTTGGGCTCTCCGGAGGTAACCGTGCAGGCATGGGAAGCAAAGCCATTGTTGGAGACACTGGCTATGAATGGACAGTTAATAGTGGAGCTAAGAGAGGGCAGTTCCACCAAGCTGGACTTGGGAGGAGCGACGTTGAAGGAGCATGGTGTGATCGGCTGTGTCAAAGACTGCAGTGAGGTGATGGAGAGAGAATGCACCACGGTCACAGTCACCGGAGATATTTGCCGTATTTTCCGATCCCTATGGGTGTGTACACACCTGTAGGGACCTCACAAATGCCAATTTCAGGCATGCGAAGCGCATGCACTGAAAACCGACATTTCCAATCTGTCTAGACAGATTGCACGTCTGCACTGGAGAAGGGCCTGCTGAAATCCCTTAAAAGTCTTACGCATAAGAGTTTAAAAAAAGTTTAAAAAAAAAAAAGTTTTTTCACTCATTTATAATTTTAAAATACTTTTTAAAAAGGTAAGCTTATTTTTAGCCCCGTAAAAAACTACTTACATTTTTGTTTAAAATATTTAATTTAATGTAATTTCAACTAATTTTAAAAACGTGATTTAAAATAAAATTATTTAATGTTTTGATGTGTTTTTGGAGTGATCTCCATTCTGAAGGGAGATTCCCTTCTCCCATTGGTTCCCCATGGCCCACTGATCCCAGGGACGCTTGCACCCCTGGGATACGTAGGCCCTGCGCATTTCGTCGTGGAGAGGCCCAGGAGCGGAAATGGCCGGAGTTCTGGAGCCCTCAGGGAAGGGCGTAGATTTTTTCCAGATCGGAGGCCTCCGCACGCAGGAAGCCTCTGATCGTAAAATATGGGCCATTATTTGTGACTTTGGTTCGGGCTGTTTTGGTGCCGTGGCATGGATGGAAGCCTCATTGGAGTTGCAGGAATGGTGGGATTTGGGAGGCAACAATATGTTCAAGGACTTTGGACAGGAAAGGATGGTTGGGATGACTAGGACAGAGGTTTTCTTTTGGAAGGAGGCGATGACAGCAGTTTTCAAAGGTTGCGGGACAGTACGCAGGGAGAGGGAACCATTTATAATGCCGGCTAGCATGGCAGCCAGGAAGGGAAATTGGGTGGTCAGCAATTTAGTTGGATAAGGTCAAGGAGATTGGAGATGGCGTTAGGGGAGATAGGAGAGAAACTAGAGAAAGGCGGGGGTTCAGTGAGGGGGAGCCTGGGAGGAGGTTTGGCTTGGTGGGTAAAGGGAGAGGGGGAAGCGGCGGAGGCAGCTGAATGGATAGTCTCTGTCTTAGTGACAACGAAATCCAGGGGCAACAGCCAGGATGGGAGAGAGTAAAGATTTTGCTGGGGACGAGGGCATCAAAGGTGGAGGTGGTTGAGCAGTTCGATGGTTGTAGAAGTTTCATAGTAAATGGAGGACCATAGGCTCGGCATTTGGAAGCTTGAAAGTTGTAAGTGATGAGTGGGAAAATTTTTTTTCCAGGGGAAGATGTAGAAGTGGGGCTGGAGGGGGTAGGGGCGGTGTCACCAAGCATTGGTAGGAGATGGTCTTGTCTGTGATTGAGACCAAGGCTGTAGAGAGGCAACTGGAGCTGTTAAGGTTGAGGAGGAAGAGAGAGCATGAATATAACAGAGAGTTTATTATTGAGGGAGAGGTTTAAGGAGGACAGTAAATTCAGAGGAGCGAGGGTAAAGAAGAGTTGATGATGAGAGAGGTGCTTTAAGAGGCTTCCCAGATATGGATATAGTTTACTGTACTTTATTCTCTAGATGTGATTGTTGCTGGTAAGGTCATATTTATTACTCATTCCAAGTTGCTCTGAGAAGATGGGTCTTGAACTGCTGCAGTCTTTGCGATGATGGTGTCCCACAATGATGTTTGGTACGGGATTTCAGGATATTGGCCCAGCGACAGTGACAGAGCAATCACATATGTGCACGTCAGGATGGTGTGTGATTTGGCCGAGATGACGATGGAGGTGATGATGTTCCCGGGATATTGCTGCTCTTGTCCTACAGCATGCTTGATATGGACTATTGGCAGAGGACATGCACAATCTATTGAATTAGGTCAGTTTTAACTTGCAATTCCTAATTGCATCAATAATTGTAGAATGGGATGAGATACATGTTCGCTTAGGGTTGAGTCAAATTATTGTTTCTGTTTTTAGATATCAAGGAATATGGGGATCGGGCGGGAAAGTGGAGTTGAGGTCGAAGATCAGCCATACTCTTATTGAATGGCAGAGCAGGCTCGAGAGGCCGTATGACCTACTCCTGCTTCTAATTCTTATGTTCTTATCTGTTAAACAGGTAGTTATCACAAACCATAAGAATGCTTTAAAGTGAGATTTCTGAAATCACTTGGAGTGTCAGGTAGTATGTTTTACTTCTGCTCAGATTTACTTCACTTACTGATTCCTGGCTGCATTAATTAGATACAGGTAGAACGTCCCGAATCCGGCAACCTCGGGACCGAGGCCGAGCCGGTTTTCAGGTTTTTCCGGACTTCGGAACGTGTTTCTGATGTCCGAAGTCCGGAAACGCCCGAGCCCAGGTTGCGATATTTCCGGACTTCGGACATCAGAAACACATGCTGAGTCCGGAAATGCCTGGGCCCAGGTTCCGGTTTTTGGTAAGCCTCCCTCAGGGTATCTGGATTCCGGAACATTTTACAGATTCCGCCCCCTGCCACCAATTGTTCTGGATTCCGGAACTCTGGATTTGGGACGCTCAACCTGTATTGGGATGTGTAGCTCATGGGGCAAGATGTCCGCATGTTTTTGTATAAGGCACTGGAAGTGATGCAGTCGAGCTCCAACAGACCAAGACCTCCAGCCAGTCCCTGTCACTTAGGAGTTCTGAGGTGCAAAATCAGTTCCCTGGAACTGGATAATATATATTGTGCTGTATTCAGTCAAGCTTTTAACGTGTGTAAGCAGTTGATATTCAAGAGTCTGTTGACTGATAAATTGAAATGGTCACAACTCTAATTTTTTGAAGTGAACTTACTCGATTTGTCTTTTAATATCTAGGAAGAGAAATGCGTCCGGCTCTTGAGGCGAGGCATGGCACGGGTGGTGCGGCTGGGCTGGTGAAGTGAGGCATGGCACGGGTGGTGCGGCCGGGCTGGTGAAGTGAGGCATGGCACAGGTGGTGCAGCCGGGCTGGTGAAGTGAGGCATGGTGCGGCCGGGCTGGTGAGGCGAGGCATGGCACGGGTGGTGCGGCCGGGCTGGTGAAGTGAGGCATGGCACAGGTGGTGCAGCCGGGCTGGTGAAGTGAGGCATGGTGCGGCCGGGCTGGTGAGGCGAGGCATGGCACGGGTGGTGCGGCCGGGCTGGTGAAGTGAGGCATGGCACAGGTGGTGCAGCCGGGCTGGTGAAGTGAGGCATGGTGCGGCCGGGCTGGTGAGGCGAGGCATGGCACGGGTGGTGCAGCCGGGCTGGTGAGGCGAGACATGGCACGGGTGGTGCGGCCGGGCTGGTGAGGCGAGACATGGCACGGGTGGTGCGGCCGGGCCGGGCTGGTGAGGCGAGGCATGGCACGGGTGGTGCGGCCATTTTAGTGAGGCAGGCACCAAGTGTTGTGGCTGGTCTGATAATGCAGGCGTCATCTTGTGATTGAAACATCGAAACATAGAAGAGAGTAGGCCATTCGGCCCCTCGAGCCTGCTCTGCCATTCAATGCGATCATGGCTGATCATCCAATTTCAGTACCCTGTCCCTGCTTTCTCCCCATATCCCTTGATCCCTTTAGCCTTAAGAAATATATCCAACTCCTTTCTTGAATATATTTAATGAATTGGCCTCCACTGCCTTCTGTGGTAGAGAGTTCCACAGGTTCACCACTCTCTGGGTGAAGAAATTCCTCCTCATTTCTGTCCTAAATGGCTTACCCCTTATCCTTAGACTGTGACCCCTGGTTCTGGACTCCCTGACCACCCCTGGTTCTGGACTCCCTGACCATCGGGAACATCCTGCATCTAGTCTGTCCAGTCCTGTCAGAATTTTATAAGTTTCAATTGGTCTGTGAAACAGAGTCTACAGCCAGCCTGGTAAGACAGGTACTGCGTGATGGTGTGAGGAGAGGTGTTAGAAGTAGTTTGGTGGAATGCTAACAAATTTGACAGCACACAGTTCTTTCTAAACTTGGTTTTATCTCCATGCTTGAACTGCGTCATAGTTCAGGAGAGAGGGCGATAAGACTTTGGTTTTGTGTATAGACTTACAGACAGCAAATGTGCAGCCCAGTTCCCCACATTGACATAACTAAAGCCTTATCTCAATGGTAGGCCCACATTTAGTGGTTATATAATGTTGGAACAGGGAACTTGGCTTATTAGAGCTAGAGAGTCTGAAAGCTCCTTAATTGTGTTAACTGGAGATGTTGGCAGCAGGATGCCTATATCCTGGAGAGCTGTTCTTTTAAATTCCAAATGTTCTGTAGATATTTGAAAATCTACTGCCTCATTAATCCTGGCTCCTGGTGCTGATATCTGTAACTATGCTGTATCCAAATGAACAGCAACAAAGAAAGATGTGCATTTATATAGCACCTTTCATGACCGTAGGACGTCCCAAAGTGCTTTACAGCTAATGAAGTACTTTTTTAAGTGTAGTCACTGTTGCATTTATATAGTGCCTTTAATGTAGTTAAACGTCCCAATGCACTAAGTGAAATGAAGTGGACTCCAATCACAACTGTGAGTCAGTTCCCTTTGTAAATCTGTGATCATAAACTGGAGCACGCTGGATTGCAGGTGCTGGGCGTAGCTGGGGAATAAACCTGTTGCCTGGCTAAAGGTTGCAGGATGTCAGCAGGACCAATAAATGCCAAAGACCCACGACAAATGTATGTTAGCCTTTAAGGTATAATTTACCTTTCACTCGGGGCTCTGCTGGAGGCTGTTTGCCTGGACCCTGAAGTAGAAAGGGAAATTGGAGCATGTTAAACAGCTAGAAGTGCAATCGTGGCTTCCTCATATCAGTTCTTTATCCTTCCCCACCCCCCAGCGGTGTGAGTGGTACACACAAACCATGTGTCAGGATTGGGGTGGATTTGCCAGTTGCAAACTTTATTGGTATCTGTTCCATTTCCATCTTAAGGTATTGAGTCCAACTCAATGATATGACATGGCTGTGAAGTGGATTAGCAGGGAACACTCGTGGGTGCAGACGAGCTGCCGATAACGGGTTAATGTGTGAAGTGATCTCGGTAAAAGTGAAGTCTCAATCTTCTGGTGGCTGAGAAATCTTGTAAAGAGGTGGAGGAGATGCAGTTAAAGACCCAGACGAGATGTATCCCAGGCTGCTGTGTGAGGCAAGGGAGGCGATTGCAGGGGCTCTGACACACATTTTCAGAACCTCTCTGACCACAGGGGAGGTGCCAGAGGACTGGAGGACAGCTAACGTAGTACCATTATTCAAGAAGGGTAGTAGGGTTAAACCAGGGAATTACAGGCCAGTGGGCCTAACATCAGTGGTAGGGAAATTATTGGAAAAAATTCTGAGGGACAGAATTAGTCTCCACTTGGAGAGGCAAGGATTAATCAACGATAGTCTGCATGGCTTTGTCAGAGGGAGATCATGTCTAACCAATTTGATTGAATTTTTCGAGGGGGTGACTAGGTGTGTGGATGAGGGTAGTGCAGTTGATGTAGTCTACATGGACTTCAGTAAGGCTTTTGACAAAGTCCCGCATGGGAGATTGGTCAAGAAGGTAAGAGCCATGGGATTCAGGGCAATTTGGCACATTGGATCCAAAACTGGCTTAGTGGCGGGAGGCAGAGGGTGATGGTCGAAGGTTGTTTTTGTGACTGGAAGCCTGTGTCCAGTGGTGTACCGCAGGGATTGGTGCTGGGTCCTTTGCTGTTTGTAGTGTATATTAATGATTTAGATATGAATGTAGGAGGCATGATCAGTAAGTTCGCAAATGACACTAAAATTGGTGGAGTGGTAAATAGCGAGGAGGGAAGCCTCAGGCTGCAGGACGATATAGACGGGTTGGTCAGATGGGCAGAACAGTGGCAAATGGAATTTAATCCTGAAAAGTGTGAGGTGATGCATTTTTGGAGGACTAACAAGGCAAGGGAATATACAATGAATGGTAGGACCCTAGGAAGGACAGAAGATCAGAGGGACCCTGGTGTGCATGTACATAGATCCCTGAAGGCAGCAGGACAAGTAGATAAGGTGGTTAAGAAGGCATATGGGATGCTTGGATACTTGCCTTCATTAGCCGAGGCATAGAATATAAGAGCAGGGATGTTGTGATGGAGCTGTACAAAATGCTATTTAGGCCACAGCTGGAATATTGTGTGCAGTTCTCATTGCCACACTATTGGAAGGATGTGATTACATTGGAGAGGGTGCAGAGGAGATTCACCAGGATGTTACCTGGGTTGGAGCGCTTCAGCTATGAAGAAAGACTGGACAGGCTGGGGTTGTTTTCCTTAGAGCAGAGAAGGCTGAGGGGGGACCTGATTGAGGTGTACAAAATTATGAGGGGCATAGATAGGGTAGATAGAAAGGAACTTTTCCCCTTAGTAGAGGGGTTAATAACCAGGGGGCATAGTTTCAAGGTAAGGGGCAGGAGGTTTAGAGGGGATTTGAGGAAAAGATTTTTCACCCAGAGGGTGGTTGGAATCTGGAACTCACTGCCTGAAAGGGTGGTAGAGGCAGGAACCCTCACAACATTCAAGAAGCATTTAGATGAGCACTTGAAACGCCATAGCATACAAGGCTACGGACCAAGTGCTGGAAAATGGGATTAGAATAGATAGGGCTTGATGGCCGGCGCAGACACGATGGGCTGAAGGGCCCCTTTCTGTG
Source organism: Somniosus microcephalus (assembly GCF_052327205.1). NCBI lineage: Eukaryota > Metazoa > Chordata > Chondrichthyes > Squaliformes > Somniosidae > Somniosus > Somniosus microcephalus. Next base: position 44,301,415 of record NC_141008.1, read on the forward strand.
CTGTATAACTCTGAGAAATGGATAACTTGAGATAAAGAATACCTGGCTAGGGAAGACTCAGATGGTAATAACAAAACTCCATACACGTTTCAATTCAGTTGTAGGTTAACCCCACTCCCTTTCACTGAAATTATCTACATGGGCCAATGCCACCCATGCCACCTACCTAACTAATACATGTACAGGAAACTTCGCGATATCCGGGACTGGCGTGATGCCGATCTATGAAAACTTCCGGACAGACCAGCGCTAATGTTGAAGGATACGGAGGTTTTCATCTCCGTATCTGACAATAAACACTGTTGCTTAGCAACAGCTTGTAAACAGTCGGCCCGTACCTTGGAAGCGTCTCTGTAGCTTAGCAACAGCTTCAGAGAGGCTTTCCAGAGACTGACTGTTTAAAAAAAAAATGCTAGGAGAAGAAAAAAAAAAGAAAAAAAACCTAACAAAACGGCTGCTGATTTCTGCTGTTAGATCGAGGTTTCCGGCCATACAACCTCCGGATAAACCAAAGTTTCCTGTATATCTTTTTGCCAAGCACTGTTCCCTGAGATCTGATCAGTGTATTGTGAAGTCATAGCATCACCTCTTTTTGATTGAATTGTGCTGTTCTGGCTACAAAACTTGAGTCATAGAATTTTACAGAACAGGAGGAGGCTATTCACCCCATCGTGCCAGTGCTGGCTCTCTGAAAGAGCTACCACTTAGCCCCATTCTTTTGCCTTTCCCTATGTACTATTACATTTTTTGTTTTCAAGTATTTGACAGCTGTTTTCAAGCATTTCTCGGTTGATGGCACCCTCGCCTCTACGTCAGAAGGTTGTGGGTTCAAGTCCCACTCCAGAGACTTGAGCACAAAAATCTAGTGCTGAGGGAGCGCTGCATGTTGGAGGTACTGTCTTTCAGATGAGACGTTAAATCGAGGCCCCGTCTGCCCCCTCAGGTGGATGTAACAGATCCTATGGCACTATTTCGAAGAAGAGCAGGGGAGTTCTCCTCGGTGTCCTGGCCAATACTTATCCCTCAATCAACATCACTAAAACAGATTATCTGGTCATTATCACATTGCTCTTTGTGGGAGCTTGCTGTGTGCAAATTGGCTGCCCTGTTTCTTGCACTACAACAGTGACTACACTTCAAAAAGTACTTCATTGGCTGTAAAGTCTGGTGATTGTGAAAGGCGCTATAGAAATGCAAGTCAAAAAAAATTATTGACTTCTTCCCTTTGTTCTTTTGACAATGATCTTAAATTTATGCCCTCTACCAAGCCACCAACCAGTGGAAATGGCTTTTCCCTCTTAAACTGTCAGGATTCTTCTTAGCTGCCTTTGCTCCAGTGAAAGAGCCAGTTTCTCTCATCTCTTAAACCTTGTGCCTATTACCTAGCATTAGCTTGTTTGATTTTTTTTGCCACATTGTTTGGATATTGAAAGTGGTGGATCTACTGTTAATCCTAGGTGTCCGTCTAGATCTCCTCTCGTTAATTCTGTTGTATTCACTGGAGAAAAGGAGAGAAACGTTGGGGGAATTTTTATTTTTGAAAAGTTTGATTAGGGTCTTTCCAAATAGAAGAGGGAAAATTCAACATTCGGATGAGAGATGTACTTCCTGACTCAAGATAGCATCTTGAGAAATTGGACTTGAAACCAGAGGCTCAGAGGTATCAAAGAGCATAGCCTCAATATTGCTTATATTCAGCTGGGCAATTTTGGTTTGTCCAGTTCTTGATATCGGGCAGCAACCTTTGGGTGAACAGAGAAGGCAGTGAGGTAGATGGCATTAATATACTTGTGGAAGTTGACCTTTTGACTCCACGTAATGCCAATCGGTAGCATGTAGATAGCGAAGAGGCCGGGTACACTGGTGCTGACGATGGAGGCAGTTGAAGAAAAGCCATTGGCAGCAATCTACTGCCTATATTGAGGCAGTTAAAAACAGAACCAGCAGAGAGCAGTGCCTCTGGAGGTGGACAGAAGAGGAGAGACGTTGGAGTGGTCGACTGTGTCAAAGACAGTAGAGAGGATTAGGAGGGATTGGAAGTCATGATCACAGGTACATAAGTTGTCATTTGTGACTGACGGATCCGCTCTCAGTACTGTGGGAAGACAGAAGCTCGATTGGAAAGACCCAAATAAGGAGTGTCGAATGGGAGCACAAGAGGGGGTGAACTTTGGTTATAACAGTTCCTGAATATATAAAAACAACTTAAAACACTTATTAAAGGTGCAAGGAGGTCCCAGGAGGTGAAGATAGCAAAATAAACCAAGCATAGTATCACTACAGCAATGGAGGATGTTCAAATTCTAGCAAGTAAAAGTGGAGGTGAGGCTGATGAGGAAATTGTCCAAGTACTAAATTAATATTTTCTACAGGGATTCACTGAAGAATATAGCACCAATATGATATTGAACTACAGTACAGCAAGTAGCCCAGATGATTTTGATGTATTTGTGGCAAAGTTACCAGACAACTTGAACCCTAAAAGATTTTTATAAATATATAAAGTGTAAGTGGTTTGCTAGGGAAAAAGGACCCAAAGGAAAACCTTCATGTTGAGGCAGAGGACATGGCTAAATTATTAAATGAGTACTTTGCATCTGTCTTGACAAAGGAAGCAGATGATGTGAAGATTAAAAGAGGAAAGGGAAGTTATGGACAGGATAGTAATAGATAGGGAAGATGTACTAAAAAATGAACATTACTGAAAGTCACCTGGTCTGGATGGAATGCATTCCAGGTTGCTGAAAGAAGCAAAGGTAGAAATAGCAGAGGCATTGGTCACAATCTTTCATCCTCATTGGATACAAGAGTAGTGCTGGAGGACATTAGGGCTGTTAATGTTATACCACTATTCAATAAAAGGGAGAGGGATAAACCAGAAATTACTGGCCAGTCAGCCAAACATCGGTTGTGGGGAAGTTATTGGAAACCATTATCAGGGACAAAATAAAGTTTCATTTGGAAAGGCATGCTATTCAAGGAGATTGCATCAAGGCCAGCATAGATTTGTTAAAGGCAAGTCATGTCTGATTAACTTGATTGAATTTTTTGAGGTAATGGAGAAGGTTGGTCAAGGTAGTGCAGTAGGTGATGTATATATGGACTTTTGGAAGGCATTTGACAAAGTGCCACGCAGGAGGCTTGTTATGAAGACGGAAGGCCATGGAATTGAGGGGAAAGTGGCGGTACAGATACGGAATTGGCTCAGTGACAGGAAGCAGAGGGTGGTGGTGGAGGGATGTTTTTCAGACTGGGAGGTGGTTTGCAATGGTGTTTCCCAAGGGTCAGTTTTGGGTCCATTACTCTGCAATTTTTATAAACAACCTAAACTCGGGAGTAGGGAGCAGCATTATAACGTTTGCAGATGATGTGAAATTTGGTAACATAGTAGATAGTGATGAGGATGATTGTAGACTTCAGGGTGACATAGACAGGATGGTGAAATAGGCAGAAGCACAGCAGGTGGAGTTCAATGCAGTGAAGTGATGCACTTTGGGAGGACGAATATGGAAAGACAGTATACTATAAATGGCACGTTTTTGAGAAATGTAGATGAGTAGAAGAAGAAAGAAAGACTTGCATTTATATAGCACCATTCACGACCACCGGATGTCCCTAAGTGCTTTACAGCCAATGAAGTACTTCTTGAAGTGTAGGAAACCTTGGTGAGATACCTTTGTCCATATACACAAATCCTTACAGGTGGCAGGGCAAGTTGATAGTGTTTAAAAAAGCATTTGGGTTGCTTGGGTTTATAAATAGAGGGATAGAATATAAAAGCGAAGCGATCATGCTGGAACTTTATAAATCACTGGTTAGGCCTCAGCTGGAGTATTGTGGACAATTCTGGGCACCGCACTTCAGAAAGGATGTAAAGGCCTTAGACAGGGTACAGAGGAGGTTTACCAGGAAGTGACCAGGGATGAGGGGCTTCAGTTATGAGAAGAGGTTGGAAAAGTTCGGACTGTTCTCCTTGTAACAGAGAAGGTGAAGAGGTGACCTAATCGAGGTTTTCAAGATGATGAGAGGTTTTGATAGAGAAAATCTATTCCTTCTGGTGAGTGGGTCAATAACCAGAGGTCGTAGATTTAAAATCATTGGCAAAAGATCTAGAGCGGAGATGAAGAGAAATATTTTCAGAGTTGTCAGGATCTGGAGCGCACTACCTGAAAAGGTGGTGGAAGCTGATTCCATAAATAATTTTAAAAAGGAGTTGGACAGGCACTAGCGAATGAGGAACTTGCAGGGTTACGGACAAAAGCAGGTGTGTGGGACTGAGCACGACTGCTTTTTCAAAGAGCCAGCACAGGCACAACGGACCGAATGGCCTCCTTCTGTGCTGTAAGTTTCTATGATTCTAAGAACTTCAAGTAACTGAAGAGACAAAACGACTTTGGGCCTGATGGTATATATCCTGGGCCCAGGGAGGGGGAGATTTGTGGGATACTGGCCATCATCATGAGAGACACTGGGCGCTAGCGGGGTAGCGCAGGGTTGGAAGCAGGCTGCATACCTGTATTTAAAAAGACAAACAAATCCAATTGAGCCAACTTCGGGACTGTCAGCCTAACTTCTATATCAGGCCAAGCAATGGAAACCACTCTGAGGGGCAACCTGGAGGAGAAATAGCCAACATTGATTTAGATGGAGGAAGATCACGTCTGACAAATCTCTTTAACTTCTTTGGAGGGCATTGTAGATGAAATTGAAAGTGGAATTCCCCATGATATAATTTTCCTGGACTTTCAGAAAGCTTTTGATGGGGTTCTGCCTGAAAAAGATGAAAGCCATGGAGCTCTAGGGGAGAGTTTGGGCCTGGATCTGAAGTTGGTTAATGGATCAACACTGAGTGGTGGGTGGTGTTCAGTGGAGTACTGCAGGGGTGAGTGCGCCGAACTTTGTTTCTCACTTACGTAAATTATTCGGGTGCTGGAGTCAAATGCAAGATTATCAAGTGCGCTGACAACCCTAAAATAGGGAGTGCAGCTAAGGATTTGCAGAAAGATTTGGATCATTTTAGCAAAGAAGCAGACAGATTAAATTTATTGCAAAATGTTGCACATGAAATAATAATGCAACCCAAGTACAAAATGGACGGAATAGAATCAGCTCAGCGACCTGGGAGTAAAAGACTTGTTGCTGTTGATGTTAGACAGTGTAGAGAGGTAATTCAATCAAACTTACGAGGCTAGGTTATATATACTGAAAAATGGAATACAGGCATCTGAGGTTACACTGTGGTTTTACAATGGACTGGTTAGAACATGCGAGTGTTGTGCACAGCTGTGATCACTATCTTTGAATAGGGATGTGTCAGTTTTGGAGAGGGTGCTGAGAAGAGTAACTTTATTTTAAGTGTAAGAGTTGGAAGAAATTTTTTTAAGATGCTCAATCTCTACTGCTTAGGGAGATGACTTTTGGGTTGGGGAAATCCATAGTTAAATATATAAAAAGCTGGGGGGAGCCCGGCTTTGCCAGGGCTGTTTTGGGCCGGGCGGTTTAAATCGAGTGCCAGGCTTTGGGGCCTCTCTGTGTCCCTCTGTGAATCTGGTGCCGGGCAACATTTTAAATCGAGTCCCAGGCTTTTGGGCCCTGTCTGTGTCCCTTTGTGAATCTGCTGCCGGGCAACATTTCTACCTTTTTAATACCTTGAAAGATGAAAGTGAAAGTACTTATAAAACATTTTTGGTAAATCTTATGTTATTTTTAAAAGAGAAACTAACTTTTTCAAAGCTGGATGATCAAAGTAGTTTGAGCTGGAAGCTGAAGTAATGGCAGTGAAACAATGGCTGCCAGATCCCTGAGATGAAAACGATTAGTCCCGCCCACACACACACACCGATTGGCCAACCATCAGGGGACCGTACTGTAGGATTGGTCAATCGTGACGGCACAGGATTGGTCGAACCTTGATGTCAGTCAATCAATGCTAAGTAGCAGATAATGAGTTTAATTTGGAAGGTTTTTTGCATAAGGCGCGAACAATTTTCGTCCGACCGAAAAGTAAATACGCCAGACAGACGCACACCCGAGGACAGACAGAAGGACAGACAGATCGATTCCTTTATTATATACTAGCTGGAGTGCCTGGCGGTGCCGAGGCTTTTTCGAGGGCATGTTGTTGTTGGAAGAGAGAGAGAGAGCGACTGGGAGGAAGAGAGAGAGCGACTGGGAGGAAGAGAGAGAGCGACTGGGAGGAAGAGAGAGAGCGACTGGGAGGAAGAGAGAGAGCGACTGGGAGGAAGAGAGAGAGCGACTGGGGGAAGAGAGAGAGCGACTGGGGGGAAGAGTGAGAGCGACTGGGGGGAAGACGGGGGGGGAAAGAGAGGGGGGAAGGGGAAGGGGAGGGGGGAGGGGAAGAAGGGGAAGGGGGGAGAGGGAGGGGGAGGGAGAGGGAGGGAAGGGGGAGAGTCCCCGAGCCCCCTGATCCCTGAGGCTCGCCTCCCCCCCGAACTCCCGAGCCCCCTGATCCCCGCCCCCCCGAGGCTCACCCCGCCCCCGAACTCGCGAGGTTGCCCCCACCCGAACACCCCAACCCACCCACCACCCCACCCCAACCCCCCCACCAAGCACCGAACTCCGGAGGCCCGATCTTCCGAGCACGGCCCCCCGCCGTCCGGAGCCCCGCCCTCCCGAGCTGGCTTCAAGACCGCCGATTGCGGCTGTGAGATGGCCGGCGGGCCCGGTTGCCGGGGTAACCCTTCCCGCTCACCAAGCCCCGGCTGAGATCCGCACTCCCGAGAGCCCCGCCCCCCCCGCCCGAGCCGAGCGGGGAACAGAGAGAAACGCAGCGTCTCAGCTGCTCCTGTTGCGCGCGCGCACCCTGACCCTCGTGGCTGACGCCGTTGCCCCGGCCGGCGGGCCCAGTTGCCGGGGTAACCCTTCCCGCTCACCAAGCCCCGGCCGAGATCCGCACTCCCGAGAGCCCCGCCCCCGCCTGAGCCGAGCGGGGAACAGAGACGCCGCGTCTCAGCTGCTCCTGCTGCGTGCGCACCCTGACCCTCGTGGCTGACGCCGTTGCCCCGGGTAACGTGACACGGGGTGGGTGGGGGGGGGGGAGCTTTGCAGAAGCCGTGGGACAATTACGTAGCTCGGGCCTGGCTGGGCAAGAAAGCCCCAGGCTTTCAGGCCTAACAAAAACGGGGAAAGGTAGGAAAAAGAATCTTCAGGTTAGAGAAAATATTTACAAATGAATGTTTTAAAAAAAACTTCAATGTAATGAAAGCAATTTTATTTTGCTGGAAATGTATATTTGAAAAGAAAGACACAGAAAGCAGGAAAAAGAATGGAAGCAAGATGGCGGCGACTCACCTCGGTTCAGAACGATAAGGCCCGCCCACACACGCACCGATTGGTCGACCGTCAGGTCACCAAAGCGTAGGATTGGTCAATCGTCCCGTCACTCGACCGTAGGAGGGCCCGGCCGCACGCGCCAGCAACCCGGCGTACGATTGGTCGACCTCGAGGTCACTCTGTCGCTAATGAGAGGATAATGAGATGCTAATGAGCGGAATGTTGAAGGTTTTTTGGATAACGTGGGCGCGATTTTTGCCCGGCCGAAACGTAAATACCCTTAAGACTGTTTTGGAAAGGTAATCTTTCTTTCGACGTAACGCACGCGTAGGTACGCTCTATAACTTTCGAGCGCATACCATGCAGACGCACACGTGAGGACAGACAGAAAGAAGCATCCTTTTATATATATATAGACTAGCTGGGGAGCCCCGCGTTGCGAGGGCAATTTTGGGGCGCTTGGTCTCCCTGCCCCTGTGTGTCCCCCCTCTCCCTGTCATGTCCTCTCCCTCCCCTCCCCTCCCCTTCCCTCCCACCCCCACCCCTCCCCCACTCCCCTCTGTCCCTCTCTCCGGCCCCTCCCCCTGCCTAGCGCCTGAGGTCCGGAGCTGAGGTCCCCCGCGTATCGCGCGGCTGATGGACGGCCGCTGCGGGCGGGCGGCGTGAGCCCCCCGCGATTTCCCGAGGCTCGCCCCCCCCCCGCGATTTCCCGAGGCTCCCCCCCCCCCCGCGCGATTCCCCGAGGCTCTCCCCCCGCGATTTCCCGAGGCTCTTCCCCCCCGCGATTTCCCGAGGCGCCCCCCCCCGCGATTTCCCGAGGCTCCCCCCCCCCCCCGCGATTTCCCGAGGCTCCCCCCCCCCGCGATTTCCCGAGGCTCCCCCCCCCCGCGATTTCCCGAGGCTCCCCCCCCCCCGCGATTTCCCGAGGCTCTTCCCCCCCCCCCGCGATTTCCCGAGGCTCTCTCCCCCCCCCCCTCTATTAAATTGTTATTTAATTCCCTAACACATCATTAAAATATTTACCTTAGTTCCCTAACACACAGAAAGTGTGGGGGAAAAAATTGTGAAAAATCAAGATGGCGGCCACTCACCTCGGTTCAGAAGGATAAGGCCCGCCCACACACGCACCGATTGGTCGACCGGTCAGGTCACCCAAGCGTAGGATTGGTCAATCGTCGAGTCACTCGACACTCAACTGTAGGAAGGAACCCGCCGTCCGATTGGTGGACCTCGACGTCACACGGTCGCTAATGAGATGCTAATGAGCGGAACGCTGAACGTTTTTGGGATACCGTGGGCGGGATTTTTGTCCGGCCGAAACGTAAATACGCCTATGACCGGTCCGGAATTGCAAGCTTTCTTTTGAGGCGACGCGCGCGTCGGTACGCTCTGTAACTTTCAAACGTATAGAGAACGGACAGACAGACAGACATCGGGACAGACAGAAGAGCCGCTTTATATATATAGATATATAGATAAATACATAAATGGCTTTAATATGATAAAATGATATTTTGGATTTATCTTGAGATCATAAATGTAAATTTAGTGAAATGGAACACTAGAATAATCTGCCAGACAGGGTACTGGAGATGGTCTTTATGAACATGCCAAGTGCATTTGGATGCTACCCTGAGATGGTTAAAATGCTAGAGGGATGAGTTTCAATCGGCCAAAAGGTCTTTTCTCATCCTTAGCGTGCTCCATATAGTTTTTTTGAGCGGGGGGTTGATTTAATAGGAAATTCTTGACACTTTCACACTCTTATTTGCTTTTTCCCCAGTCAAGTATGAGCAGCATAACTGCTGAGAAAAAGTGAACTTTTAGCAAATTATTGTATGTTGATCTTAAAAATATGACTAACTTATCTTTCTTTCAATTTGCAAACTGATTGCCTTGAAATGCATTAAAAAAAATTAAAACAGGAAATTGTGCAGTGCTGGTGTGCACTACTGACCCATGTTTACAAGCAGGACTTGAGCTCTAGTTGTAATAAGTGATTGACATCCCTGGTGTGCATTGGGTCTGTGCCATACCGGCACTGTTTACTGCTCTTGCCCTTGTCATACAAGATTACTCTCTTGTATCGCAATGTAGTTTCAACAGTAACTTAAAAACAAAGGCTACATTGCAAATCACTAAATTAATTAATTTTATGGAAGAAATCAAACAGATTATTCGGACTGTAGGATAGTAGCAAACTTCAAGAGGACATGGACGGACTGGTGAAATGGGCAGGCACATGGCAGATGCAATTTAATGCGGGTAAGTGTGAAGTGATGCACTTTGGGAGGAACAACATGGAGAGGCAGTATAATCGAAATGGTACTATTTTGAGGCGGTGCAAAAGCAGAGGGACCTGGGGGGTGCATATTCACAAATCTTTGAAGGTGCAGGGCAAGTTGATGCGATTTGGCTTTGCAAATAGGGACACTGAATACAAAAACAAGGAAGTCATGCTAAAACTTTACAACTCACTGGTTGGACCTCAGCTGGATTATTGTATTACAGTTCTGGGCACCTGTCTTTAGGAAGGATGTCGAGGCCTTAGAGAGGGTACAGAGGAGGTTTACCAGGCTCATACCAGGGATGAGGAACTTCAGTTATGTGGAGAGATTGGAGAAGTTGAGATTGTTCTCCTTAGATCAGAGAAGGGTAAGGGGAGACCTAATGGAGGTAATGAAAATGAAGAGGGGTTTGGAAAGAGCAAGTAGGGAGAAACTGTTTCCTTTGGCAAGTGGGTCGGTAATCAGAGGTCATAGATTTAAAATAATTGGCAAAAGAACTAGAGGGGAAATGAGTGTGTTTTTCACACAGAGGACTGTTATGATCTGGAACACGTTGCCTGAAAGGGTGTGAATCAGATTCCATAGGAACTTTCAAAAGGCAATTAGACATGTACTTGAAGAGGACTTACTGCAGGGTTATGGGGAAAAAGCTGGGGGTGGGACTAAATTGGACAGCTCTTTAAAAGAGTAGGCACAGGCACGATGGGCCGAATGGCCGCCTTCTGTGCTGTAAGATTCGATGACTGTAGGTTGTGGTTCACCCTCTCTGTCTACTGCTGGACTACAGTGTCCTTACTTTTGTAGGATATTAAAAGCAGTTCCCTTTTTGTCTGGACATGTTCTCTCACTGAGTATTATGCTGCATTATGTGGTGTGTCGTACAACCATAATTTAGAAAGTTGTTAAAATGAGCAATGTACACGTAATGTGCATGTAAATCAGTGATCGTGATTTGCATCTGATTCTATTTTTCCAAAAACTGCATGATGTTTATGTAGAAAAAGTTGCTGAAATAGTAAGAAGATGGTTGTTTTAACAGGGATTAAAGAAAAGAAAGAAAGAGAGCTTGCATTTATATAACTCCTTTTACATCCTTGGGACATCCCAGAGAGCTTTACAGTTAATGTACTGATGAAGTGCAGTCACTGGTTGAATAGCTTGCTGCTCGCTATGTGGATTCACACAAAAAATGGCTGCTGTGGTGAACTGGAACTGCTCCTGTTTCAATTAATGCCATCAAACATTGGTAGGGGATTCTAAAGTTTAGATGTATCTGTCTGGTTAGCATAATTACTGTCCGATTTCACTGTGTAAATTGTCATCAATCAAACTTGTAAGACAGTGATTTCCAGATGTAGGATTTATGAATACTGTACTTTCCTTTTGTGGACCTTACTGTAAACGTCACTGATGTCTATGTAAAGAACTCACTAGACTGACTGGGCCTAATGGGCTGTAGAGGATGAGATCACTGTCCGGACTAGGCTGAGATGAACTGGTTGTGCAGGGTTTGATCCTGTGCTGTAACTGGGTGAATTACTGCTGTGGGAAATAGCCTGTGGTTGGATGCAAGTGAGTTTGTTTTAAACTTAGAGGCTGAACACCAACTCACTGACTCCTCCCCCTACCTCCCCCTGGACCATGACCCCACCACTGAACATCAAGCCATCGTTTCCCAGACTATCACTGACCTCATCTCCTCTGGAGATCTTCCCTCCACGGGCTCCAACCCCATAGTTCCCCAACCTTGCACAGCCCGCTACTATCTCCTTCCCAAGATCCACAAACATGGCCCTGCTAGACCCATCGTTTTAGCCTATTCTTGCCCTACGAAACTGATTTCTTCCTATCTCAACTCTTTTTTTTTCTCCCCTTGTCCAGTCTCTTCCTGCCTGCATCTGCAACTCTTCTGGCGCCCTCTGCCACTTAAACAGTTTACAGTTTCCTGGCCCTAACCGTTTCCTTTTCACCATGGACGCCCAAACCCTTTACACCTCCATCCTTCACCAGGACGGCCTGAGGGCTCTCCGCTTCCTTGAACGGAGGTCCAGCCAGTCTCCATCCACCACGACTCTTCTCTGCCTGGTTGAATTTGTTCTTACATTGAACAACTTCTCCTTTGACTTCACTCACTTCCTCCAAATAAAAGATGTTGCTATGGGAACTCATATGGGTCCCAGCTATGCCTGTCTTTTCGTGGGATATGTGGAATATTCTTTGTTCCAGTCCTATTCAGGTCCCCTCCCTCACCTCTTTTTCCGATACATTGATGACTGTATTGGTGCCGTTTCCTGCTCTTGCCCCGAACTGGAAAATTTCATCAACTTTGCTTCCAATTTCCACCCTTCCCTCACCTTCACATGGTCCATCTCCGACTCTTCCCTTCCTCGACTTCTCTGTCTCCATTTCTGGGGATAGGCTGTCAACCAATATCCACTATAAGCTCACTGATTCCAATAGCTATCTTGACTACACTTCCTCCCACCCCGCTTCCTGTAAGGATATTATTCCATTCTCCCAGTTTCATCGGCTCCGGTGCATCTGTTCTGACGATGCCAACTTCCACACTAGTCGGAGTCGGAGCTCTGACATGGCAAGAGAGCCCCAGGTGGACAGAGGAAACGCTTCAAGGACACCCTCAAAGCCTCCTTGAAAAAGTGCAACATCCCCACTGACACCTGAGAATCCCTGGCCCAAGACTGCCCAAAGTGGAGGAGAAGCATCCGGGAAGGCGCCGAGTCCAAGCGGAAGCCAAGAGCAAGGAGCACACGTCAACACAAGCACCCCACCCACCCGCCCCTTCAACCACCGTCTGCCCCACCTGTGACAGAGACTGTAGGTCCCGCATTGGACTCATCAGTCACCTGAGAACTCATTTTTAATGTGGAAGCAAGTCATCCTCTGTTCCGTTCCGAGGGACTGCCTAAGAAGACTAGTGCTTCCGATATGTCTTCTTTCCTCAACCGAGGATTCCCTTCCACTGTGGTTGACCAGGCAATTGACCGTGTCTGTCCCCTTCCCCTCCCTCCCAGAACCACAATAGAGTTCCCCTTGTCCTCACCTTCCACCCCACCAGCCTCCACATTCAACGGATCATCCTCTGCCATTCCCACCACCTTCAGCGTGATCCCACCACCAAACATATCTTCTCCTCCCCTCCCCTTTCAGCATTCCAAGGCGACTGTTCTCTCCGCGACACCCTGGTCCACTCATCAATCACCCCCAACACCCCTTACGCTTTTCACGGCACCTTCCCGTGCAAGCGCAGGAGATGCAACACTTGTCCTCTTACCTCCTCCCTCCCCACTGTCCAGGGCCCCAAACACTCTTTCCAGGTTAAACAGCGGTTTACTTGTGTGTGCCATCTACAAGATGCACTGTAGCAACTTGCCAAGGCTTCTTTGGCAGCACCTCCCAAACCCATGACCTCTACGCCTAGAAGGACAAGGGCAGCAGGCGCATGGGAGCACCATCACCTCCAAGTTCCCTTCCAAGTAACACACTATCCTGACTTGGAAATATATCGCCATTCTTTCATTGTCGCTGGGTCAAAATCCTGGAACTCCCTAACCGTGCTGTGGAAGTACCTTCAACACATGGACTGCAGCGGTTCAAGAAGGTGGCTCACCACCACCTTCTCGAGGGCAATGAGGGATGGGAAATAAATGCTGGTCTTGCCAGCGATGCCCACATCCCGTGAATGAATAAAAAAAACTGTTAATTCTCTTTTTCCCAGTTCTGTTGAAAGGTCATTGACCTGAAACGTTAACTTTGTTTCTCTCTCCACAGATGCTGCCTGCATTTTCTGTTTTTATTTGTTTTGAACTTACGTTTTTACATTTTATTTCCCCTATCCCCCTCTTTGTTGTGTTCCTGCTACAAAGTGTCCTGGTTATATGGGCACCTGCTCCCAAGTCTTTGCCAGCGCTGTTGTAAACAGGTGTGTGAGAGCGGCCTGGGGTGACGTTCCGTCTCCTGAAGGTGGGGAAGTATCTGACCTCTGCTTTGTGTCTCAATGGAGCAAGATGGCTGAGATTGTGCACTCAAAAAATGGAGTTGACCTCTCCGTGCCACAGTGCATTGGTATTCATGCTGTGCTGAACCACTGCTTCAACAATTTAATTGCTGTTTTTCTCCTTCTGATGTACTGCAGTCTGCTCCCTAGTAGCTACCACATCAGCAGGAGGGCTAACACTGCAGTGGAACATCTAAAAAAAAAAGGTCTAGAAATTGCCAATATTTGTGCAAATTCGGGAAAATTAAATTCTCTGGAAAAATAGGATGTGATTTTGCTTTGACACGGTTTGATTGGAAATGCAGTGCTAAAAATTAGTGTCAAACAATGCTCCCACCTCTGTCCAGGAGTAAGCCAAAGATGGCAATCTGGCAATGAAATACTCTTGTATCAGCTTCGGTTTGTCAGGAGGAGTTTATGTAATGCCTGGAATGCATGATGGGTTATATTTGGCTTAGGTTGACATGTAATGTGCTGTTAGAACTAAGTATAACTTTTGTGACCCCAGTACTACTGGCAATTGAGACTGGAGACTCTTGGAGCAGCACCACTGCCAGTGTGATATATGTTACATTATTAATCTGGCATGTAGAAATGTGGCATATAGACCCAAGGAGTTAGGACGTGCACTGTAAAGTAATTATAACAGCAGCATCTCCTGAAAGCTCAGTGTATAAATACATCATGTGATGTGATACTGAACCATATAGACCAGAACTATAACAAATTTAGCAACACCCGTTGTGACTCAAATATATGCAGCGCCTTTCATGACCTCAGGATGCCCCAGAGTGCTTTACAGCCACTGAAGTACTTTTTGACATGCAGTCACTGTTGTAATGTAGGAAATGTATTGAATGACATTAAGGCTCACTGTGAAAACCCTATGATATTGTGGAATAGTCTGCTGACAGTCACTGTCTCAGCTCACAATTGAAGAATGACCACTGAGGCGACCGGAGCCATTGAAACTGTACTCGAAAATAAATAATCTTCAGGAGATCATAAAATTGGATATGGAAAATATAGCGTCAGCATGTTGGCCCTACCTGTATCTAATTTGCATAGTAACAAAAAAATGTCTGAATTAAAAACAAATGAGTAGCTGATAAATTATCATCTAACAAGGGGACAAGGACAGAATCCATTTGGTTAGAGTTGAGGAGCAAAAAGGGTATTATCACACTATTGGGGGTATTCTATAGGCCTCCAAATAGTGAGAGGGAGGTAGAGGAGCAAATTTGCAGGGAAATCGCAGAGATATGCAAGGGCTATAGAGTGATGATATTGGGGGACTTTAATTACCTAAATATCGATTGGGATAATGCTAGGGTAAAGGGAAAGGAGGGGGAGGAATTTCTGAAATGTGTTCAGGAGAATTTCCTTGACCAGTTTGTTCTTGGCCCAACTAGGATGGAGGCATTGCTGGATAGAAACATAGAAACAAAGAAACTAGGAGTAGGCCATTCGGCCCTTCGAGCCTGCTCCGCCATTCAACGAGATCATGGCTGATCATCCAAACCCTAGCACCCGGTCCCTACACCGACAGCCATCCCACCCAAGCCCTATCCCCGTAACCCCACGTATTTAATCCCCCTAACACTAAGGGCCAATTTTTATCATGGCCAATCAACCTAACCCGCACATCTTTGGACTGTGGGAGGAAACCGGAGCACCCGGAGGAAACCCACGCAAACACAGGGAGAATGTGCAAACTCCACACAGACAGTCACCCGAGGCCGGATTTGAACCCGGGTCCCTGGCGCTGTGAGGCAACAGTGCTAACCACTATGCCACCGTGTTCCCTTTGCTGGTGCTGGGGAATGAGGTGGGAGAACACTTGGGTATGAGTGATCATCGTATCATAAGATTTATATTAGCAATGGAGAGGAGCAAGGAACAATCTAGAGTGGAACTTCTAAACTGGAATAGGGCTAACTTCAATGGGATGCGAAAGGATCTAGCCAGGGTAAAATGGAACCAAAGACTGACAGGTAAAACTGTAACGGAAAAATGGGTGATCTTTAAGGAGAAGATGTTCCAAGTACAGGTTAGGTACATTCCACAAAGAGGGAAGGGTAAGGGAACTAAAACAAGGGCTCCTTGGATGACGAGGGAGATAGAGAAGATGATGAAAAAAAAAAAGAGGGTGTATGATGCATGTCAGGTGAATTCTTCAAAGGGAGAACCAGACCAATTACAATAAGTTGAGAGGGGAAGTGAAGATGAAAATAAGGTTAGCAAAGCGAGAATATGAGAGTAGTATGGCGGTTAACATAAAAGGGAACCCAAAAATCTTCTATTGGCATGTAAACAGTAAGCGGGTAGTAAGAGGCGGGGTGGGGCCTATTAGTGACAAAGAAGGTGATATATGCTTAGAGGCGCAGGGCAAGGCTAGAATACTCAATGGGTACTTTGTATCGGTGACTACTAAGGAGGTGGATGCTGACAAAATATCGGTAGAAGTGGAAAAGGTAGAAGCAATGGAAGGGGTGAAAATTGATAGACAGGATGTACTAGAAAGGCTGGGTATGCTTCGAGTGGATAAGTCGCCTGGTCCAGATGGCTTGCATCCCAGGTTACTAAGGGAATTGGGGGAGGAGATAGTGGAAGGGCTTGCCATAATTTTCCAATCTTCCCTAGATACGGGGGTGGTGCTTGAGGATTGGAAAGTAGCAAATGTGATGCCATTGTTCAAGAAAGGGTGTAAGGACAATCCTAGTAACTACAGGCTGGTCAGTTTAACATCAGTGGTGGGTAAAGTTTTAGAAACAATAATCAAGGAAAAAATTAATGGGCACTTGGAGAGGTTTAAGCTAATTAAGGAGAGCCAATGTGGATTTGTAAAAGGCAGATCATGTTTGACTAATCTAATTGAACTTTTTGATGAAGGGAATGCAATGGATGTTGTCTGGATTTTCAGAAGGTGTTTGACAAAGTACCACATAGAAGGCTGGTAAACAAAATTGAGGCTCATGGAGTAGGTGCATCAGTGGCAGCTTGGATAAGGAATTGGCTTAAGGACAGAAAAGAGCGAGTTGTGGTAAATTACTGTTTTTCAGACTGGAGGATGGTAGACTGGTGTTCCCCAAGGGTCAGTGCTGGGGGGGCGGGGGGGGGGAGGTGGGGAAATTCGGTTGCTTTGCGCCTCCCGTTAGCGCCCGGGAGCGGCGATGTTTGCGCCGCTCGCGAAATTGACCAGAAATTTTGCGGCAGTGCTAAACTCTACCGCCACAATCTCGTACGCCCGCAGATCGTGACGTCAGTCGAGCATGCAACGCCCCGGTAGCACCCTGGACCGGATATTGAGTGGCGCTCCCTGCCTTTCCGCCTGCCGCTAGCAACGACAGGTTGAGGGGAATGTTTTGCAGTTGGGAAGAGACTGGTGGAGCGCGATTTAAAGGCGGCTGCTTCCTACCTTTTTTTGTCGGCGATATTTTTGCACCACGCATTCTGAGAAAGAGAGAGAGACTTCTGGAGAGATTCAACGCTGTGTGAAGGAGTTTTGGGTACTGAACAGCACTTTGCGGGTTCATTTTGATTTGACCTTCCTTGCATTGATTTAGAAGAGACTATGGGGGCTGCACTGTGAGCTCTTTCCCTGGGTCTCTCCATTGTTCTTTCCAGCAGAATTGATGTACAGGTCTCTCCAGGCCGAGATTCAAGGCTGCAATGAGCAGGGTGTGGATGGAGAGCAAGATTGACCCTCCCCTTTAAGAACTGGCCGGCGCCAGTGTGTCTGTGTTTCATTGTTGACTGACATCACATGAGCTGCGCCGGCGCACTGAGGTAGCTCCTTGCTCCTCGGCGTTAGCGCCTTGAGAGGTGTGTAGCGCCTGATTTAGCGCTCCAATCACCTCCAGGGGCGATAGAAGCCAAGTTTGCAGTCGGAGGCAATAATTAGCGCCCAGCCGATAATTGCGCCCCAAACGGGGCGATACTGAATTTCTCCCCCTCAGTGTTTTCAAGGGGAGACTGGATAGGCACTTGAAGGAAATAAACTTGCAGGGCTACGGGGATAGAGCGGGGGAATGGGACTGACTGGATTGCTCTGCAGAGAGCCGGCACAGACTCGATGGGCCGAATGGCCTCCTTCTGTGCCGTTATGACTCTGACACTAATCTTTCAGATGGGCCCTGTTGTCAGAACTGGATGAGCAGAATTTGCAGGACATTCATTCCAAAGTTGTCAGCTGTGGCTAAGTGATAGCATTCTTGTCTCCGAGTCAGCAGGTAGTGGGTTCAAGTCCCACGCTAGACACTTGAGCACATAAGTTGGCTGACATTTCAGTGCAGTACTCGGAGATGCAAAATTGAGGCCCTGTCTGCCCTCCCTGGCACTATTTGAAGAGCAGGGAGTTTATTGGGTGTCATGGAGAACATTTATCCCTCAACCAATATCACTAAAACATATAATCTGGTCATTATCTCATTGCTGTTTGTGGGACCTTGCTGAGTGCAAATTGGCTGCCGTGTTTCCAACATTACAAAAGTGACTACACTTCAAAAAGTACTTAATTGGCTGTAAAGTGCTTTTGGATGTCCTGAGGTTGTGAAAGGTGCTAGAAAAATGCACTTGGGATTACGGAAACATGGCTCCAGGGTGGCCAAGGCTGGGAACTCAACATCCAGGGGTATTCAATATTCAGGAAAGATAGGCAAAAAGGAAAGGGAGGTGGGGTAGCATTGCTGGTTAAAGAAGGGATTAACACAATTGTAAGGAAGGATATTGGCTCTGATGATGTGGAATCTGTATGGGTAGAACTGAGAAATACCAAGGGGCAGAAAACGTTAGTGGGAGTGGTATATAGACCTCCAAACAGTAATGCGGAGGTTGGGGATGGCATTAAAAGGGAAATTGGAGAAGCGTGCAATAAGGGCACAGCAGTTATCATGGGTGACTTTAATCTACATGTAGATTGGGCTAACCAAATTTGTAACAATACTGTGGAGGAGGAATTCCTGGAGTGTTTACGGGATGGTTTCCTGGACCAATATGTCGAGGAACCAACTAGAGATCAGGCCATCTTAGACTGGGTATTATGTAACGAGAAAGGATTAATTAGCAATCTTGTTGTATGAGGCCCCTTGGGTCGGAGCGATCATAATATGATCGAATTCTTCATTAAAATGGAGAATGAAGTAGTTGACTCGGAGACTAGGGTCCTGAATTTAAATAAAGGAAATTACGATGGTCGGAGGCGCGAGTTGGGTAGGATTGATTGGGGAATGTCACTCAAAGGGTTGACGGTGGATAGGCAATGGCAAACATTCAAAGACCGCATGGATGAACTACAGAATTTGTTCATCCCAGTTTGGCATAAAAATAAAACAAAAAAGGTGACTCAACCGTGGCTAACAAGGGAAATTAGGGATAGCATAAGATGCAGGGAGAGGACATATAAATTGGCCAGAAAAAGCAGTAAACCTGAGGATTGGGAACAGTTTAGGATTCAACAAAGGAGGACAAAGGGATTAATTAAGAAAGGGAAAATAGAATATGAGAGTAAGCTTTCAGGGAACATAAAAACTGAATGTAAAAGCTTTTATAGATGTGTGAAGAGAAAAAGATTGGTGAAGTCAAGCGTAGGTCCCTTGTAGTCAGAATCAGGGGAATTAATAATGGGGAACAAAGAAATGGCAGACCAATTAAATACATATTTTGGTTCTGTCTTCACAAAGGAGGACACAAATAACCTCCCAGAGATGTCGGGGAACATAGGGTCTGATGAAAGGGAGGAACTGAAAGAAATCAGTATTTGTAGGGAAATGGTGTTAGGGAAATTGATGGGATTGAAGGCCGATAAATCCCCAGGGCCTGATAATCTACATCCTAGGGTACTTAAGGAAGTGGCCCTAGAAATAGTAGATGCATTGCTGGTCATCTTCCAACATTCGATGGAATCTGGAACAGTACCCATGGATTGGAGGGTAGCTAATGTTACCCCACTATTGGAAAAAAAGGTGGTAGAGAGAAAATGGGGAATTAAGCCTGACATCGGTAGTGGGGAAAATGCCAGAATCCATTATAAAAGATGTAATAGCAGAGCACTTGGAAAACAGTGACAGGATCGGACAAAGTCAACATGGATTTACAAAAGGTAAATTGTGCTTGACTAATCTACTGGAATTTTTTGAGGATGTAACTGGTAAAATAGATAAGGGAGAACCAGTGGATATGGTGTATTTGGACTTTCAGAAGGCTTTCGATAAGATCCCGCATAAGAGATTAGCGTGTAAAGTTAAGGCACATGGGATTGGGGGCAAGGTATTGACTTGGATAGAGAACTGGTTGGCAGACAGGAAGCAGAGAGTTGGAATAAGTGGCTCTTTTTCCGAGTGGCGGGCAGTGACTAGTGGGGTACCGCAGGGATCGGTCCTTGGACCCCAGCTATTCACAATATATATTAATGATCTAGACAAGGGAACTAGATGTAATATCTCCAAATTTGCAGACGACACAAAGCTGGGTGGGCGTGTATGCTGTGAGGAGGATGCCGAGAAACTACAGGATGATTTGGACTGGTTGGGTGATTGGGCAGAAGCATGGCAGATGCAATATAACGTGGATAAATGTGAGGTTATCCACTTTGGTGGCAAAAACAGGAAGACAGATTATTATCTGAATGGCAATAGATTGGGAGAAGGGGAAGTGCAACGAGACCTGGGTGTCCTTGTGCACCAGTCGCTGAAGGTAAGCATGCAGGTGCAGCAGACGGTTAAGAAGGCAAATGGTATGTTGGCCTTCGTAGCGAGAGGGTTTGAGTACAGGAACAAGGATGTCTTGCTGCAGTTGTACAGGGCCTTGATGAGACCACATCTTGAGTGTTGTGTGCAGTTTTGGTTGCCTTATCTGAGGAAGGATGTTCTTGCCATGGAAGGAGTTCAGCGAAGATTCACCAGGCTGATACCTGGGATGGCAGGAATGACGTATGAGGAGAGATTGGGTCGATTGGGCTTGTACTCGCTGGAGTTTAGAAGAATGAGAGGGGATCTCATTGAAACTTATAAAATTCTGACAGGACTGGACAGACGAGATGCAGGAAGGATGTTCCCGATGGTCGGGGAGTCCAGAACCAGGGGTCAGAGTCTAAGGATAAGGGGTAAGCCATTTAGGACAAATGAGGAGGAATTTCTTCACCCAGAGAGTGGTGAACCTGTGGAATTCTCTACCACAGAAGGCAGTAGAGGCCAATTCATTAAATATATTCAAGAAAGAGTTAGATATATTTCTTAAGGCTAAAGGGATCAAGGGGTATGGGGAGAAAGCAGGGACCGGGTACTGAATTTGGATGATCAGCCATGATCGCATTGAATGGCGGAGCAGGCTCGAGGGGCCGAATGGCCTACTCCTGCTCCTATCTTCTATGTTTCTAAGTTCTTTATATCCTTCTATCTTAAATTTAACATTGCCTTCAGCCCTAGCCACCAATTTCATCCCCCTCCCTGGCCACTGTCTGAGGCTGAACCAGATTGTTCGCATCCTCGGAGTCCTATTTGACCCTCAGCAGAGCTTCCGAACCCATATCCTCTCCATCACCAAGATCGCCTACTTCGCCCATCTCCACCCTGCCTCAGCCCATCTGCTGCTGAAACCACCACCCATGCCTTTGTTACCTCCAGACTCGACTATTGCAACGCTCTGCTGGCCGGCCTCCCATCTTCCAGCTCCGTAACCTTGAACTCATCGAAAGCTCTGCTGCCTGTATCCTAACTCGCACCAAGTCCCGTTCACCCATCATCCCCTGCTCGCTGCTGCCTGTGTCCTAACTCGCACCAAGTCCCGTTCACCCATCATCCCCTGCTCGCTGCTGCCCGTGTCCTAACTCGCACCAAGTCCCGTTCACCCATCATCCGCTGCTCGCTGCTGCCTGTATCCTAACTCGCAGCAAGTCCCGTTCACCCATCACCCCCTGCTCGCTGCTGCCCGTGTCCTAACTCGCACCAAGTCCCGTTCACCCATCATCCCCTGCTCGCTGCTGCCTGTATCCTAACTCGCACCAAGTCCCGTTCACCCATCACCCCCTGCTCGCTGCTGCCCGTGTCCTAACTCGCACCAAGTCCCGTTCACCCATCATCCCCTGCTCGCTGCTGCCTGTCTCCTAACTCTCACCAAGTCCCGTTCACCCATCACCCCCTGCTCGCTGCTGCCTGTATCCTAACTCGCACCAAGTCCCGTTCACCCATCATCCCCTGCTCGCTGCTGCCTGTCTCCTAACTCTCACCAAGTCCCGTTCACCCATCATCCCCTGCTCGCTGACCTACTTTGGCTCCCAGTCTGGCAACACCTGAAATTTAAAATTCTTATCCTTGTGTTCATACCCCTCCGTGGCCTCGCCCCATCCTATCTCTGTAACCTCCTTCAGCCTTGCACCCCTCCGATATCTCTGCGTTTCTCCAATTCCCTTTGCCCCACCATTAGTAGCTGTTCCTTCCGCTGTCTGGGCCATAAGCTCTGGAATTCCCTCCCTAAACCTCTCCGCCTCTCTCTTCTCCTTTAAGATGCTCCTTAAAACCTACCTCTTTGATCAAGCTTTTGGTCACCTGTCTTGATGTCTCCTTATTGTGGCTCGGTGTCAAATTTTGTTTGATAACGCTCCTGTGAAGCGCCTTGGGACATTTTACTATGTTAAAGGTGATATATAAATGCAAGTTGTTTTATTTTCTTTCACTAACTTAACTAGGTGAGATTTAGATTAATTTAAATGTAATGCTTGTATAGGAAAATTGCAATCTCCATGACGTGACATGGCGGGGGGCGGGGGAACCCAAAAGAATCATTTGTGTAATTTGATTGGTTTAGTCATCAATTGCAACATGCTTTCAGTGTTGTAGTCAACCAGGTGGCATTAGGTTGAATGTTGATGTGTTTCCATAACAACCAGCGCATGTATTTAGCACTTGCTGTTCAGTGGCTCGCAGTGATGTAGCATGGGACTGATCTGTGCCTTTCCCTCATTTCTGAACTGCCTGTTGTTCTCAGACTCATGACATCAATGTGCATAGCAGATGCTAGGTGAATGGCAGAAGAACCAAAAGCGACATGAGGAAAAACTTTTTTACGGATCTGTAATGCACTACCTGAAAGGGTGGTGGAGGCAGATTCAATCGTGGCTTTCAAAAGGGAGTTGGATAAGTACCTGAAGGAAAAAAAAAATTGCTGGGCAACGGGGAAAGGGCGGGGAGTGGGACTAGCTGAAGTGCTCTTGCAGAGAGCTGGCACGGGCTTGACGGGCCGAATGGCTTCATCCTGTGCTGTAACCATTCTATGAAGGCAGTGAGCCAAATAGGGCACCATCCATGAGCACTGTTCCTTTAGGTCAGTGTTGTCCAATAGAAATCACTGACTAGCTACAAGCATGGCTGCGGCCACCCCATTATAGCCAAATTCATTAACTATAGTAGTACCAGCTCTGCCCCCGTTCTCCGACCAGTCTAGCCCCGCCCTCGCTCTCTGACCAGTCTAGCCCCGCCCCCGCTCTCCGTCCAGCCCCGCCCCTGCCTTTTGCCAAAGTGCCCTGCTGCAGCTGCTCATTATTGGGTGGTCTTGCTTTCTTGTGCTGGCTTGGAGTATGTATTTGCGATTGGTTGGGCTCCCCTCTCCATCCCATGTTGCTGGTGTTTCCACGGTGCTGAAGTCTGGCGTTTACACCTATGTTACACACCATTTCAGCAGATAACCAATAAGTTTTAATCAAGGAAGTAAACCACACAAAGCAATCACAAAACTCTTTCGCTCTGCTTTTCATTTTACCAACAAATAGAGGAAAAGGTTAAAGTGCGGCACTGTGGCGTTGGGTCGACCTGGGAGTGTCGCACTGTGTGGCATTGGGTCTAGCTGGGAGTGCAGCACTGTGTGGCGTTGGGTCTAGCTGGGAGTGCAGCACTGTGTGGCGTTGGGTCTAGCTGGGAGTGTCGCACTGTGTGGCGTTGGGTCTAGCTGGAAGTGCAGCACTGTGTGGCGTTGGGTCTAGCTGGGAGTGCAGCACTGTGTGGCGTTGGGTCTAGCTAGGAGTGACGCACTGTGTGGCGTTGGGTCTAGCTGGGAGTGCAGCACTGTGGCGTTGGGTCTAGCTGGGAGTGCAGCACTGTGTGGCGTTGGGTCTAGCTGGGAGTGTCGCACTGTGTGGCGTTGGGTCTAGCTGGAAGTGCAGCACTGTGTGGCGTTGGGTCTAGCTGGGAGTGCAGCACTGTGTGGCGTTGGGTCTAGCTGGGAGTGCGGCACTGTGTGGCGTTGGGTCGAGCTGGGAGTGCAGCACTGTGTGGTGTTGGGCCTAGCTGGGAGTGTCGCTCTGTGTGGCGTTGGGTCTGGCTGGGAGTGTCGCACTGTGTGGTGTTGGGTCTGGCTGGGAGTGTCTCACTGTGTGGCGTTGGGTCTGGCTGGGAGTGTCGCACTGTGTGGCGTTGGGTCGAGCTGGGCGGGTCGCTCTGTGGCGTTGGGTCTAGCTGGGAGGGTCGCACTGTGTGGTGTTGGGTCTAGCTGGGAGTGCGGCACTCTGGCGTTGGGTCGAACTGGGAGTGCGGCACTGTGTGGCGTTGGGTCTAGCTGGGAGTGTCGCACTGTGGCGTTGGGTCGCTCTGTGTGGCATTGGGTCGAGCTGGGAGGGTCGCACTGTGGTGTTGGGTCTGGCTTGGAGTGTCGCTCTGGCGTTGGGTCTAGCTGGGAGGGTCGCACTGTGGTGTTGGGTCCAGCTGGGAGTGTGGCATTGGGTCGAGCTGGGAGTGCGGCACTGTGGCGTTGGGTCTAGCTGGGAGTGCGGCACTGTGTGGTGTTGGGTCTTGCTGGGAGGGTCGCTCTGTGTGGTGTTGGGTCTGGCTTGGAGTGTCTCACTGTGTGGCGTTGGGTCTGGCTGGGAGTGTCTCACTGTGTGGCGTTGGGTCTGGCTGGGAGTGTCTCACTGTGTGGCGTTGGGTCTGGCTGGGAGTGCAGCACTGTGTTGCATCTCCAAACTGACTCCATGCTCTCTGCAAGCATCAACTTGGACTCTTGTCTTCTCCGTTCTCTGTTTATGACCAAGACACATCTCTCCCAATCGTTGCCGTGTATATATAACCCAGATTCCCTCTGTGTCCATTCATGTGCACATTTTGGCTGCTGCTCTGTACCTGAGCCCATTACCTCTATCTCCCCTTTTTTTTCTCTCGGCCCCTTCTCTCCCCTATCAATTCAATTCAATTCAATTCAATTCAAATCGCTTTATTGGCATGACAAGTTACATCTTATGTTGCCAAAGCATCGGAAAACATTCATGTTTGTTCACAAAAATACAGATCTATCCATACAGTGTATAAACAGATATATCCCTGAGTGTATAAATATACTTTCATATAATTTATCCTTACCTTCCTGCCACCTAGTCATGCCACTTAGGATTCCTCGCCACTCATGTACTTTGTCCCCCAATCCCTACCCCAATACCATCATTACTGCTCTGCTTTCCTACTCTCCTGCTGCCATTCCAGGCTTGAATTCCCCTTGAATAAGCCCAGAGCTACCCTCTGTTACCCTTGCATTCTCCAAAGGGTCCAATGAGGCACCAGATGCTGCCACCTTATGAACAACAATCGCAACTGCCTCATTCTCTTTCACTGACCTTTCCGTCCAGCATGCCTGCTGGGGCTAACCTCATCAATCTTCTTTTCGTCTGCTCACCCCGCCCACCACTGCCCCTTGGACTCTGCCTGCGCATCAACAATCACTCCCTTTTCTGCATTTCCCTCCAGGATGTCTGTTCACTCGTGAACAAGGCCCGTCATCCACTACCTTTATTGTGGATGATTGCATTGAAATCCTGGTTTTGACTGAAACTCGGCTTATGGGCCTCCTACGGAACCCTCCTGGCCTGGTTATTTTTGAACTGTATTTGGCCCTGGTGCGACCACATTTGGAGTACTTTGTGCAGTTTTAGTCTCCCTGTTTTAAAAGGATGTTCAGTTTTTGAGGGGGGCAGAGAAGGGCTATGCAGTTAATCCCAGATTTTAAGAGATTAACGTATGAGGAAAGATTGACTCATCAGTGATTTCAATCTCCATTCCAGATCCATTTTCCCTCTCTCTGAATTCACTGCATCTACATCACCTTCCCATTCCAACGACTACCAACTTTCTCCTGAAACCCCTCTCCCCTCCCCCTGCACTCTCAACTCCAACAACAAGTGCAAGGAGCTCATGGATTTCTTTGTCATTAGAACAGAGATCATCAGCTACGACTGTTGGTCTGCCTCTTTCCTTGACTGCCCAACGTAACCTGTCCCTGACATAGCCCTGAACCCCTATCTCCCTTTTTCCCCTCCCTTTGAAAACTGTCAACACCGCGCCCTTCCTCCTAAAACCCGCCTTTCTTCATGAAACTCACCCTCATCTCTTTGTCACTCAAGTTTCCCCCACATCACCGAAACGATCCCATGAAAGTCATGAACAGCATTCTGTGATTGTGATTTATCCCTCCTCAACCTCACTGCACCCTTTGACACAGTTGACCATACCATCGTCCTTCAACGCCTCCTCTTGTCTAGCTTGGTGGGACTAACTTCACTTCCCACTGTTACCTATCTAATTGTAGCCAGAGCATCTCCAGCAATGGCTTGTCTTCCCACCCGTGCAGAGTTCCAGAGAATCTACCTTTGGCCCACTCCTCTTCCTCATCTACATGCTGCCCCTTGGCGACATCATTTACAGACATGGGGTCACCTTCCATATGTACACGTTCGATATCGGGCTCTACCTCACCCTTCCCTCGCGTGACTCCTCTGCCTCTGTGCTGTCCGACTGTTTGCCTGACCTCCTGTCTTGGATTAGCTAGTTTCCTGCAGCTAAACATTAGGAAGACTGAAGCCATTGTCTTTGTCCCCTCATCCCGTCCCCCACCCCCCGCCACAAACTCTGTATCGATGTCACTCATTCCATCACCCTCCCAGGACACTGTCAGGCTGAACCAGACTTTTCGCAACCTTGGTGTCCTATTCGATCCCGAGCTGCGTTTCCGACCCATATCCTCTCCACCGCAAAGACTCCCTATTTCCAATTCAGTAGCATTGCGCACCTCTGCCCCTACCTCAGCCTATCTGCCACTGAAACCCTCATCCATGCCGTCGTCACCTCCAGACTCGGCTATTCCAACGTTCTCCTGGCAAGTTCATCATCCTCCACCTGCTGCAGACTCCAGCTCATCCTAATCTCCGCTGTCGCCCCTGTCCTTACTAACCTGCAATGGCTCCTGGGTCACCAATGCCTACAATTTAAAATTCTCATTCTTGAGTTTAAAATCTCTTTATGGCCTTTCTCCTCCCTATCTCCAGCCTTACAACCTCCCCTAAACACTCTGATCCTTTTGACTCTAGCCCCTTGTGCATCCGCCCTCTCTTTGCCCCACTCTTGGCAGCTGAGTCTTCAGCCACCGAGACCACATGCTCTGGCCTTTCTTCCCCAACCCCTCTGTCTCCACCTCCCTCTCCTCCTTTAAAACCCACTTTAAGAACCACCTCTGCCCAAACTTTTGGTCACCCCTCCTAAAGTCGCCTCCTTTGGCTTGGTGTCCATGGTTTGATTACGATCCTGTGAAGCACTTTGGGATGTTCTTCTGTTAACGGAGTTCTATAAATACTAGTTGTTGTTCAGTAGGTGCGTCTAGCTGGCAGTGTTGCTTATTCTGTATTAGGTCTGGGGGGACTACAGCACTCTACCATGTCAGAACTGAGCATGCTCCACTGCGCCATGTTAATTGCCCAGCTGATGAGCACTAGTTTTATAGAGTCATAGAGTTATACAGCACAGAAAG
This sequence comes from Somniosus microcephalus, assembly GCF_052327205.1. Taxonomy (NCBI): domain Eukaryota; kingdom Metazoa; phylum Chordata; class Chondrichthyes; order Squaliformes; family Somniosidae; genus Somniosus; species Somniosus microcephalus. Next base: position 44,328,787 of record NC_141008.1, read on the forward strand.
AGGCCCATCGTGTCCGCGCTGGCCATCAAGCCCTGTCTATTCTAATCCCATTTTCCAGCACTTGGTCCGTAGCCTTGTATGCTATGGTGTTTCAAGTGCTCATCTAAATGCTTCTTGAATGTTGTGAGGGTTCCTGCCTCTACCACCCTTTCAGGCAGTGAGTTCCAGATTCCAACCACCCTCTGGGTGAAAAGGTTTTTCCTCAAATCCCCTCTAAACCTCCTGCCCCTTACCTTGAAACTATGCCCCCTGGTTATTGACCCCACTACTGAGGGGAAAAGTTTTATTCTATCTACCCTATCTGTGCCCCTCATAATTTTGTACACCTCAATCAGGTTCCCCCTCAGCCTTCTCTGCTCTAAGGAAAACAACCCCAGCCTGTCCAGTCTCTCTTCATAGCTGAAGCGCTCCAGCCCAGGTAATATCCTGGTGAATCTCCTCTGCACCCTCTCCAATGCAATCACATCCTTCCTATAGTGTGGCGACCAGAACTGCACACAGTATTCCAGCTGTGGCTTAACTAGCGTTTTGTACAGCTCCATCATAACCTCCCTGCTCTTATATTCTATGCCTCGGTTAATGAAGGCAAGTATCACATATACCTTTTTAACCACCTTATCTACCTGTCCTGCTGCCTTCAGGGATCTATGTACATGCACACCAAGGTCCCTCTGATCTTCTGTCCTTCCTAGGGTCCTACCATTCATTGTGTATTCCCTTGCCTTGTTAGTCCTCCCAAAATGCATCACCTCACACTTTTCAGGGTTAAATTCCATTTGCCACTGTTCTGCCCATCTAACCATCCCATCTATATCATCCTGAAGCCTGAGGCTTCCCTCCTCGCTATTTACCACTCCACCAATTTTTGTGTCATCTGCAAACTTACTGATCATACCTCCTACATTCATATCTAAATCATTAATGTACACTACAAACAGCAAAGGACCCAGCACCGATCCCTGCGGTACACCACTGGACACAGGCTTCCAGTCACAAAAACAACCATCGACCATCACCCTCTGCCTCCTGCCACTAAGCCAATTTTGGATCCAATGTGCCAAATTGCCCTGGGTCCCATGGGCTCTTACCTTCTTGACCAGTCTCCCATGTGGGACTTCGTCAAAAGCCTTACTGAAGTCCATGTAGACTACATCAACTGCACTACGCTCATCCACACACCTAGTCACCCCCTTGAAAAATTCAATCAAATTGGTCAGACATGATCTCCCCCAGACAAAGCCATGCTGACTATCCCTGATTAATCTCTGCCTCTCCAAGTGGAGACTCATTTTGTCCCTCAGAATTTTTTCCAATAATTTCCCTATCACTGATGTTAGGCTCACTGGCCTGTAATTCCCTGGTTTATCCATACTACCCTTCTTGAACAATGGTACTACGTTAGCTGTTCTTCAGTCCTCTGGCACCTCCCCCGTGGACAGAGAGGTTCTGAAAATTTGTGTCAGAGCCCCTGCAATCTTCTCCCTTGCCTCACACAGCAGCCTGGATACACCTCGTCAGGGCCTGGGGATTTATCCACTTTTAAGCCCGCTAAAACCACTAGCACCTCCTCCCTCTCAATACTAATTTGTTCAAGTATATCACAATCCCCCTGCCTGATTTCTATGCCTACATCGTCCTTCTCCATAGTGAACACAGATGCAAAATATTCATTTGAAACCTCACCTACATCTTCCGGCTCTACACGCAGATTGCCACTTTGGTCCCTAATGGGCTCTACTCTTTCCCTGGTTATCCTCTTGCCCTTATTATACTTATAATAAAACACCTTGGGATTTTCCTTTATTTTGCCTGCCAGTGTTTTTTCATGCCCCCTCTTCGCTCTCCTAATTTCTTTTTTAAGTACCCCCCTGCACTTTCTATACTCCTCTAGGGCTTCCACTGTTTTTAGTCCTTTGTATCTGCCAAAAGCCTCCCTTTTTTTCCTAATCCATTCTTGTATACCCCTTGACATCCAGGGTTCCCTGGGCTTGTTGGTCCCACCCTTGACCTTTACGGGAACATGTTGGCGTTGTACTCTCTCTATTTCCTTTCTGAAAGACTCCCACTGCTCTGATGTGGATTTTCCTACAAGTCGCTGATCCCAGTCCACTTTGGCCAGATCCTGCCTTATATTAAAATCGGCCGTCCCCCAATTTAGAACCTTTATTTCCGGTCCATCTTTGTCCTTTTCCATGACTACCTTAAATCTCACCGAATTATGGTCACTGTCACCAAAATGCTCCTTCTGACACTTCTACCACTTGCCCGGCTACATTCCCTAGAATTAGGTCCAGTATCGCCCCCTCTCTTGTAGGACTTTCTACATGCTGGCTCAAAAAGCTCTCCTGGATGCACTTTAAGAATTCTGCACCCTCTAAGCCTTTCACACTTTGACTATCCCAGTTAATATTGGAGAAGTTGAAATCCCCTACTATTATTACCCTATTATTTCTACACTTCTCTGAGATTCCTGCAGGATTTTTTTTTTAAACGAAAGTGTAACATGCTGAAATTTTTAAGGAATTGTGAAGTCTGCTTTCCGTCCTTTAGAAACTACAGTAGTGTGAGGAAGAGGGTCCCTGGGATTCTGGGATATTATCAATATTTTTGGAATCTTATTCCACGATTCTTTGTTTTTCTATAAAAATTTGATTGTGAATTCTAAGTAGGACTAAATGCAAACTATAAAAGCTATACATAAATGAAATTGTTGTGTTTACCAAATGAAGATCGATAAACCCAATTCCCCAAATGATCCAGTTTTAAACTCTCCCACCCGCACAGTGCATGGTCACAAACAGTGTGTTTCAAATGGGATTTGTTTTGATGTGAATGAAATGGCTGACGAAGCAGAGTTGGGAATATCTATTGTGAATTAAGAGGGGAACCCAAACAGACCCGTAGAAGGGCTCTGGCGAATAGGAATAGCAGCTGAGTCATGGGAATTGGCTGTCTGCCTGCCGAGGAGAGCTATTGGGTTGTACATAAATGCATCACAGCATCGGGGAAAATCCAATCATTATTTTAAATGGTGTTCAGTGAGGGAGCAGCACAGCAAGAGGAGGGTGAGAGTAAAGATTCTATATTATCGTTAAATGGAAGTTCATTGTATACTTTACACTGTCCGAGGGTGGAGGGGTAGAGGCGGAGGGCAGTGGAATCTCCCGGCAACCCTTTCTGCTGGTCAGCTGTGAACATTTCACTGATTACTTCTGATTGTATGTGTTTTCTATTTGGGGCAGAAGTGTGCTGTTTCCATGTTTATTTAAAGGAGTGTTCAATTTCCCCCCCTATTTTGTTTAATTGAGTGCAATGCCTCATTTACTTTTGAAATGTCATTTGTAATGTCTTATTACTGTGGTAGTTTTATAAACTTAGGTTTAATAGTTGCACCAGTTTATTTTCAGAACTGCTGGTTGTGCCCTTCTCTTCCGATGTGTTAACAAGAGTCATGAATGCAGTTGGCTCACAATTGCATCTGTCCTTGCCATACGGTTCCTGGGAAGCTGTGTCAGATTGCAGGAGCATGCAGTTACAATGCCCTCGCCCGTGTTGAAGCGACCGAATAGGGAGAGCTTCGCATTTAATGCACATTTGTTAAAAAGATTTTTTTTTCTGCGGTATTAATGAATCTAACACGAATGGATTCTGGTCCTTGATGCATTTGGTCAGAAATTTGCTTGCTTTTCAAATGATCACTTTAAAATCTGTTTGAAATAACTCTCTTTGTTATGCACCCAGTTACACTCCCCATTTAAATGCACTGTGCTGTGTGTTGCAAAGTCAGATTTTTACTGCTTCATTAAAATGGGGGGAGGTGGGAGGGGGCTGAAACTGCAAACACAACTTGTGTGTAATATGAGAGGAGCGTGTCTTGTGTGTTGGTGGGGGAGCAGCCTCCATGGTGATCTGGCTTGCTTCTCAAATCCAGGCAACTGCATGAATATTATTACCTGAATATGTAGACAGGGACCCAGATAGACTTTGCGAGGGGCCAGTCGTTGACTGAAAGCTCCCCCTATTCCGCTTCTCTTGCTCTATAATTAATTGTATCTGTGCCTTTGGACCCTTGGCAGGGGTGCTACCTGCTAACACAGATGCTGTTCAAGAAGATAAGAGAGAGAAAAATTAGTTTTCTGGAAAACACCTGTTTGAGGTGACCAGAAGAATCGATACGAGGCCGTGCCTTTGATAAACAGTATTTCCACAGGTTCAGTGACTGCACGTCAAACAAAAACACAGCTTCAGGTTAATTTATGAATTACTAACAAAATACTGCTGGTGGGAGCATAGAATCTGGTGTGGAAAACATCTGTAACTGGCTGTTTAACTTGCAGCACCAGAATAGAGTCTAACCATTCAGTGTGCGTGCTATATATGATAAATGTATTTGCTGGTAATCAGAGCAAGAAATGTATTATAGGTGAAAGATGGTTCCTTCTGATGGTAAAAAGATCTTTGGCAGAAGGAGAGTTAAATGGTGACAGGCAAGTGTTGACGGAGCCAGTGTCGGCAGTGACGCAGCAGCTATCTGATTTTTATTCTTGCATTTTTTTCTCAGGTGGTTTCCTAGAAACATGATCACGTGGTGGCTCGATTCTCAGGCAGCATTCGAATGACTGACTGTCCAAAAATGTCAAGTTCAGGTTACCCACCAGGTCAAGGCCCGTTTGGTGCGGAACCAAACCGGTACCCAGCTCATGCCATTCAATATACCTTCTCCAATAGCAGGCACCAGCAGGTAGGTTAACAAACATTCTGTCGATCCTGTGTGGGATGTGCTGTGACCTTGCCTGTTTTCAGTTTCTGATTGTTTAGCTGTTCCCATACTGAACGGTGATGAAATACGATGCAGACACGTTCCTGACTCTCTGTTGCTCTGGTGGTGCAGCTGTGTGATGCACTAACACTGAGAGCGGTATTTGATAAAATAACATAACATGAATGATGTGGCAGTCAGCAATAAGAATATTTAGAAAATCTGGTGGTGGTTTAGAAACTTAAAAACTAGAGTTCGCAATGACAAATATCTCTACATACAGAAGGTACTTGGTCGTTGAGGGTTGTGTCACCCAGTCACTGAGCTCCTGGTGCTTGTTTAACTGCCTTCAGTGGTGAGGAATTTTTCAGAATTTGTGCCTAAATTGGCATATGTTTTTTCCCTTTTCTGCCCCTCAGGAGACTGTGTTACTGGGGGTTAGAGGGGAATAGGAGTGACAGATGGTGTGTAAATTACACCATGCCGGGGCTGGGCAGGCTTGATGGACCAGCTGGTCTTTTCCTGTCCTTTTTCATATGTTCACATGCAAAACATGCAGTGAGTATTATATAAGGAGTGGGAATGATCCGTCTATCCCCTGGGGTATGGAGACTGTGATGTACTTGCTACGTGGCGTGGATTGCCCTGGTCAATGGGATTCCTGAGGTCTATACGTAATTCATCAAATGCAATTAGATTCAATGGCTGATCTACACCTCAACTCCATTTTCCTGCTTTTGCTCCATATCCCTGCCTTTGCTTCATACCCCTTGATACCCTTACCTAATAAAAATTTATCTTGAAAGCTCCAATTGGCCCCCACCATCCAGTCTTTTGGGGGAGGGTTCCAAATTTCTACTACCCTCTGTGTGGAAGAAGTGCTTCCTGATTTCACTCCTGAATGGCCTAGTTCTAATTTTAAGATTGTGCCCCTTTTTCTTGATTCCCCACCAGAGGAAAGAGTTTCTCTGTAACTACCCAATCAAATCCTTTTAACATTTTAAACACCTCAATCAGATCACCCCATCAATCTCCTATACTAAAGGGAATACAAACCAAGTTTATGCAATCTCTCCTCTAAGTCCCAGTATCATTCTAGTGAACCTGCGCTGCACCCCATCCACGGCCAATATATCCTTCCTGAGGTACAGTGCCCAAAACTGAACAGTCTTGGAATAGTTAAATTCAGCCAATATTTTGCCCTGTTGTTCTTGCATTTCTCTCTGAACTATCTGCAGATCTTCACTTTCGTGGCATGTACTGCCTGTACCATTTCCCTTCCTATTTCTTAACTCTATGCATTTGGATTCTGTCTTAACACAACCTCCAGGATATCCTTTACTAATACTGCCAGTCCACTCTCTTCCAATTTATCGCTCCTGAAAATGTCATAAATGGGAATATTAATTCCTAGCCCTGTGCAAAATTAAGCCACATCTCTACTATAGCCACTATCATATCCCTCCATAGTTATTAATACTTCAACTGTTCCAATTTTGGTTTGAATACTTTGTGCATTCTCACATATGCCACTTAATCCTGATGCCAGTTTTTTGGAACATGGTGTTCTTTTTCCTGGCTTTCTTCTTCAATTTTTTGATAACTTTTGTCTTTTTTTCACAACAGTGCTTTAATCTCTCTACCTCGTAGCCTATTTGTTCCATTTCTCCTCTGATAGTATTTTCTCACTGATTATTTCAGCTTAGCCTGCTGCTTAAACTGCAATAGGTTTATTAATCCCCATCCCCTTCTTTAGTCTCAAACCTAGATTTTCTCACATCCTCCACAAAATTAACGTGAATCTTCTCCCATTGCTCTATTTACCCTCTCCACAACGATATTACACAGCACAGAAACAGGCGATTCAGCCCAACAGGTCCATGCCTGTGTTTCTGCTCCACATGAGCCTCCTCCTATTCATCTAACTCCATTAACATATCATTCTCATCCTTTCTCCCTCATGCGTTTAGCTTCCCCTTAAATGCATCTGTGCACAGTACTCCCAAGTGTGATCTAACCAAGTTTCAGTACAAATTTAACATAACTTCTCTGCTTTTCAATTCTATCCCTTTAGAAATGAAGCCCAGTGCTTGGTTTGTTTTTTTATGGCCTCATTAACCTGCGTCACTACTTTTAGTGATTTGTGTATTTGTACTCCCAGATCTCTCTGTTCTATCCCATTTAGATACTTATTTCCCAAGGAGTATGTAACCTCCTTATTCTTCCTACCAAAATGTAATACCTCGCACTTGCCTATATTGAAGTTCATTTGCCAATTACACAATCATTCTGCAAGTTTATTGTTGCTGTTTTGATTCAGCTGAAGGTCGTCCCTTCGGCAAAGCCTGCCCTATTTTCAGAAATCACTCCAATGCCCCAGAAATGTGAACCTTTCCCTCCTACACCAACTCTGCAGCAATGTTTTAGCCTCCCTAACCTGTCCAGTGTGTGGCAGAAGAAGTAATCTGGTGATTACCACCTGTGAGATACTGTTTCTCAGTCTAGTGCCAGACCCCTAAAACTCCAGCTGCAAGAGCTCAGACTTCTAACTATGTTATTGGTTCCAATATGGACCACTTCTTTTGGCTGGTCTTCCTGCCATACCAGAAGTTTTTCCATCTATTCCATGATATCCTTCACCCTGGCACCAGGGAGGGAACATACCATTTATGACTCTTGGTCATGACTGGAAAAAAGTCTATCCTATACCCCTGACTATTATCACTCTTTTATTGTTGTCTAACTACCTCTCACCCACTTGGGTAGTCTCTTGCTGTACGGTTCTGCAGTGTTGTTCAACACTATCCTCCCCTTAGTCGCTGTCACTCTCCACCTCGTACTTGTCCAACACTAATGCCTATTGGACATTTTCTGTAAGTCAGGGGTTTGCTGCACTTGTGAACCTGTCTCCCTCTGCTGCCTTTTTCTTTCTACGCTATCTCTGTGCCCTGAACTGTCTCTTACTGTCTCTTGGGTGACTCTATTCTGGGGACTCAGATTCAGAAACTCATCATCGCTCTGATGCTGCAGAGTGCGGCCAATGGCTGTTTGAGCACAGAGATCCTCTACTCCAGAGACTCCGTTTTCTGACACTGCAAATATGCTGTCCCTGGATACACCGAGAATCTGTGGTGTTCCAAACACATCATGAGTGTTCTCAGCACTGCCATCCTATTGTATCTAACTTGAAAAACATAGGCAGTTAGCCTGACTCCTAGTTGCACCAAACTCTCACAGGAACAGGAGTAGGCCATTTAGCCCCTTGAGCCTATTCCGCCATTCATTGAGATCATGGCTGATCTGTGACCTAACTCCATATACCTGCCTTTGACCCATATCTCTTAGATTTTTGTTAATCAAAGGTATTATCAATCTCAGATTTAAAATTAACAATTGATCTAGCATCAACTGCAGTTTGTGGAAGAGAGTTCCAAACTTCTACCACCCTTTGTGTGTAGAAGTGTTTCCTAATTTCACTCCTGAAAGGTCTGGCTCTAATTTTTAGACTATGCCCCCTAGTCCTAGTCTCCCAACCAGCAGAAATAGTTTCTCTCTATCTACCCTATCAGTTCCTCTTAATATCTTGAAAACTTCTATCAAATCACCCCTTAATCTTTTAAATTCCAGGGAATAGTTTATGTAATCTCTTGTAATTTAACCCTTGGAGCCCAGGTATCATTGTGGTAAGTCTACGCTGGAGTCCCTCCAAGGCCAATATATCATTCCTAAAGTGTGGGGCCCAGAACTGCTCTCAGCACTCCAGGGTGTGGTCTAACCAGGGTTTATATAGTTGCAGCATAACTTCTACCCCCTTGTATTCTAGTCCTCTAGATATAATAAAGCCCAGCATTCCATTAACCTTTTTGATTATTTTCTGTACCTGTACATGGACCCCCAAGTCTCTCTGGAGCAATGGGAGTCTTTCAGAAAGGAAATTGAGAGAGTACAATGGCAACATGTTCCCGTAAAGGTCAAGGGTGGGACCAAGAAGCCCAGGGAACCCTGGATGTCAAGGGATATACAAGAATGGATTCGGGAAAAAAAGGGAGGCTTTTGGCAGATACAAAGGACTAAAAACAGTGGAAGCCCTAGAGGAGTATAGAAAGTGCAGTGGGGTACTTAAAAAAAAGAAATTAGGAGAGCGAAGAGGGGGCATGAAAAAACACTGGCAGGCAAAATAAAGGAAAATCCCAAGGTGTTTTATTATAAGTATAATAAGGGCAAGAGTATAACCAGGGAAAGAGTAGAGCCCATTAGGGACCAAAGTGGCAATCTACGTGTAGAGCCGGAAGATGTAGGTGAGGTTTTAAATGAATATTTTGCATCTGTGTTCACTATGGAGAAGGACGATGTAGGCTTAGAAATCAGGCAGGGGGATTGTAATATACTTGAACAAATTAGTATTGAGAGGGAGGATGTACCAGTGGTTTTAGCGGGCTTAAAAGTGGATAAATCCCCAGGCCCTGACGGGGTGTATCCAGGCTGCTGTGTGAGGCAAGGGAGGAGATTGCAGGGGCTCTGACACAAATTTTCAGAACCTCTCTGGTCGCGGGGGCGGTGCCAGAGGACTGGAGAACAGCTAACGTAGTACCATTGTTCAAGAAGGGTAGTATGGATAAACCAGGGAATTACAGGCCAGTGAGCCTAACATCAGTGGTAGGGAAATTATTGGAAAAAATTCTGAGGGACAGAATTGGTCTCCACTTGGAGAGGCAAGGATTAATCAGGGATAGTCAGCATGGCTTTGTCAAGGGAAGATCATGTCTGACCAATTTGAATTTTTCGAGGGGGTGACTAGGTGTGTGGATGAGGGTAGTGCAGTGGATGTGGTTTACATGGATTTCAGTAAGGCTTTCGATGAAGTCCCGCATAGGAGACTGGCCAAGAAGGTAAGAGCCCATGGGATCCAGGGTGCCTTGGCACATTGGATCCAAAACTGGCTTAGTGGCAGAAGGCAGAGGGTGATGGTCGAAGGTTGTTTTTGTGACTGGAAGCCTGTGTCCAGTGGGGTACCGCAAGGATCGGTGCTGGGTCCCTTGCTGTTTGTGGTCCACATTAATGATTTGGATGTGAATGTAAAAGGTATGATCAGTAAGTTCGCAGATGACACGAAAATTGGTGGGGTGGTAAATAACGAGGAGGGTAGCCTCAGTCTGCAGGACGATATAGATGGGTTGGTCAGATTGGCGGAACAGTGGCAAATGGAATTTAACCCTGAAAAGTGTGAGGTGATGCATTTTGGAGGGACTAACAAGACAAGGGAATACACAATGAATGGTAAGACCCTCGGAAAGACAGAGGATCAGAGGGACCTTGGTGTGCATGTACATAGATCCCTGTACAAAACGCTGGTTAGGCCACAGCTGGAATACTGTGTGCAGTTCTGGTCGCCACACTATAGGAAGGTTGTGATTGCTTTGGAGAGGGTGCAGAGGAGATTCACCAGGATGTTACCTGGGCTGGAGCGCTTCAGCTATGAAGAAAGACTGGACAGGCTGGGGTTGTTTTCCTTGGAGCAGAGAAGGCTGAGGGGGGACCTGATTGAGGTGTACAAAATTATGAGGGGCATAGAGAGGGTAGATAGAAAGGAACTTTTTCCCTTCATAGAGGGGTCAATAACAAGGGGGCATAGATTCAAGGTAAGGGGCAGGAGGTTTCGAGGGGATTTGAGGAAAAACTTTTTCACCCAGAGGGTGGTTGGAATCTGGAACTCACTGCCTGAAAGGGTGGTAGAGGCAGGAACCCTCACAACATTCAAGAAGCATTTGGATGAGCACTTGAAATGCCATAGCATACAAGGCTACGGACCAAATGCTGGAAAATGGGATTAGATTAGACAGGGCTTGATGGCTGGCGCGGACGTGATGGGCCGAAGGGCCTCTTTCTGTGCTGTATGACTCTGTGACTCTTTGGACCGCCACCTCTCAAGAATCTAGTTCCATTTTCTCTCTTCACACAAGTATTAATTATACAACGAGAGTTGAGCTCCCGCAAAGACTGAAGTCCTGTTGAGGCTAAACTTTCCACTGGGTTATTGTACCTTCCATATGCCATTATCACCTTATTTCCCAGGAATCTGTCGCCACCATGAAGGATTATAAGGAATCTGTCCACTAACTCCTCCAAATTCCTATTTCGGGGAAAAATATAAACTTCTAACCTTACCCTTGCTTCCTCAATTTGTACAGGTGGCCCCTAGTTCTACTAGACCCCATTACCTCAAGCACATTATCCACTCTCATTACGTTTATGGTTTTAAAGAACTGAATCAGATAAGAACATAAGAAATAGGAGCAGGAGTAGGTCATTTGGCCCTCGAGTCTGCTCCGCCGTTCAGTAAGATCATGGCTGATCTGGTCTTGGTATAACTCCACTTCCCTGCCTGCTCCCCATAACCCTCGACTCCCTTACCATTCAAAAATCTGTCTATCTCCACCTTAAATATATTCAATGATCCAGCCTCCACAGCTCTCTGGGGAAGAGAATTCCAAAGATTCACGACCCTCTGAGAGAAGAAATTCCTCCTCATTTCCGTTTTAAATGGGTGCCCCCTTATTCTGAAATTATGCCCCCTAGTTCTAGATTCCCCCACGAGGGGAAACATCCTTTCTGCATCTACCCTGTCAAGCCCCCTCAGAATCTTATGTTTCAATAAGATCCCCTCTCATTCTTCTAAACTCCAATGAGTATAGGCCCAACCTGCTCAACCTTTCTTCATAAGACAACCCTTTCATCTCTGGAATCAACCTCGTGAACCTTCTCTGAACTGCCTCCAATCCAAGTATATCCTTCCTTAAATAAGGAGACCAAAACTGTACGCAGTACTCCAGGTGTGGTCTCACCAACGCTCTGTACAGTTGTAACAGGACTTCCCTACTTTTATACTCCATTCCCTTTGCAATAAAGGCCAACACTCCATTTGTCTTCCTAATTACTTGCTGTACCTGCATGCTAACTTTTTGTGATTCATGTAGAAGGACCCCCAGATCCCTCTGTACCTCAGCATTTTGTAATCTCTCCCTATTTAAATAATAATTAGCTTTTTTATTTTTCCTACCAAAGTGGATAACCTCGCATTTTCCCACATTATACTCCATCTGCCAGATTCCTGCCCACTCACTTAGCCTATCTATATCCCTTTGGAGATTCTTTGAGTCCTCCACACAATTTGCTTTCCCACCTATCTTTGTATCATCAGCAAATTTGGCTACATTACACTCGGTCGCTTCATCCAAGTCATTACAGGAAACTTTGGTTTATCTGGAGGTTGTATGTCCGGAATACTCGATCTAATGGCAAAAATCAGGAGCCGTTTTCTATAAGTTTTTTTAGTTCTCGTTCTTTTTTTTTCCCAGTCAGGCACTGCAAGGTCTGTAGCTATAGCAACAGCTTCAGCTAGAGACGCTTGCAGCTGCAGCCGACTCTTTAGAAGCTGTTGCTAAGCAACAGTGTTTGTTGTCAGATACAGAGATGAAAACCTCCGTATGCTTCAACATTAACTTTGTATGTCCGGCAGTTTTGATAGATCGGCAACACGCCGGTCCCGTCGGTGCCAGATACCACAAAGTTTCCTGTAATATAGATTGTACAGTAAATAGTTGAGGCCCCAGCACTGATCCCTGCGGCACCCCACTAGATCTCCTCTTAAGTCTCCAGTGAGTGCAAACCAAAGGGGCGAAGTCTGTCTTCAAAGTTCAGTGATTTCAGGCCAGGAATCATCATTGTTGCCTTTCTCTGCACCTTTTCCAGGGTCACAATGTCCTTTCTGGGATGGGCGGGGGGGGGGGGGGGGGGGAGCGGATTAAAACTTAACATAGTTCTCCCAAATGAGATCTTGCCAAAGCATTACATAACACTATTATTGTGGTCTTAGTTTTGTAATGAACCATCTGTAGTCCAGGGTCCTGTATGCTGTGGCCACTGCCTCTTGACACTGCTTGAACCTTGAGGTTCAGTGTTCTTCCTCTCAGTTACCTTTAACCAACATTTGCTGTCGTTCTATTCTTTGCCTTTATTATATGTACCTATGTGTATTATTATTTATCTGTGTTGAAGGACATTACAAGTCCTGGGCCCACTTCCCAATCTGTTCAAATCCAGTGGCTGAGATGGTACACTGAGGTCACCTCTCTAATCCAAGTAATGCTAGTCTTTATGTACATATTTAAATAGTCCAAATTTATTTTTAAAAAGTGTTTATGGGCACGGTTTGCTTTGTGGTAAAACTCTTACTTGCTCAAAAACCATAATAGAAAGGAACGGAGGTCTTCCCGTGTATCTGCCCTTGAAGTCCTTATTTTTCATAGTCACAATGTTGCAGCAGAGAATTGGCCATTTGGTTGGTGTTTTGCCCCACGGGCCACTTAGTTTGATTCCACTGTCCTCACGCCACACACCTTTTAATATTCCTTTTTTTTCAAATAACTAATTCCTTTAAAAAAAATAATTTATGGAGTGCTTCATCAAAAGTTTGTGGCTGAGCATCTCACGTTCTAACTATCCTCTGACTAAAGTTCATTTTATAACCGCTCCTTACTTTAACTTTATGGCTGTGTTGAAGGGGACAGTAAATGTTGCACCTCTGTGATCTGCTGTTTGTGCTGTAACTAAACGTGCTGCAATTTAATGTCACAAGTAGGTTGCCTTTGAGTAATTTGGTGCTTTGAGTCAGTGACACTAAGAGAAGGTGCTTTAGGTTTATTTTGGAAGTGGAAAAGTATTCTTGGAAAAAGTTAAAGATCAGGAGGCAGTGCAGATAAGGTATTGTAATCTGAACTTTGTATCCTAAACACTGACCCTTTTATCAGTTATGTAAATAGCAACAAATCATTAGGTAAATTTAGACATCAGCAAGTGCGGCGTGGCTCAAACACAACAGTCAACAATCCGTGTCTGGCTCGTATAAAGCTGACCCAAGGTTACCCACACAGCACTGGGGGAGGGGATCAGCATGAACTAGAAATCCAGTGCAACCTTCGTTTTGCTTATTATCACTACAGGCCTGAGAGGGTCAGGTGGGCCACTGGACAATCGGCCACTCCTTGTTTCTTTTTATATGTTAACAGGTGATATTTAAACGTTGTTAACTCAGGAAATGGGCGTACATTTTCATAGTCTTATCATTAGTTGTGCTGTCCACAGAGGTGTTAGGTTAAAACTGACAAGGTAATGTTTTGCTTTTTATAAAATGTGCAAAATGGTAATTACTTGTCTTCAGATTTTGCTAATTTTCATGTCTTGGGAAATTGCTGGATGTTGCACCTTTTATCCTACATCTTGATTCCCACTGCCCATAATGTTGAACCCACCCCCACCATAGAATCATACAGCACTGAAAGCGGCCATTCGGCCCATCGTGCCTGTGCCGGCTCTTTGGTAGAGCTATCCAATTAGTTCCACTCCCCTGCCCTTTCCCCATAGTCCTGTAAATGTTTTCCCTTCAAATATTTATCCAATTCGCTTTTGAAAGTTACGATTAAATCTGCTTCCACCGCCCTTTCAGGCAGCGCATTCCAGATCGCAACAACTCGCTGCCCTCTGAAATGGCCTAGCAAGCCACTCAGTTGTGACAAACCGCTACGAAACAAAATAATAAAAATGAACCGGACGGACCACCCGGCATCGACCTCGGCACTGGCTCCGGACACGGCAACGGCACACCCAGCCCAGTCAACCCTGCAAAGTCCTCCTCACCAACATCTGGGGACTTTTGCCAAAATTGGCAGAGCTGTCCCACAGACTAGTCAAGCAACAGCCTGACATAGCCACATTCACAGAATCAAACCTTTCAGCCAATGTCCCAAACTCCTCCATCACCATCCTTGGGTATGTCCTGTCCCACCAGCAGGACAGACCCACCGGGGGTGGCGGCACAGTGGTATTCAGTCGGGAAGGAGTGGCCCTGGGAGTCCTCAATATTGACTCCAGACCCCATGAAGTCTCATGGTTTCGGGTCAAGCATGGGCAAGGAAACCTCCTGCTGATTACCACTTACTGCCCTCCCTCAGCTGATGAATCAGTACTTCACCATGTTGAACACCACATGGAAGAAGCACTGAGAGTAGCAAGGGCACAGAATGTACTCTTGGTGTGAGACTTCAATGTCCATCACCAAGAGTGGCTCGGTAGCACCACGACTGACCGAGCTGGCTGAGTCCTGAAGGACATAACTGCCAGTCTGGGCCTGCGACAGGTGATGAGAGAACCAACACGAGGGAAAAACCTACTTGACCTCGTTCTCACCAATCTACCTGTTGCAGATGCATCTGTCCATGACCGCATTGGTAGCAGTGACCACCTCACAGTCATTGTGGAGACGAAGTTCCGTCTTCACACCGAGGACACCTTCCATCGTGTTGTGTGGCACTACCACCGTGCTAAATGGGATAGATTCAGAACAGATGTAGCAGCTAAAAACTGGGCACCCATGAGGCGCTGTGGGCCATCAGCAGCAGCAGAATTGTATTCCACCACAATCTGTAACCTCATGGCCCGGCATATCGCTTACTCTACCATTACCATCAAGCCAGGGGACCAACCCTGGTTCAATAAGGAGTGTAGAAGAGCATGCCAGGAGCAGCACCAGGCGTACCTAAAAATGAGGTGCCAACCTGGGGAGGCTGCAACACAGGACTACATGCATGCTAAAAAGCAGAAGCAGCATGCTATAAACAGGGCTAAGCGATCCCACAATCAACGGATCAGATCAAAGCTCTGCAGTCCTGCCACATCCAGTCGTGAATGATGGTGGACCATTAAACAACTAACGGGAGGAGGAGGCTCCATGAATATCCCCATCCTCAATGATGGTGGAGCCCAGCACGTGAGTGCAAAAGACAAGGCTGAAGCATTTGCAACTATCCTCAGCCAGAAGTGCCGAGTGGATGATCCATATCGGCCTCCTCCTGAGGTCCCCACCATCACAGAAGCCAGTCTTCAGCCAATTCAATTCACTCCACATGATATCAAGAAACGGCTGAGTGCATGGGATACAGCAAAGGCTATGGGCCCTGACAACACCCTGGCTATCGTGCTGAAGACTTGTGCTCCAGAACTAGCCGTGCCTCTAGCCAAACTGTTCCAGTACAGCTACAACACTGGCATCTATCCGACAATGTGGAAAACTGCCCAGGTATATCCTGTCCACAAAAAGCAGGACAAATCCAATCCGGCCAGTTACTGCCCCATCAGTCTACTCTCAATCATCAGCAAAGTGATGGAAGGTGTCATCGACAGTGCTATCAAGTGGCACTTACTCTTCAATAACCTGCTCTCTGATGCCCAGTTTGGGTTCCGCCAAGACCACTCGGCTCCCGACCTCATTACAGCCTTGGTCCAACCATGGAGGTGGGGTGGCTTTGTTGGTAAAGGATGGGATCAGTGCAGTGGTGAGAAGTGATATTGGCTCAGAAGATCAAGATGTCGAATCGGTTTGGGTGGAGATAAAAAAAATAATAAAGGGAAAAAGTCTCTGGTGGGCTTAGTCTTCAGGCCCCCGAACAGTAGCAGTACTGTTGGACAGAGTATAAATCAACAAATAATGGAGGCCTGTAAAAAAGGTACGGTAATAATCATGGGTGATTTTAATCTCCATATTGATTGGGCAAATAAAATTGGCCATGATAGCCTTGAGGAGGAGTTCATAGAATGCATCCGGGATGGTTTCCTAGAACAGTATGTAATGGAACCAGCCAGGGAGCAGGCTATCTTGGATCTGGTACTGTGTAATGAGACAGAATTAATAAATGATCTCATAATAAAGGAACCTCTAGGAAAGAGTGATCGTAGCATGGTTCAATTTCAAATTCAGTTGGAGAGTGAGAAAGTTGTATCTCGAACCAGTGTCCTGATCTTAAACAATTACAAAGGCATGAGGGCAGAACTGGCTAAAGTGGACTGGAAAAATAAATTAAAGGGTAAGACAGTTGAAATGAATTGACAGACATTTAAGGAGATATTTCATAACTCTCAACAAAAATATATTCCAATGATAAAGAAAGATTTTAAGAGAAGGGAGCACCATCCGTGGCTAATTAAGAAAGTAAAGGATGGTATCAAATTGAAAATGAAGGCATACAATGTTGCCAAGATTGGTGGGAGGCCACAGGATTGGGAAATGTTTAAAAACCAGCAAAGGATCTCTTTTTAAAAAAAAAAAGAGATGAATTATGAGAGTAAACTGGCAAGAAATATTAAAGCAGAAAGTAAGAGCTTCTACAGGTATATAAAAAGGAAGAGAGTAGCTAAAGTAAACGTTGGTCCCTTAGAGGATGAGACTGGGGAATTAATAATGGGGAACGGGGAAATGGCAGAGACTCTGAACAAATATTTTGTATCTGTCTTCACAGTAGAAGACACTAACAACATCCCAATAATGGATAATCAAGGGGTCACAGGGAGGGGGGAACTAAAGACAATTGCTATCACTAAGGAAATAGTACTTGGTAAAATAATGGGACTGAAAGACGACAGGTCCCCTGGACCAGATGGCCTGCATCCCAGGGTCTTAAAAGAAGTGGCTGCAGAGATAGTGGATGCATCGGTTGCAATATATCAAAAATCCCTGGACTCTGGAGAGGTCCCAGCGGATTGGAAAACCGCAAATGTAACACCCCTATTTAAGAAAGGAGGGAGACCGAAAGCAGGAAACTATAGACCAGTTAGCCTAACATCTGTCTTTGGGAAAATGCTGGAGTCGTTCATTAAGGAAGCAGTAGCAGGGCATTTGGAAAATCATAATGCAGTCAAGCTTATGCAGGTTTTATGAAAGGGAAATCATGTTTAGCAAATTTGCTGGAGATCTTTGAGGATGTAATGAGCAGGGTGGATAGGGGTAAGCCAGTGGATGTGGTGTATTTGGATTTCCAGAAGGCATTCGATAAGGTGCCACATAAAAGGTTGCTGCATAAGATAAGAGCTCACGGAGTTGGGGGTAATATATTAGCATGGATAGAGAATTGGCTAACTAACAGAAAGCAGAATGTCGGGATAAATGGGCCACTTTCGGTTGGCAAACGGTAACTCGTGGGGTGCCACAGGGATCGGTGCTGGGGCCTCAACTATTTGCAACCTAAATTAGTGACTTGGATGAAGGGACCGAGTGCAATGTAGCCAAGTTTGCGGATGATACAAAGATGGGTGGGAAAGCAAGTTGTGCAGAGGACTCAACGAATCTGCAAAGGGATATAGACAGGCTAAGTGAGTGGGCAAACATTTGGCAGATGGAGTATAATGTGGGAAACTGCGAGGTTATCCACTTTGGCAGGAAAAATAAAAAAGCAAATTATTATTTAAATGGAGAGAGATTACAAAATGCTACAGTTCAGAGGGACCTGGGGCTCCTGGTGCATGAAACACAAAAAGTTAGCATGCAAGTACAGCAAGTAATCAAAAAGGCAAATGAAATGTTAGCCTTTATTTCAAGGGGGTTGGAGTATAAAAGCAGGGAAGTCCTGCTACAACTGTACAAGGTATTGGTGAGACCGCACCTTGAGTACTGTGTACAGTTTTGGCCTCCTTATTTAAGGAAGGATATACTTGCATTGGAGGCAGTTCAGAGATGATTCACACGGTTAATTCCAGAGATGAGGGGGTTGACTTATGAAGAAAGGTTGAGCAGGTTGGGCCTATACTCATTGGAATTTAGAAGAGTGAGAGGTGATCTTATTGAAACATATAAGGTACTGAGGGGGCTCGACAAGGTAGATGCAGAGAGGATGTTTCCCCTTGTGGGGAAATCTAGAACTCATGGGCATAGTTTCAGAATAAAGAGTCGCCCTTTTAGAATTGAGATGAGGAATTTCTTTTCTCAGAGGGTTGTAAATCTGTGGAATTTTCTACCCCAGAGAGCCGTGGAGGCTGGGTCATTAAATACATTTAAGGTGGAGATAGACAGATTTTTGCGAGTGATGGGTTATGGGGAGCGGGCAGGGAAGTAGCTTTTTTGCCCAAGATCAGCCATGATCTTATTGAATGGCGGAGCAGGCTCGAGGGGCCAAGTGGCCTATTCCGGCCCCTATTTCTTTTGTTCTTATGGACAAAGGAGCTGAATTCCAGAGGAGAAGTGAGAGTGACTGCCCTTGACATCAAGGCAGCATTTGACCTTTGGGTGTGGCATCAAGGAACCCTTGTAAAACATGGCAATCGGGGTGGGGGGAAACTCTCCACTGGCTGGAGTCATACCTAGCACAAAGGAAGATGGTTGTGGTGATTGAAGGTCAATCATCACAGCCCCAGGACATTGCTGCAGGAGTTCCTCAGGGCAGTGTCCTAGTGCAACTATCTTCAGCTGCTTCATCAATGACCTTCCCTCCAACATAAGGTCAGAAATAGGGATGTTCGCTGATGACTGCACAATGTTTAGTGCCATTCACAACTCCTCAGATAATGTAGCAGTCCATGCCCTCATGCAACAAGACCTGAACGACGTTCAGGCTTGGGCTGATAAGTGGCAGGTAACATTCGCGCCACAGAAGTGCTAGGCAATGACTATTTCCAACAAGCGAGAGTGTAACTACCGCCCCATGACATTCAATGGCATTACCATCGCCAAATCCCCCTCCATCAACATCCTGGGGGGTCACCAATTACCAGAAACTTAACTGGACCAGCCACATAAATAATGTGGCAACAAGAGCAGGTCAGAGGATAGGTATTCTGCGGCGAGTGTCTCACCTCATGACTCCCCAAAGCCTTTCTACCATCTACAAAGCACAAGTAAGGAGTGTGATGGAATACTCTCCACTTGCCTGGATGAGTGCAGCTCCAACAACACTCAAGAAGCTCAACACCATCCAGGACAAAGCAGCCCGCTTGGTTGGCCCCTCTTCCACCTCGAAGGACAAGGGCAGCAGGCGCATGGGAACACCACCACCTCCAAGTTCCTCTCCAAGTCACACACCATCCTCACTTAGAAGTGTATCGCCGATCCTTCATCGTTGCTGGGTCAAAATCCTGGAACTCCCTACCTAATAGCACAGTGGGAGTACCTTCACCACACGGACTGCAGCGATTCAGGAAAGCGGCTCACCGCCACCTTCTCGAGGGCAATTAGGGATGAGCAATAAATGCTGGCCTTGCCAGCGATGCCCTGATCCCATAAACGAATTTAAAAAAAAAAATTGTTTCCTCATCTCGCCTCTGGTTCTTTTGCCAGTCATCTTAATTCTGTGTCCTCTCGTTACTGACCCTTCTGCCACTGGAAACAGTTTCTCCTTATTTACTCTATCTAAACCTTTCATGATTTTAAACGCCTTGTCCTGCCATCTTCAAAGATTTGTGCACAAACACCACCAGGTCTCTCTGTTCTTGCACCCTCTTTAAAATGGTACCATTTAGCTTGTATTGTCTCTGCTCATTCTTCCTAACGAAATGTAGCACCTCACACTCTGCTGCATTGAATTTCATCTGCCATGTGTTAGCCCATACCACCAGCCTGTCTGTGTCCTCTTGAAGTCTATTACTATCTTCTACACTGTTTACTACACTTCCAAGTTTCATGTCATCTGCAAATTTTGACATTGTGCCCATTACCCCGAGTCCAAATCATTAATGTACATCAAAAACAGCAGTGGTCCTAGTACTGAACCTTGGGGAACATCACTGTATACCTCCCTCCAGTATGAAAAACAGTCATTCACCACAACCCTCTGTGTTCTATCCCTTAGCTAATTTTGATTCTATGCTGCTACTGCCCCTTTTACCCCATGGGCTTCAATTTTGCTAACAAGCCTAATATGTGTGCTTCATTAAATGCCCTTTGAAAGACCATATAAATAAGATCAACTGCATTGCCCTCATTCACCCTTGCTACCTTATCAAAAAACAAAGTCAAGTTCGTCAAACATGATTTGCCCTTAACAATTAGGTGCTGGCTCTCCTTTATTAGTCCATGCTTGTCCAAGTGGCTGTTAATTTTTTCCTGGATTATTGTTTCTAAAAGCTTCCTCACCACCGACATTAAACTGTAATTGCCAGGTTTATCTTTCTCCCCCTTTTTGAACAAGGGTGTAACATTTGCAATCCTCCAGTCCTCTTGCACCACCCCTGTATCTAAGGAGGATTGAAAGATTGTGGCCAGCACCTCTGTAATTTCTACAGCTCCCTCAGCAACCTTGGATGCATTCCATCTGGACCGCGTGACTTATCCACTTTAAGTACTGTCAGCCTTTCTAGTACCTCTTTATCTATTTTTCCTCATCCAGTATCCCAGCAACCTCCTCGTTTACCGTAGCTTTGGCAAAGTCCTCTTCCTTGGTAAACACCGATACAAAGTACTCATTTACCACCTCAGCCATGCCTTCTGCCTCCACCAATAGTTCTCCATTTTGGTCCCTAATCGGCCTCACCGCTCCTCTGACAACCCTTATGCCTAAAGAAGACCTTTGGATTCCCTTTTATGTTAGCCGCCAATCTATTCTTTTACCATCTCTATGCCCCTCATTTCTTTTTTCACTTTTCTACTTTTTATATTCAGCCTGATTCTCCCTTGTATTACATAGGATTACATAGGATATACACCACAGGAACAGGCCATTCGGCCCAGCCAGTCCATGCCGGCGTTTATGCTCCATTCGTGCCTCCTCCCGTCTTTCCTCTTCTAAATCTATCAGCGTAACCCTCTATTCCCTTTTCCCTCATATGCCTGTCTAGCCTCCCCTTAAATGCATCTATACTATTCGCTTCAACCACTCCCTGTGGTAGCGAGTTCCACATTCTCACCACTCTCTGGGTAAAGAAGTTTCTTCTGAATTCCCTATTTGATTTCTTGGTGGCTATCTTATATTGATGGTCTCTAGTTATGCTCTTCCCCACAAGTGGAAACACTCTCTCTCTATCTACTCTATCAAAATCTTTCATAATTTTAAAGAGCTTTATTAGGTCACCCCTCAGCCTTTTTACAAGAGAAAAGAGACCCAGCCTGTTCATTCTTTCCTAATAGGTATACCCTCTCATTTCTGGTATCATCCTTGTACATCTTCTCTGCACCCTCTCCAGTGCCTCGATATACTTGGTATAATATAGTGACCAGAATTGTACGCAGTACTCCCAAGTGTGGTCTAACCAAGGTTCGATACTAGCTTAGCATAACTTCACAACTTTTCAATTCTATCCCTCTCGAAATAAACCCTAGTGCTTGGTTTGCTTTTTTTATGGCCTTGTTAACCTGTGTCGCTACTTTTAGTGATTTGTGTATTTGTACTCCAAGATCCCTTTGCTCCTTGACCCCATCCAGACTCGCACCCTCCAAGTAATAAGTGACCTCCGTATTATCAAACTGACATCTGTCATATGCCCCTTTTTTCTGCTTTATCTTAATCTCTAACTCCTTTGTCATCCAGGAAGCTCTGGCTTTGATTGCCCTCCCTTTCCCCCCTGTGGGAATCTACCGAGACTGTACCCGAACCGTCTCCTCTTTAAAGGCCGCCCATTGCTCCATTACATTTCTGTCTGCCAGTCTTTGACTCCAATTTACCCAGGCTAGAACCCTCCTTAATTCGCTGAAATTAGCCGTCCTCCAGTTAAGTATTTTTATTCTAGATTTCTCCTTGTCCGTTTTCACAACTATTCTATACCTTGCGATACTATGATCACTATTCCCAAGCTGCTCCCCCGCTGTGACATTCTCCACTTGACCCACTTCATTCCCCAGGACTAGTTCCAGCAATGCTTCCTTCCTTGTTGGGCATGAAACCTACTGATCAAGAAAATTCTCCTGAACACACTTCAGAAATTCCTCCCCTTCTCTGCCCTTAACACAATCACTGCCCCATGCAATTTTGAGGTAGTTAAAGTTTCCCATTATCACTACTCTATAGTTTTTGCACCTCTCAGTAATTTACATGCAAATCTGCTCTATGTCCTTCCCACTATTTGGTGGCCTATAAAATACACCAAGTAGCGTAATAGCTCCTCTGTTGTTTCTTAACTCCAACCAAATCGATTCTGTCTTTGACCCCTCAAGGACATTCTTTCTAGCACTGTCATATTTTCCTTAATCAAAACTGCTCTTTTTTTCTTCCTTCCTTCCCTGTCTTTCCTGAATACTTTGTACCCAGGAATATTAAGCATCCAGTGCTGCCCTTTTTTGAGCCAGGTCTCTCTCATCGCCACTACATCATATTCCCATGTGGCTATTTGCGCCTGCAGCTCACCAATCATATTAACCACACTTTGTGTATTTACACACATACACTCCAAACCTAACTTAGATATATTTGTGTTTTCTATGACCCCACCTAATTCTGTATTATTTCTAACTCTAGCTGTATCTCCCAGTCCTCTGTGCACACTGTTTCTACTTCTTAATGCTAGACCCTGGTGCCCAACCCCTGCCAAATTAGTTTAAATCCTCCCCCACAGTATTAGTTAACCTGCCTGCGAGAATATTGGTCCCAGCTCTGTTCAGGTGCAACCCGTCCATCTTGAACAGGTCCTTCATGCCACAGAACTGGTCTCAATGTCCAAGGAATCTGAAGCCCTCCCTCCTGCATCATGCCTTTAGCCATGCATTAACCTGCGATATCCTCCTATTTCTACTCTCACTAGCACGTGGCACTGGGAGTAATCCAGAGATGACTACCTTTTGAAGTCCTGCTTTTTAACTTCCTCCCTGGCTCCTTAAACTCTGTGCAGGACCTCAACCCTCTTCTTCCCTATGTTGGTTCCGACTAGGACCACAACCTCTGGCTCTTTCCCATCCACCCGCAGAATGTTCTGCACTCTCTCCGTGATGTCCCTTACCCTGGCGCCAGTGAGGCAACATACGATACGGGTCTCACATCTACGGTAGCAGAACTGCCTGTCTGTCCCCCTGACTATTGAATCCCCAATTACTGCTGCATTCCCACACTTTCCTGCAGCACCCGGTGCAGTCCTTTGCCTCACGGTGCCAGGCTCGGCACTGCACTCCTTCGAGGTGTCGTCGCCCTCACTGACATTCAATGCTGAATATCGATTTGAAAGTGCCACACTCCCGGAGGATTCCTGCACTGCCTGCCTCTTCCTACCCTTGCAGGTGGCCATCCATTTGCTATTCGGAACTCTTACCTGGCTGTGTGGTGACCACCTCCTGGAACCTGCGATCCAGGACACACTCAGCCACCCGTATGCCCTGAAGTGAATCCAGCTCCCCCTCAAGCTCAGAAACCCTGAGCGTGAGTTTGAGCAGGTTGAAGCACTTCCTGCACACTCCAGAACACATGCGACCTTCAAGCTCCTCAAAGCTAACTGACCAAAGACTAATTATTTACTCAAGCTTAAAAAGAACCACCGAGGTCACGAAACACAAAGAACTTGAATATTAGATATCTAGATACTTAACCTAGACACTTATCTCACAATCCTCGGGTTCTGCGGCTCCACTCCTTTTGAGTTGGGCGTGAGAAACCGCCTTCCTACTCTCCACCGAATTCCTGCTATCACCAAATTCTCAGCTTCCACTCTGTTTGCGATCCACTCCGATTGCGATTCACCAAGCTCTGTGCCCAAGCTCTCTCTTATCTATTTCTAACGTATTCAATTTCTCTACTACCTCCTCCTTTACTGCTACATTGACAGCATTCTCTTCTCTCGTGAAGGCAGATGCGAAGTACTCATTTAGTATCTCAGCCATGCCCTCTGCATCCACAAGAATATCTCCTTTTTGGTCCCTAATCGACCCCACCCTTCCTTTGACTATCATTTTTACTATTTGTGTGTTTAGAAAAGACTTTTGGGTACCATTTTATGTTAGCAGCTAATCTATTCTCAGACTCTCTCTTTGCCCTTCTTCCCTTTTTTAGATCTCCTCTGTGCTTTCTATATTCAGCTTGGTCACTCTGGTAACCAACAGGTTACATTTAGAGTCATAGAGTTATACAGCACAGAAAGAGGCCCTTCGGCCCATCGCGTCCGCGCCGGCCATCAAGCCCTGTCTAATCTAATCCCATTTTCCAGCATTTGGTCCGTAGCCTTGTATGCTATGGCATTTCAAGTGCTCATCCAAATGCTTCTTGAATGTTGTGAGGGTTCCTGCCTCTACCACCCTTTCAGGCAGTGAGTTCCAGATTCCAGCCACCCTCTGGGTGAAAAATCTTTTCCTCAAATCCCCTCTAAACCTCCTGCCCCTTACCTTGAAACTATGCTCCCTGGTTATTCACCCCTCTACTAAGGGGAAAAGTTCCTTTCTATCTACCCTATCTATGCCCCTCATAATTTTGTACACCTCAATCAGGTCCCCCCTCAGCCTTCTCTGCTCCAAGGAAAACAACCCCAGCCTGTCCAGTCTTTCTTCATAGCTGAAGTGCTCCAACCCAGGTAACATCCTGGTGAATCTCCTCTGCACCCTCTCCAAAGCAATCACATCCTTCCTATAGTGTGGCGACCAGAACTGCACACAGTACTCCAGTTGTGGCCTTACCAGCGTTTTGTACAGCTCCATCATAACCTCCCTGCTCTTATATTCTATGCCTTGGTTAATGAAGGCAAGTATCCCATATGCCTTTTTAACCACCTTATCCACCTGTTCTGCTGCCTTCAGGGATCTATGTACATGCACACCAAGGTCCCTCTGATCCTCTGTCTTTCCTAGGGTCTTAGCATTCATTGTATATTCCCTTGCCTTGTTAGTCCGTCCAAAATGCATCACCTCACACTTTTCAGGGTTAAATTCCCTTTGCCACTGTTCCGCCCATCTGACCAGCCCATCTATATCGTCCTGTAGCCTGAGGCTTCCTGCCTCGCTATTTACCACCCCACCAATTTTCGTGTCATCTGCAAACTTACTGATCATACCTTTTACATTCACATCCAAATCATTAATGTAGACCACAAACAGCAAGGGACCCAGCACCGATCCCTGCGGTACCCCACTGGACACAGGCTTCCAGTCACAAAAACAACCTTCCACCATCACCCTCTGCCTTCTGCCACTAAGCCAGTTTTGGATCCAATGTGCCAAGGCACCCTGGATCCCATGGGCTCTTACCTTCCTGACCAGTCTCCTATGCGGGACTTTATCAAAAGCCTACTGAAATCCATGTAAACCACATCCACTGCACTACCCTCATCCACACACCTAGTCACCCCCTTGAAAAATTCAATCAAATTGGTCAGACATGATCGTCCCTTGACAAAGCCATGCTGGCTATCCCATATTAATCCCTGCCTCTCCAAGTGGAGACCAATTCTGTCCCTCAGAATTTTTTCCAATAATTTCCCTACCACTGATGTTAGGCTCACTGGCCTGTAATTCCCTGGTTTACCCCTACTACCCTTCTTGAATAATGGTACTACGTTAGCTGTTCTCCAGTCCTCTGGCACCTCCCCCGTGGCCAGAGAGGTTCTGAAAATTTGTGTCAGAGCCTCTGCAATCTCCTCCTTTGCCTCACATAGTAGCCTGGGATACATCTCGTCCGGGCCTGGGGATTTATCCACTTTTAAGCCTGCTAAAACCGCTAGTACCTCCTCCCTCTCGATGCTAACATGTTCAAGTATATCACAGTCCCCCTAACATAAGAACATAAGAAGTAGGACCAGGAGTAGGTCATACGGCCCCTCGGGCCTGCTCCGCCATTCAATAAGATCATGGCTGATCTGAATCTAGACACACGTCCACTTCCCTGCCCTCTCCCCGTAACCCCTAATTCCCTTGTCTGCTAGGAAACTGTCTATCTCTGTTTTAAATTTATTTAATGTTGCAGCTTCCACAGATCTCTAGGGTAGCAAATTCCATAGATTTACTACCCTCTGAGTGAAGAAGTTTCTCCTCATCTCAGTTTTGAAAGGGCAGCCCCTTATTCTAAGATTATGCCCCCTAGTTCTAGTCTCACCCATCAGTGGAAACATTCTCACCGCATCCACCCGATCAAGACCCCTCACAATCTTATATGTTTCGATAAGATCGCCTCTCATTCTTCTGAATTCCAATGAGTAGAGGCCCAACCTACTCAACCTTTCCTCATAGTCAACCCCCTCATCTCTGGAATCAACCGAGTGAACCTTCTCTGAACCGCCTCGAGAGCAAGTATATCTTTTCTTAAATATGGAAACCAAAACTGCACGCAGTATTCCAGGTGTGGCCTCACCAATACCCTGTATAACTGCAGCAAGACCTCCCTGTTTTTATACTCCATCCCCCTTGCAATAAAAGCCAAGATTCCATTGGCCTTCCTGATCACCTGCTGCACCTGCATACTAACTTTTTGTGTTTCATGCACCAGGACCTCCAGATCCCTTTGTAATGTAGCACTTTGCAGTTTCTCTCCATTTAGATAATAACTTGCTCTTTGATTTTTTCTGCCAAAGTGCATAACCTCGCACTTTCCAATATTATATTCCATCTGCCAAATCTCTGCCCACTCACTTAGCCTGCCTATGTCCTTTTGCAGGTTTTTTATGTCCTCCTCACTCACTGCTTTCTCTCCCATCTTTGTATCGTCGGTAAACTTGGATACGTTGCACTCGGTCCCTTCCTCCAAATCGTTAATATAGATTGTAAAGAGTTGGGGTCCTAGCACTGACCCCTGCGGAACACCACTAGTTACTGATTGCCATCCTGAGAATGAACCATTTATCCCAACTCTTTGTTTTCTGTTAGATAGCCAATCTTCCACCCATGCCAGTATATGACCCCCAATCCTGTGATTTTTTTTATCTTGATCAGTAATCTTTTGTATGGAACCTTGTCAAATGCCTTTTGGAAGTCCAGATACACTACATCCACTGGTTCCCCTTTATCCACCCTGTGTGTTACGTCCTCAAAGAATTCGAGCAAATTTGTCAAACATGACTTCCCCTTCATAAAACCATGCTGACTCTGTCCTATTAAATTATGTTTATCCAAATGCTCTGTTACTGTTTCCTTAATAATGGACTCCAACATTTTGCCAACCACAGATGTTAGGCTAACTGGTCTATAGTTTCCAGCTTTTTGTCTACTTCCCTTCTTAAATAAGGGTGTTACATTAGCAGTTTTCCAATCTGCCGGGACCTTTCCTGAGTCCAGGGAGTTTTGGAAAATAATCACCAATGCATCCACAATCCCTACCGCCACTTCTCTCAAGACCCTAGGATGTAGGCCATCAGGTCCGGGGGATTTATCTGCCTTAAGTCCCATTATTTTACCGAGTACCATCTCCTTAGTGATTTTAATTGTGTTTAGCTCCTCCTCCCCCCCCCCCCCCCCCCATTGCCCCCTGTTTGTCCAGTGTTGGGATATTTTTAGTGTCCTCTACTGTAAAGACTGATACAAAATATTTGTTCAGCATCTTTGCCATCTCCATGTTCCCCACCACTAGTTTCCCGGTCTCATCCTCTAAGGGACCAACGTTCACTTTAGCCACCCTTTTTCTTTTTATATAGCTGCAGAAACTCTTGCTATCTGTTTTTATATTTTTTGCTAGTTTACTTTCATAATCTATCTTCCCTTTCTTAATTAATCTTTTAGTTATTGTTTGCTGGCTTTTAAATGCTTCCCAATCTTCTATCCTCCCACTAGATTTGGCTACTTTATATGCCCTTGTTTTCAGTCGGATACTATCCTTTATTACTTTACTAAGCCACGGATGGCTGTCTTTTCTTTTACTCCCCTTTTTCCTCAGTGGAATTTATCTTGAAAGATGTGAAATATCTCCTAGACCACTGCTCTTGTACCGTCTTACACTTTAATCTGTTTTAAATCAAATCAACTTTTATTGTCATTGTTAGTGCACAAGTGCAGTACAACGAAATGTAGGCTTGCGGCTCCCGAGAGTGTACATTTAGATTAAGACATTTAAACATTCAACATACATTTGGCTTGTAATACATTAACACTGAGTTTGAGTCAGCAGAGAGTGCTGTGAGTTTGGGTAAGTGTGTGAGTTCTTTAATTGTTATTTCTCTTTAAATCATTCTTGATAAGATTACTTAAGCAGTTTAAGTAAAGGGGAAAAGTTAAATATTTGGGATTCTGTTGGTTTAAGAAGAGTAAAACAAGGTTACACTGCAGTAGGAGTAAATTGGCACAGCAGGCAGTGGAAACCAGTTTTCTAACCAATCAGCAGGGGTGACTCATTTGGCTGTAAACAAACAAACAGTATAAAAAGACCAGGCTAGTGCGAGCAAGCACTGAGTGCGAGTCAGCAGAGAGTGCTGTGAGTTTGGGTAAGTGTGTGAGTTAGGGTAAGTGGGGTGTTAGGTGCTCTTTTCAAACTTTAACTCTGTGGGTTGTAGTTAATAAGGCCTTTCTGGTGCAGAGTGACTGTTGGTAAACCATTAAACTGGTGTAATTAGAGGGATTGATTTAAATTAAATCCAATTAATTAAAGGGGATACTAGCATCTATAATCGGGCAGAGGGTGTCCATAACTAACAATAAAAAATTTAATTAATTACATAGAATGGAGCAGGTGATGTGTTACTGTTGCAAGATGTGGGAGCTGGTGAACCCCATTGAGGCTCACGGTGATTACGTCTGTGACAAGTGTCTGCTGCTACAGGAACTCCAGCTCCGTGTTGATGAGCTGGAGTCTGAGCTTCAGACACTGCGACACATCAGGGAGAGGGAGAAGTACCTGGACTCTGTGTATCAGGAGGTGATCACACCTATGAAGTTAATTAATTCAGATGTAGCCCATGGTCAGGGACAGGACGGTGTGACTACAAGTGAGGCAGGTACGGGGATCCAGGAGTTAGAGCTGGAGGAGCCGCAGCCCTTGCTCTTGTCCAGCAGGTTCGAGGTTCTTACTCCCTGTGGGGACGGGAGCAGGGACTGCAGGGAGGATGAGCAACCTGGCCACAGCACCGTGGAACGGGGGGCCATTCAAGAGGGGGTAGTAACTAGAAATGTTGTAGT
Organism: Somniosus microcephalus; assembly: GCF_052327205.1. Lineage (NCBI taxonomy): Eukaryota > Metazoa > Chordata > Chondrichthyes > Squaliformes > Somniosidae > Somniosus > Somniosus microcephalus. The sequence goes on from NC_141008.1 coordinate 44,358,360, forward strand.
GGTAGGGGATAGTATTATTAGGGGGATAGATAGAGTTCTCTGCAGCCGAGAGCGAGAGTCCCGAAGGCTGTGTTGCCTACCCGGTGCCAGGGTTAAGGACATCTCCTCTGGGCTGGAAAGAAACTTGCAGTGGGAGGGGGTGGATCCAGTTGTCGTGGTCCATGTTGGTACAAATGACGTAGATAGGACTAGGAAGCCGGTTCTGTTAAAGGAGTATGAACAGCTAGGGGTTAAATTAAAAAACAGAACCTCAAGGGTAATAATTACCTGAGCCACGAGCGAATTTGGCTAGGACAAATAAAATTAGAGAGTTAAATGCGTGGCTCAAAGACTGGTGTGGGAGAAATGGGTTTTGCTTCCTGGGACACTGGCACCAGTACTGGGGCAGGAGGGAGCTGTTCCGTTGGGACGGGCTTCACTTGGCCAGTGCTGGGACTAGAGTCCTGGCGGATCATATAACTAGGGCTGTAGAGAGGGGGAGGTTCCTAGAGAACAAATAATAAAAATGACAACAGAGAAGGTCATAGACTTAGGTAGCAGTGGGGAAATTAAAAACCAGAGCGTGTCAGGAAGGGGCAGAAGGTTGGAGTAAAAGGTAAAGTAATAAAAAGGGCAAAAGCAGGAACTAAGTGTCACAAAACATCTTTGAAAGTTCTCTATCTGAATGCACGTAGCATTCGTAACAAAATAGACGAGTTAATGGCACAAATAACTACATATGTGTATGATGTTGTGGCCATTACAGAAACATGGCTGCAGGGTGACAATGCCTGGGAATTAAACATACCAGGTTATTTAACGATCAGGAAGGACAGGCAGGAAGGAAGGGGAGGTGGGGTGGCTATGTTAATAAAGGAAGGAATCACTAATACAGAGAAATGATATTGGGTCAAGAGATCAGGATAATGAAACAGTTTGGGTGGAGGTAAGGAATAATAAGGGGAAAAAAACACTAGTGGGCGTAGTCTATAGGCCTCCGAACAGTTGCAACTCTGTTGGACGGAGTATCAATCAGGAAATAGTTGAGGCTTGTAATAAGGGAGCATCTATAATTATGGGGGATTTTAACTATCATATTAATTGGACAAATCAAATTGGGCAGGGCTGCCTTGAGGATGAGTTCATTGAGTGTATTAGGGATGGGTTTCTTGAGCAGTATGTAACTGGACCGACCAGGGGGCAAGCAACCTTAGATCTGGTCCTGTGTAACGAGACAGGATTAATTAAAAATGTCCTAGTAAAGGATCCCCTTGGAATGAGTGACCATAACATGGTTGAATTCCATATTCAATTAGAGGGTGAGAAGGTTGGATCTCAAACAAGCATGCTAAGCTTGAATAAAGGAGACTATGAAGGTATGAGAGCGGAATTGAGTAGAGTGGATTGGGAAAATAGATTAAAGGGTAAGACGATACATGATCAGTGGTGTACATTTAAGGAGTTATTTTACAACTTCCAAAAAATATATATTCCACTGAGAAGAAAAGGGTGTAAAAGAAAAGACAGCCATCCGTGGCTAAATAAAGAAATTAAGGATAGTATTCGACTAAAAACAAGGGCATATAAGGTAGCCAAATCTAGTGGGAGGATAGAGGATTGGGAAAACTTTAAAAGACAGCAAAAAATAACAAAAAGATTGATTAAGAAAGGGACGATAGATTATGAAAGTAAATTAGCAAAAAATATAAAAACAGATAGTAAGAGTTTTTATAGTTATATAAAAAGAAAAAGGGTGGCTAAAGTAAATGTTGGTCCCTTGGAGGATGAGACTGGGAAATTAATGGTGGGAAATATGGAGATGGCAAAAACACTGAATATTTTGTATCAGTCTTTACAGTAGAAGACACTAAGAATATCCCAACACTGGACAAACAGGGGGCTATAGGGGGGGAGGAGCTAAACACGATCAAAATCACTACCGAAGTGGTACTCGGTAAAATAATGGGACTCAAGGCGGATAAATCACCTGGACCTGATGGCTTACATCCTAGGGTCTTGAGGGAAGTGGCGGTAGGGATTGTGGATGTATTGGTAATAATTTTCCAAAACTCCCTGGACTCAGCAAAGGTCCCGGCAGACTGGAAAACTGCTAATGTAACACCCTTATTTAAAAAGGGCAATAGACAGAAGGCTGGAAACTATAGACGGGTTAGCCTAACATCTGTGGTAGGTAAAATTTTGGAGTCCATTATTAAGGAGACAGTAACAGGACATTTGGATAATCATAATTTAATAGGACAAAGTCAGCATGGTTTTATGAAGGGGAAGTCATGTTTGACAAATTTGCTGGAGTTCTTTGAGGAAGTAACATATAGGGTGGATAAAGGGGAACCAGTGGACGTAGTGTATTTAGACTTCCAAAAGGCATTTGACAAGGTGCCACACAAAAGATTATTGCTTAAGATGAAAAATCACGGGATTGGGGGTAATATTCTGGCATGGAGAGAGGATTGGCTATCTAACAAGGCAGAGAGTTGGGATAAATGGTTCATTCTCAGAATGGCAATCAGTAACTAGTGGTGTACCGCAGGGGTCGGTGCTGGGTCCCCAACTCTTTACAATCTATATTAACGATTTGGAGGAGGGGACCGAGTGTAACATATCGAAGTTTGCAGATGATACTAAGATGGGAGGGAAAGTAGTGAGTGAGGAGGACATAAAAAACCTGCAAGGGGACATAGACAGGCTAGCTAAGTGGGCAGAGATTTGGCAGATGGAATACAATACTGGAAAGTGTGAGGTTATGCACTTTGGCAGGAAAAATCGTAGAGCAAGCTATTATCTTAATGGCAAGAAACTGGAAAGTACTGAAGTACAAAGGGATCTGGGGGTCCTGGTGCACGAAACTCAAAAGGTTAGTATGCAGGTGCAGCAAGTGATTAAGAAGGCCGATGGAATGTTGGCTTTCATTGCTAGGGGGATAGAATATAAAAATAGGGAGGTATTGCTTCAGTTGTACAAGGTATTGGTGAGACCGCACCTGGAATACTGCATACAGTTTTGGTGTCCATACTTAAGAAAAGACATACTTGCTCTCGAGTCAGTACAAAGAAGGTTCACTCGGTTAATCCCGGGGATGAGGGGATGGACATATGAGGAGAGGTTGAGTAGATTGGGACTCTACTCATTGGAGTTCAGAAGAATGAGAGGCGATCTTATTGAAACATATAAGATTGTGAAGGGGTTGGATCGGGTGGATGCGGGGAGGATGTTCCCGATGATGGGTGAAACTAGAACTAGGGGGCATAGTCTAAGAATAAGGGGCTGCTCTTTCAAAACTGAGATGAGGAGGAACTACTTCACTCAGAGGGTGGTAGGTCCATGGAATATGCTGCCCCAAAAAGCTGTAGAAGCTACATCATTACATAAATTTAAAACAGAAATAGACAGTTTCCTAGAAGTAAAGGGAATTAAGGGTTACGGGGAGCGGGCAGGAATTTGGACATGGCCCTGTGGGTAGCGGAGCGGGCCCAGGGGCCGTGTAGCCTGATCCTGCTCCTATTTCGTGTGTCTAATTCTGTTAGATTCAGGAGATGGTTCTGTGATAGTAGATTGGCGGTTAGGATCAGATCAGCCATGATCTTATTAAATGGCGGAGCAGGCTTGAGGGGCCGATTGGCCTACTCCTACTCCTATTTCTTTTGTTCTTAAACATAGCCATAATAAAGTGCATTGGCAGATGTGCAGGCTTTAGAGTTTATTTGTGGAGTTCAGTAGGATGACAGCCCTGGGAAAGAAGCTGTTCCTAAATCTGGTCGTATGGGTGCGAATGCATCTGTAGCGTCTCCCAGATGGCAGGAGGGCGACCAGACTGTGGCTGGGGTGAGTAGGGTCTTTGATGATGGACCGTGACCTCCGCAAACAGCGTTTCTGGTATATGTGCTCTATGGTCGGTAGCCGGGTGCCGGTAATGCGTTGGGCAGTTTTGACTACCTGCTGCAGGGCTTTCCGGTCATAGTAGCTACAGCTGCCATACCATACTGTGATACAGTTCGTCAGGATGCTCTCTATTGTGCAGCGGTAAAAGTTAGAGAGGATCAGGGGTGACAGGTTACATCCCTTCAGCCTCCTTAGGAAATATAGGCGCTGCTGGGCCTTCTTCAGCAGAGAGGAGGTATTGAGGGACCAGGAGAGGTCTTCCCAGTCCACTTTAGTCAATTCTACTCTCATACCTTCATAGTCTCCTTTATTTAAGCTCAGTACGCTGGTTTGAGATCCAACTCTCTCACCCTCAAACTGAATTTGGAATTCAACCATATTATGGTCACTCATTCCAAGGGGATCCTTTACTAGGACATTTTTTATTAATCCTGTCTCATTACACAGGACCAGATCTAAGATTGCCTGCCCCCTGGTTGGTTCAGTTACATACTGCTCAAGGAACCCGTCCCTAATGCACTCTATGAACTCTTCCTCATGGTTGCCATGCCCAATTTGATTAGTCCAGTCAATATGAAAGTTAAAACCCCCCATGATTATAGCTGTTCCCTTATTACAAGCCCCAACTGTTTCCTGATTTATACTCTGACCAACAGAGTTGCAACTGTTAGGAGGCCTATAGACTACGCCCACTAGTGAATTTTTCCCCTTATTATTCCTTATCGCCACCCAAACTGTTTCACTATCCTGATCCTTTGACCCAATATCATTTCTGACTATTGCAGTGATTCCATCCTTGACTAACATAGCAACCCCACCTCCCTTTCCTTCCTGTCTGTCCTTCCTAATTGTCCAATACCCTTGTATGTTTAGTTCCCAGTCATGATCATCTTGCAGCCATGTTTCCGTAATGGCCACCAGATCATATCCATGTGTAGTTATTTGTACCATCAACTCGTCTATTTTGTTACGAATGCTGCGTGCATTCAGATAAAGAACTTTCAAATATGTTTTCTGACAATTTATTCCTGCTTTTACTACTTTACCTTGATAATTATACATTCTGTCCCTTCCTGACACGCTCTGGTTTTTAATTCCCCCACTGCTACCTTGCTCTATTGCCTTCTCCGCTGTCATTTTTATTTTTTGCTCTCTTAAAACCTCCCCCCGACTAATTAGTTTAAAGCCCTCTCTACAGCCCTAGTTACTCGATTCACCAGGATTCTAGTCCCAGCACTGGCCAAGTGAAGTCCGTCCCAACGGAACAGCTCTCTCCTGTCCCAGTACTGATGCCAGTGTCCCAAGAAGCAAAACCCATTTCTCCCACACCAGTCTTTGAGCCACGCATTTAACTCTCTGATTTTATTTACCCTAGCCAAATTTGCACATGGCTCAGGTAGTAATCCAGAGATTATTACCCTTGTGGTTCTGCTTTTTAATTTGGCCCCTAGCTGCTCAAACTCCTCAGCAGAACCTCTTTCCTTGTCCTATCTATGTTGTTGGTACCAACATGGACCACGACAACTGGATCCTCCCCCTCCCACTCCAAGTTTCTCTCCAGCCCAGAGGAGATGTCCTTAACCCTGGCACCAGGCAGGCAACACAGCCTTCGGGACTCTTGCTCTCGGCTGCAAAGAACTCTATCTATCCCCCTAACGCTACTATCCCCTACCACTACAACATTTCTTTTAACTCCCCCCACTTGAATGGCCCCCTGCTCCACGGTGCTGTGGCCAGGTTGCTCATCCTCCCCGCAGTCCCCGTTCCCATCCTCACGGAGCAAGAGCCTCAAACCTGTTGGACAAGAGCGAGGGCTGCTGCGCCTCCAACACTAGCTCCTGGTTCCCCGTACCTGCCTCACTTCTAGTCACACCATCCTGTCCCTGGCCACGGACTACGTCTGAATTAAATACTCTAATTGGTGTGACTACCTCCTGAAACAGAGTCCAGGTAACTCTCCCCCTCCCTGATGTGTCTCGGTGTTTGAAGCTCGGATTCCAGCTCATCAACACGGAGCCGGAATTGCTCAAGCAGCCAGCGCTTACTGCAAATGTGATCACCGTGAGCATCAATGGTGTCCACCAGCTCCCACATATTGCAGCAGCAACACATCACCTGCTCACCCATTCTATGTAATTAATTAAATTTATTAATATTTTTAAATACCCTCTGCCCCGATTTTAGATGAAGAATATCACACCTTATAGAAACTATAAATCACAGAGTTTAAGTTTAAAAAGAGAGAAATACTCACTCACCAACCAATCACTTACCTGCTTTCTGGTGACGTCACACTTTGATTATTTTTTACCTCTCTCCTTCCCTTTGAGTTCCGAGTTCGGAGATTAGCACGCCTACCTGGTCTCTGGAGTCTTTTATAGCCCCGCTCTGCCGCTCGAGTTTCCCGCCGACGCTCTGAGGCCTTACCTGGTCTCTGGAGCTTTTTATCGCCCCGCTCTGCCGCTCGAGTTTCCCGCTGACGCTCTGAGGCCTTACCTGGTCTCTGGAGCTTTTTATAGCCCCGCTCTGCCGCTCGAGTTTCCCGCCGACGCTCTGAGGCCTTACCTGGTCTCTGGAGCTTTTTATAGCCCCGCTCTGCCGCTCGAGTTTCCCGCCGACGCTCTGAGGCCTTACCTGGTCTCTGGAGCCTTTTATAGCCCCGCTCTGCCCGATTTCTATGTCCACATCGTCGTCCTCCATAGTGAACACAGATGCAAAAAATTCATTTAAAACCCCACCTACATCCTCTGGCTCTACACACAGTTTGCCACTTTTGGTCCCTAATGGGCCCTACTCTTTCCCTAGTTATCCTCTTGCCCGTACTTATACTTATAATAAAACACCTTAGGATTTTCCTTTATTTTGCTCGCCAGTGTTATTTCATGGCCCCTCCTCACTCTCCTAATTTCTTTTTTAAGTATCCCCCTGCACTTTTTATACTCCTCTAGGGCTTCCTCTGTCTTTAGTCCTTTTTTTCCTAATCCATTCTCGTATATCCCTTGACTGCTGATTGCTGTGGTAGCCGTGTATAGTGGGTGTTTAAAAGCATTGATGCCCAAAAGCTTTGTTACACTACTGGTTAATGCAGTGGCTAGTAGTTTGTCCACATCAATATGTGGTTCCCTCTCCAGGGGTGGGGTGCTTCCTGCACTGTTGTACTGCGTTGTCTGGTACATCCCTTGCTTGGCTTCAGCACAAAGAATTATCTAAAGGCATCAACAGAACAGAGCGGAAATGTAATGTTAAATTTGGCAGGCTTGGGTCACGGTGAGAGGAACAGCCACTACACACTGTAAACAATGGAGCCAGAAACCACAGTCATGTGCCAGACAGACAGTCTGCCTGGAGCTTTGGCAGAGTCCAAAACCTGCACTGAACACGCAACGTGACTGGAGCAAAACACGCATCAGGAACTGTGGCAAAGTTGAAGCAGACCGTGGGGACTGTGTCAGGCAAACCGGTGAGAGGGGGGGCGGCAGACATGGGGTGGGGTGTAGGGGCAGGCCGCAGGGACTGTCGGGAGTGGGGGCAGGGTGGGGGGGTGCAGCCCCTGGGCACTGTCGGGAGTATGGGGTGGGGGGGGAGCAGGCCCCGGGGACTGTGTCGAGAGTAGGAGTGGGGGGGGGGTGGAGGAGCAGGCCCCGGGGACTGTGTCGGGAGTAGGGCTTGGGTTGGGGGAGCAGGCCCCGGGGACTGTGTCGGGAGTAGGGGTGGGGGGGGGGTGCAGGCTGTGGGGGGGTTGAGGGTTGGGGATTGGCGGGGGGGGCAGGCCGTGGGGACGGTGTTGAGCAGGATGTGGGGGGTTGGGGGGGGGGGCAGGCCGTGGGGACAGTGTTGGGCAGGCTGTGGGGGATGGGGTTGGGGATTGGGGGGGCAGGCCGTGCGGACAGTGTCGGGCAGGCTGTGGGGGATGGGGTTGGGGGGACAGGCCGTGGGGACAGTGTCGGGCAGGCTGTGGGGGATGGGGTTGGGGATTGGGGGGCAGGCCGTGCGGACAGTGTCGGGCAGGCTGTGGGGGATGGGGTTGGGGGGGCAGGCCGTGGGGACAGTGTCGGGCAGGCTGTGGGGGGATGGGGTTGGGGGGCAGGCCGTGGGGGCAGTGTCGAGCAGGCTGTGGGGGGTTTGGGGGGGCAGGCCGTGGGGACAGTGTCGGGCAGGCTGTGGGGGGATGAGAGTTGGGTGTTGGGGGGGGGGGGGGGCAGGCCGTGGGGACAGTGTCGGGCAGATTGTGGGGGATGGGGTTGGGGGGGCAGGCCGTGGGGACAGTGTCGGGCAGGCTGTGGGGGATGGGGTTGGGGATTGGGGGTGCAGGCCGTGGGGACAGTGTCGGGCAGGCTGTGGGGGTTGGGGATTGGGGGGGGCAGGCCGTGGGGACTGTGTCGGGCAGGCTGTGGGGGGATGGGGATGGGGGGGCAGGCCGTGGGGACGGTGTCGGGCAGGCTGTGGGGGGATGGGGGTTGGGGGGGCAGGCCGTGGGGGATGGGGTTGGGGGTTGGGGATTGGGGGGGCAGGCCGTGGGGGATGGGGTTGGGGATTGGGGGGGCAGGCCGTGGGGGGATGGGGATGGGGGGGCAGGCCGTGGGGACCGTGTCGGGCAGGCTGTGGGGGGATGGGGATGGGGGTTGGGGGGGCAGGCCGTGGGGACAGTGTTGGGCAGGCTGTGGGGGGATGGGGTTGGGGGTTTTGGGGGCAGGCCGCGAGGACAGTGTCCGGCAGACTGTGGGGGATGGGGTTTTGGGGGGGCAGGCCATGGGGACAGTGTCGGGCCGGCTGTGGGGGGTTGGGGTTTTGGGGGCAGGCCGTGGGGACAGTATCGGGCAGGCTGTGGGGGGTTGGGGTTTTGGGGGCAGGCCGTGGGGACAGTGTCGGGCAGGCTGTGGGGGGTTTGGGGATTGGGGGGCAGGCCGTGGGGACTGTGTCGGGCAGGCTGTGGGGGGATGGGGATGGGGGTTGGGGGGGCAGGCCGTGGGGGGTTGGGGATTGGGGGGCAGGCCGTGGGGACCGTGTCGGGCAGGCTGTGGGGGGATGGGGATGGGGGTTGGGGGGGCAGGCCGTGGGGACAGTGTCGGGCAGGCTGTGGGGGTATGTGGTTGGGGGTTTTGGGGGCAGGCCGTGGGGACAGTGTCCGGCAGACCGCGGCAGGGTGGAGTGGAGCCACGGGGACTGATCAGGCCAGCATTGCAGTGGCACTTTAAATCCATCATTAAATTGAAGAAATGGTTTAAACACTCAGTGGTGTGCCTATTTTGTTGTGTTAAAAGTAGAAAACATGTTTTGCATTGTTCTAATTCCCACATTTATGCTACACCCTCTCGTGCTTTGGTGTACAGGCTGTTACTAATCAAACAGCTGGGTGGCCAATAGCAGGATTCCATTTTCCCCCTCTTATAATTTTTTTAAACTTTCACCAGTCCTATATAAGCACCACTTTCAGCTGCTCCATGTATCAAAAGAAAGTTATTTCAGTATTTATTCAAATGTAAATGTGTTCTGCTGCCTATATATTTCAGTCTGACGGGAGCCGATGCTCACTGACAGTTGGTGCTTGTGATGTAACTGGTGTGAGGCAATGGTTAGTGTGCAATATTCACAATTCATTGTCCGGAAAATAAATGATTACTTTTCAGTAATTGGTTCCCTAACATTTAAGGTTCCTTGCTTATAAGTTACAGCAGTTGTTCACCAGGCTGCTCATTGTCATGAATGGAGAGAGTGCCTTGTCCTTACTACCGCCCCCCCCCCCGCCCCCAACAAAGATAACCCTGGGCTTCTGTTCTCCACTATCAACCGTTTGCTTAAACCCCTCTCTGCTGCTCGCTCCACCCGCGCCTCCAACAACAAGAGCTCATGGACTTCTTTGTCATTAAGATTGTGATCATCCATTCAGCTGCCTCTGCCATATCCCACCCACCCCCTTCCTCATGCCCACCAAGCCAATCCTCCTTATGGCTCCCCCTGCCCTAGCCTTGAAGCTGCATCTTCCTTTAGTTTCTCTCTTAACTCCCCTGTGATCCAGCAGTAAGTTACCTTTCTAAAGGTACTTTTATATTGATAGTATGTTGTTGGGAGATCTGTGCTGCTGGCAGCCACTCCATTATCGAGGAGGTGAACTCCATGCTTTGACAGTGCCCGAGACCTGACTTTCTGAGGCCCCAAGAGTGGCTGCCAGAAGTGCAGAAAACATCGACCTTCCATCAGGAACTGTGGGCATACAGTGTAGAGAGGTAGTCACAGCTTGGGGGCTGCTGTTTGACTGTGACTGTCTTGCACTTTCAGCAACATTATGGAAGTGTCTTAATAGATCTTTTGAGTTTCTAGTACTGCAGGCTGCTTCTCTTCTCAGTTGTGTAATTATGTACCTTACTGAAAAGTGGGCCTTGTCGCATTACCTGCTCTTTGCCCACAAGCAGCACTACTATTTAAGTGTGTTCAGTTATTTAGTTGCCTTCTGCTCTGATTCCACAAAGGTTCTGATGAGAGTCTTTTTTGTTTTGCAGGAATTTGCAGTTCCAGATTATCGACCTCACCTTCAGGATTCACAGCTCTTGCAGCAGCAGCATCAGCAGCTCCGTAGACGCCCATCGCTGCTTTCAGAGTTCCATCCAACCTCTGACAGGTGACTGATATTCGGCTTGCACCAATGGGACCAGCGTTCTGTCTGTTTACGGTAGTTGGCGAGAAGAGAATTGTTTTACCCTGTTTCCATACTGAGGACTGGCTTTGAGATTATGGTTTGCCCTGGCGACTCGGCAGAATAGCTTGGAGAAGGAGCAAGACCGCACAAATGTGACCACTGAGGAGAAGCAGGATGAGGAGAATAGCTAAACAATCATTATTTGTGGGCAGAATTTCCAGGGGTTAAAGTTAATGATGGCTCCTAGACTAAGATCCAGAGTGTGACTGGCAGATGGGCCAGAGATTGTGTTCCAGAGGCACTGTGTGCCTGTGATTCTCTGCTTTGTGCCTCGTGCTTGCACACCATTCTGACCTGTGTAACTATGCTGACGTTCTTATGCTCATTCACCACTTCAAAAATTTAGTGGACTTGCACTGCTGGCCTCGCATCTGATTGTCTCAAATTTCATATTCCTAAAACATATGAAAATGACAAGCAGGAAACAACAAGCTGGTCCATCAAACCTGCCCCACGCCACGGTGGCTGGAACATCATGGCTGAACTCTCTTTCTCCTCCTCCTCCCCCCCCCCACCGCCCTTCCAACCTCACACCCACCGCCGCAGCCATGTAATCTCCTGGGAGAGGCTAAAAAGCAGGAACCAATAAAGGAAAAAAATACTCTGTAAAATTCCTCTCTGATCCCCTCAGGTGATTGAAACCAGTCCAGGAGATCACACGGACCAAGTATTACCTGTAAAGACATTTACCTTCTGTATGATGTGATTTCTGCCCCAGTCAGGAACTGGTCCAACTCCCTCTTGAAGGTATAGAGAGAGTGAGCACCCACCACACCAGCCGGCAACACATTCCAGCGGCTCACTACTCTCTGGGAAAAGAAGACCTGCTCAACATTCAGTCTATTCCTACTCTTATGTAGTTTAAACTCATCTCCCCTATTCCTCCCCTATCTGTTAAACTGGAACATTCTCTCAATAGGGACGCTATCCTGCCCTTTCATTGTTGTATAGACCTCTATCAGGTCACCTAGAATCATAGAATGGTTACAGCACGGAAGAAGGCCATTCGGCCTGTCGAGCCGTGTCGACTCTCAGCTAGACCCACTCCCCCGCCCTTTCCCCGTAGCCCTACAAATTTTTTTCTTTCAGATACTTATCCAACTCCCTTTTGAAAGATAAGATTGAATCTGCCTCCACTACCCTTTCAGACAGTGCATTCCAGATTTTAACCACTCGCTGCGTAAAAAAGTTTTTTCTTACGTCACTTTTGGTTCTTTTGCCAATCACCTTAAGTCTGTGTCCTCTGGTTCTTGACCCTTCTACCAATGGGAACAGTTTCACTCTACTCTGTCCAGACCCCTCATGATTTTGAACACCTCTATCAAATCTCCTCTCAATCTTCGCTGCTCCAAGGAGAACAACCCCAGCTTCTCCAGTCTATCAACGTAACTGAAGTCCCTCATTCCTGGAATCATTCTTGTAAATCTTTTCTGCACCTTCTCTAAGGCCTTCACATCCTTCCTAATGTGTGGTGCCCAGAATTGGACACAGTACTCCAGTTGGGGCCGGTTATGATACAGGTTCATCATAATTTCCACACTTTTGTACTCTATACCTCTATTTATGAAGCCCAGGATCCCGTAAGCCTTTTTAACTGCTTTCTCAACTTGCCCTGCCACCTTCAATGATTTATACACACATATCCCCAGGTCTCTCTCTTCATTCCCCTCCATTTAGGATTGTACCATTTAGTTTGTATGTCCTCTCATTCTTTCTACCAAAATCTATCACTTTGCACTTTTCTGCGTTAAATTTCATCTGCCGCGTGTCCACCCATTTCACCAGCCTGTCTGTCTTCCTGAAGTCTATCACGCTTCTCCTCACTGTTCACTATACTTTCAAGTTTTGTGTCATCTGCAAATTTTGAAATTGTGTCCTATACACCCATGTCCAAGCCGTTAATATAGATCAAGAAAAGCAGTGGTCCTAGTACCGACCCCTGGGGAACACCACTGTATACCTTCCTCCAGTCCAAAAAACAACCGTTCACCATTACTCTCTGTTTCCTGTCACTTAGCCAATTTTGTATCCATGCTGCCACTGTCCCTTTTATTACATGGGCTTCAACTTTGCTGGCAAGCCTATTATGTGGCACTTTGTTGAACACCTTTTGGAAATCTATGTACACTGTCAAACGCATTACCCTCATCAACCCGCTCTGTTACCTCATCAAAAAACGCGATCAAGTTGGTTAAAAATGATTTGCCTTTAACAAATCCGCGCTGGCTTTCCTTAATTAATCCGCACCTATCCAAGTGACTGTTAATTTTGCCCCTGATTATTGTTTCTAAAAGCTTCCCCACTACTGAGCTTAAACTGACTGGCCTGTAGTTGCTGGGTTTATCTTTACACCATTGTTCAAAAAAGGGTGTAAACATTTGCAATTCTCCAGTTCTCTGGCACCTATGGTATCTATGGAGGATTGGAATATTATGGCCAGTACCTCCAGAATTTCCGCTCTCAATTCCCTCAGCATCCTAGGATGCATCCCATCCGCTCCTGGTGATTTATCTACTTTAAGTAACGCCAGCCTTTCTAATACCTCTTTATCAATTTTTATCCTATCAAGTATCTCCACTACCTCCTCCTTCACAATGTCTGTGGCAGCATCCTCTTGGTGAAGACAGATGCAAAGTACTCGTTTAGCACCTCAGCCATACCCTCTGCCTCCGTGCATAGTCTCCTTTTTGGTCCCGAATTGGTCTCGCCCTTCCTCTTACTACCCATTTACTATTTACATGCCTGTAGAAGACTTTTGGATAACATTTTATGTTGGCTGCCATTCTATTCTCATACCCTTTGCCCATCTTATTTTCTTTTTCACTTCTCCTCTGACCTTTCTACATACAGGTATAGCCTGATTCTCAGATGTATTTGCAAGCTGACATCTGTCATACGTGTTCTTTTTCTGCTTCATCATATTCTCTATCTGTTTCATCATCCAGGGAGCCCTGACTTTAGTTACCCTGCCTTTCCCCCTAGTGGGAATGTACCTGAACTATTTCCTCTTTAAAGGCAGCCCATTGTTCCATTACAGTTTTGCCTGCCAATCTTTGAATCCCGTATACCCAGGCCAGATCTGTTCTCATCCCACTGAAATTGGCTTTCCCCATTAAGCATTTTTACTCTAGCTTGCTCCCTGTCCTTTCCATAGCTAATCTAAACCTTATGATACTATGATCACTGTTCCCTAAATGTTCACCTACTGACATTTGACCCACCTCATTCCCCAGAACCAGATCCAGCAATGCCTCCTCCCTCGTCGGGCTGGAAACATACTGATCAAGAAAGTTGTCCTGAACACACTTCATATTTTTTTCCCCCTTCTCTGCTCTTTACACTATTCACAATCCCAGTCTATATTAGGATAGTTGAAGTCCCCCATTATTACTACTCTATAGTTCTTGCACCTCTCTGTAATTTCTCTGCAAATTTGCTCCTCCAAATCTTTCCCACAGGTTGGTGGTCTATAGAATACACCTAGTAGTGTAATGGCACCTCTATTATTTCTTAACTCTAGCCATATAGATTCTGTCCTTGACCCCTCCAGGACATCCTCCCTCTCCAGCACTGTAACATTCTCCTTGATCAATACTGCCACACCACCTCCTATCTTTCCTTCCCTATCTTTCCTGAACACCTTATAACCAGGAATATTTAATACTCAATCCTGCCCTTTTCTGAGCCAGGTCTCAGTTATTGCCACGACATCATATTCCCATGTGGCTATTTGTGCCTGCAGCTCACTTACCTTGTTTACTACACTTCGTGCGTTCACATACATACACTGTAAACCCATCTTAGACCATCCTGTATTCTCGCTTAGTTTGACCCCTCCCTAATAACTTACTATTTCTTACTTTAGTGCTCTCTGCCTCTCCCAATTATTTGAGCACTTTATTTCCCCTTTCTAATGTTGCATCCTGGTGCCCACCCCCCTGCCAAATTAGTTTAAACCCCCTCCAACAGCGCTAGCAAACCACCCCGTGAGGATATTGGTTCCGGCCCTGCTGAGATGCAACCCGTCCCGCCTGTACAGGTCCCACCTCCCACAGAACCGGTCCCAATGCCCCAGAAATCTGAAGCCCTCCCTCCTGCACCTTCTCTCTAGCCACACATTCATCTGTGCTATCCTCCTATTTCTATACTCACTCGCACGTGGCACCAAGAGTAATCCGGAGATCCTAGCTCCCTAAAATCTGCCTGCAGGACCTCATCCCTCTATCTATGTCGTTGACACCAATATGAACCACGACCTCTGGCTGTTCACCCTCAATGTTCTGCAGCCGCTCAGAGACATCCTCAACCTTGGCATCAGGGAGGCAACATACCATCCTGGAGTCACATCTACGGCTGTAAAAACACTTGCTCCCCTAACTATCGAATCCCCTACCACTATTGCTCTCCCACTCTTCTTCCTCCCCCCTTGTACAGCTGAGCCACCCGTGGTGCCGCGGACTTGGCTCTGGCTGTACTCCCCAGAGGAACCATCGACCTCACCCAGTACTCGGAACCAAATACTGGTTGGAGAGCAGGATGCACTCGGGACTCCTGCACTATCTGCCTGGTGGACCTCTTCTGTCTGGCAGTCACCCATTCCCTCTGCCTGCACACACTTATGCTGCGGGGCGACCATCTCCTGAAATGTGCTATCCACGAAGCTCTCGGCCTCACGGATGCACCGCAGTGACGCCAGCTGCTGCTCAAGCTCCAAAACCCAGAGCTCGAGCTCCTCCAGCTGACAACACTTCCTGCACATGTGGTTGTCCAGGACACGGGAAGCACCCTGGATTTCCCAAATGGCACAGGATGTGCATTACGTGGGACTGAGCTGCCCTGATGCCTCTACTTAATAGACTATTAACTGACTTACAGAATAAGAGTTAAGATTAAGAGTCATAAAAGTTGGGCTTACCCTTATCTCCGGTTGCTTCTCTCGCTTTTAGTTAAAGTCTTTATTCATACGATTATCTATAGTTATATTAATTAGTTTATCTAGTTATGTTAGAGAGAATAAAACACTCACACTCCCCCACCAATCTCCCACCTGCAGTCCTGTGATGTCACTCCTTTTGCTGTTCTTTTGGAATTCGATGGCCCCGCGCTCTTTACCCTGCGCAGCCGCCCCTGCTGCCGATTCCTTTCAGGTCCGCTGTCCTCAGGCTGCGCTCTTTATGCTGTGCTGTCGCCTCTGCTGCCGATTCCTTTTCCAAGTCTATGCTGCCCTAAAGTAAATAGACCAAGGCTCTTAAGGCTATCTGAGTAGCTGAGGTTCTTTAAGCTGGGAATCATTCTTGTAGCTCTCCTCTGGACCTTTTCAGAGGCCATTAGATCACCCACCATGTGGGGTGACTGAAACTGGGCACTACTCCAGGTGCAGTTTGACCGGTGACCTGTACACTGTCAAATGGTGTCCTTTGATTTATACTGAATGGCTCCATCAATACAACCCTGTTAGCTTTACCTGCAGTTTTTCTACATTGGTCATGGACCTTCAGTGATCTGTGCACAATAACACCAAGATCATTTTCTCTCTCTACCTCTTTCAGTATTGTTCCCTGCAAATGATGCGTGTATTCTGTGTTGACCCGACCAACATGCATGACACTACATTTATCTAAATTATTTGCCAATGTGTGGCCCACTCCCCTAGCACATCTAAATCCTTTTGCATTTGATTGCACTCCTGTCCCGTCTTAACCTTTGCCAAGATTTTGGTGTCACCTTCAAACTTACTCACCATACTTCCAACAGTGCTGTCTTAGGTCATTAATAAAGACCGTGAAGAGTAGCGGGCCTGCGAATTTCACTAATTAAAAAAAAAAGGCAACAAATCAATACACTCCAAACATCTTTTGAATATTCTTTCGGCTGCCATCTTGATTTCCTCAGCAAGCTCGTTGTTTACTACTGAAATAAGGTTTGTAACAGAATAGAATCATACTGCACAGGAGGTGGCCATTCGGCCCATCATGCCTGTGCCAGCTCTCGAGAGCTCTCCAATTAGTCTCACTCCTCTGCTCTTTCCCCAGAGCCCTGCAAAAAAAAATTTCTCAAGTATTTATCCAATTCCCTTTTGAAAGTTACTATTGAATCTGCTTCTACCACCCTTTTAGGCAGTGCATTCCTGATCAGAAGCATACATCCAGTACAAAGGAAAAATAATTAATTGGCTGTTGACAAGTGACATTGGGAATTTAATGTAAATTGTTACTATACACATTTGTAGTTACACCAACAGCATAAATAATAGCCTCTCATTCCACTCAGAATTTTCATAATATAAGTTCAGAACAGTCACTACATTTATTCCTGAGTCACTGTAATCTTCATTCTGTTCCCTCAGCAGCTTGTTGTACCCCAGTTAATTTCTCAGAAATCAAATACACAAACCATGCCGACATCTGAGGGTTTCCATGCTACCAGTGCAAAGTTTGAAAGATGATTGCTTAACTCCACAAAAGGCAGTAAAATTTCAGGAATGGGAAACATGATGCACAAACTGTTTCTCTCTCAACTCTCAGCAATTGCATTTAGCTCTCGGGTGCTGTAATTGTAAACCTCAGATCCTGTTGCTTTAACTCGATATCATGAAACCTTAGGAAAAGAACACCTGGTGGCCCTTTGCTCAAGGGCATTGGAACCACAAGGCTAAGGCTGAGGCTAATGCTGGGCTGAGGCAGGAACAGCAACTGGGCAATGCTGTAAAGAATTGGTGGGACTTGGGGTGGGTGAAGTGCTGAGGCCAAAAGCTGGGATAGGCTTGAAAGGTGTGGTGAGGCTAACCTCTGGACTGAGTTAGGGAACAGCAAGGCCAGAACATGTGGGAGGGAATGAGCAGGTGGCCCTGAGAAATTGGCTACAAGCTGAAGTGTTGGCAGCTTGTGGCATTGAGTCTCAGGTGAGGTGTAATAAATAAACTGGCACATTCTCACAGACAGGCGAGATGTCTGACAAAGATGGTCTCTGACAGGCACGCTCCTACAATATCGGGAGATGTTTAAAGTCTTCAATTATACTCATCTCGAGGGCCTCTACACTTCTAATACCCCTTTTATCTGTTTTAATAAGCTCCCAGGGTTTTCTCTTTTTCCTGCAGGTGTAGTATAGTTCCTTTTTCTTATTGTAATTGCGCTCTCTGTCCATTTTGAGAATAATCAATTATTTAGTTGGGTATATAGAATCATAGAATCACACTGTCATAGAAATTTCATCACAGAAGGAGGGGATTTTCCTGGTCTGGCTTGTACGATGCCAGCTCCACATCACAGCTATGCTTTTTCTCCAAGTCTAAAACTTTTCTTTGTGTATATCAGATGCCCTCTTGAATGCTGTGGTTAAACTTGCTTCAATAGTCACTTGTAAATTCTACTCTATAGCCCTTCGCATTAAAACAATTTCTTCTAACCAACAACAATAACTTGCATTTATATAGTGCCTTCATTATAGTAAAACATCCAAGGTGCTTCACAGGAGCATGATCAAACAAAATTTGACACCAAGCCACATAAGGAGATATTAAAGCAGGCTTGGTCAAAGAGGTGGTTTTTAAGGAGCGTCTTAAATGAGGAGAGTGAGGTAGGGAGGTGGAGAGGTTTAGGGAGGGAATTCCAGAGCTTAGGGCCTTAGCAGCTGAAGGCATTGCTGCCAATGGTGGAGCGATTAAAATTGAGAATGCATGAAGATGCGCAAGAGGCCAGAATTAGAGGAGTGCAGAGATCCTGGAGGGTTGTGGGGCTGGAGGAGGTTACAGAGATAGGGAGGGGTGAGGCCATGGAGGGATTTGAATACAAGAATGAGAATTTTAAAATCAAGGCGTTGCTTAACTGGGAGCCAATGTAGGTCAGCGAGCACAGGGGTGATGGGTGAATGGGACTTGGTGCGAGTTAGGAGACGGGCAGCAGACTTTTGGATGAGCTTAAGTTTATGGAGGGTGGAAGATGGGAGGTCGGCCAGGAGTGAATAGTCAAGTCTAGAGGTAACAAAGGCATGGATGAGGGTTTCAGCAGCAGATGAGCTGAGGCAGGGGCGGAGTTGGGCGATGTTACGGAGGTGGAAGTAGGCAGTCTTAGTGATGGCGTAGCTATATGGTCGGAAGCTCATCTTGGGGTCAAATATGACACCAAGGTTGCAAACAGTCTGGTTCAGCCTCAGACAGTTGCCAGGGAGAGGGATGGAGTTTGTGGCGGGGACCGAAGACCATGGCTTCGGTCTCCCCAGTATTTAGTTGGAGGAAATTTAGAGACAGTAGATGGGTCAAGAGAGGTGGTGCTCAGGTAAAGCTGGGTGTCATCAGCGTACATGTGGAACCTGATATGCTTCGGATGATGTCGCCGAGGAGCAGCATGTAGATGAGAAACAGGAGGGGGCCACGGATAGATCTTTGGGGCGGACAGAGGGAATGGTGTGGAAATGGGAAGAAAAGCCATTGCAGGTGATTCTCTGGCTACGACTGGATAGATGAGAATGGAACTAGGCGAGTGCAGTACCTTCCAAACCCGCGACCTCTTCCACCGAGAAGGGCAAGGGCAGCAGACGCATGGGAACACCACCACCTCCAAGTTCCCCTCCAAGTCACACACCATCCAGACTTAGAAATAAATCGCCGATCCTTCATCGTCGCTGGGTCAAAATCCTGGAACTCCCTCCCTAACAGCACTGTGGGAGTACCTTCACCACACGGACTGCAGCGGTTCAAGAAAGCAGCTCCTCACCACCACCTTCTCGAGAGCAGTTAGGGATGGGCAATAAATGCTGGCCTTGCCAGCGACGCCCACATCCCATAAACGAATAAAAAAAAGAGTCCCACAGCTGGACGACGGAGGAGAGGTGTTGAAGGAGGATGGTGTGGTCGACCGTGTCAAAGGCTGCAGATAGGTTGAGAAGGACGAGGTGGGATTGTTTACCATGGTAACAGTCATATAGGATGTAATTTGTGACTTTGATAAGAGCTGTTTCAGTACTGTAACCTTCTGTATGCTAATTTATACTTAATTTGCATACGCTGTTTAAAAGTGTTATATTTTTCCTCTTTCAACAATACTTCCCAGTTAATGTTTTAGTTCAATCCACATTCCATTTGTTTCCATTATTAAGGTAATCTATATATTTAATGTTTTGTGCTCATTCAGGTAGGAACATAGTAAGGGAAGTTAGTGCTGGGGAATGGGACCCTTTCCATTTCAGACATCCAGTGCCCGCATCAAGCACTCTGAGATCACATGCAGAGTGATGTGCCTCAACCCCAACTATAGGAGATCACCTCCGACTGCACCAGTGTGGCACTTTCTGCACCAACCATCCGTGGTCCTTTCTGAGCGACACTGCCAATTAGGAACTGGATTGACGGTGCTCAAATTCATGTCGCACAGGATCCGGCAGAAAAGTCACATGGTTGTGATTTGGTGTTTAAAGGTGCTGATTATCCGCATGGTAGTCAGTGGTAGCACAGTCCTCTGATTAATTTGGCCTCAATACATGTGTGTAATGTATCCAAGTTTGCTGATGATACAAAGCTAGGTGGGAAAGTAAACTGTGATGAGGACACAGAGTCTGCAAAGGAATCATACAACAGTACAGCACAGAAGGGAGATCATTCGGCCCATCGAGTCTGCGCGGCTCTTTCGAAGAGCAAATATAGACAGGTTAAGTAAGTGGGCAGTAAGGTGGCAGATGGAGTAAATTGTGAGGTTATTCACTTTGGTAGGAAGAATAGAAAAACAGAATTTTTTTACATGAGAAACTATTAAATGTTGATGTTCAGAGAGAATTGGATGTCCTTGTACACGGAACACGGAAAGTTACAATGCAAGTACAGACTGCAATTAGGAAGGCAAATGGTATGTTGGCCTTTATTGCAAGGGGGTTGGAGTACGAGAGTAAGGAAGTCTTGCTGCAATTGTACTGGGCTTTGGTGAGACCACACCTGGAGTACTGTGCACAGTTTTGGTCTCTACCTAAGGAAGAATATACTTGCCATAGAAGGGGGTGCAACGAAAGTTCACTAGATTGATTCCTGGAATGAGAGGGTTGTCCTATGAGGAGAGATTGAGTAAATTGGGCCTATACTCTCTGGAGTTTAGAAGAATGAGAGATGATCTCTTTGAAACATATAAGATTCTGAGGGGGATTGACAGGGTAGATGTTGAGAGAAATAAAAACAGAAAATGCTGGAAACACTCAGCGGGTCAAGCAGCATCTGTGGAGAGAGAAACAGAGTTAACGTTTCAGGTCGATGACCTTTCATCAGAACTAGATGCTGAGAGGTTGTTTCCCCTGGCTGGAGAGTCTAGAACTAGGGGGCATAGTCTCAGGATAAGGGGTCGGCCATTTAGGACTGAGGTGGGAGAGGGTTGTGAATCTTTGGGATTCTCTACCCCAGAGGGCTGTGGCTGCTCGGTCGTTGAGTATATTCAAGGCTGAGATTGATAGATTTTTGGACTCTAGGGGAATCGAGGGATATGGGGATAGGGCGGGAAAATGGAGTTGAGGTCGACGATCAGCCATGTTTTTATTGAATGACGGAGCAGGCTCGAGGGGCCGAATGGCCGACTCTTGCTCCTATTTCTTATGTTATGTTCTTGCGTAATAGGTCGTGTGTTCAAGCAACACTTCAGGACTTGAGCACATAATCTAGGCTGAGTCTGCAGTGCAATGACGAGGGAATGTTGCATTGTCAGAGGTGCCGTCTTTTAGCTGAGACTTTAAATCAAGGCCCAGTTTGCCTGTGGACATAAAAGATGCCATGTCATTATTTGAAGAGCTGGGAGTTAACATAAGAAAATAAGAAATAGGAGCAGGAGTCGGTCATTTGGCCCTTCAAGCCTGCTCCGCAATTCAATACGATCATGGCTGATCTTCTACCTCATCTTCACTTTCCTGCACTATCCCCATAGCCCTTGATTCCCTTAATATTGAAAAATCTATCACTCTTGGTCTTAAATATACTCAACGACTGAGCCTCCACAGCCCTCTGGGGTAGAGAATTCCAAAGATTCACCACCCTCTGAGTGAAGACATTTCTTCTCTGTGGACCTGGCCAACATTTATCCCTCAAACAGCAAAACCGATTAATTGGGCATTTATCCCATTGCTGTTTGTGGGACCTTGTGGTGCACAAATTGGCTGCTGTGTTTCCTACATAACAGTGGCTTCACTTCAAAAGTAAATAATTGGCTGTGAAGCACTTTGGGGCATGAAAGACACTATATAAATGCAAATTATTTTCTTTTAACTTAAATGTAGCCTTAGAGATTTCTAGCCTCTTAGAGGTTCCACTGCTATATTATGGATGCTATGCGGTCATTTGTATGAATTTATGAGTTACACTGGTGGTGTGCCTAATATTGTGGGTTAAAAATCAATCCTGTACCACATCCACTAATTTAGTTCTGTTGCCTCATTTCCATTTGGGACATTTCTAATGAGTTGATTAAAGTCGCCCATTATTATAACATTATTGTCGGTATGTGCCTTTCTGATCTCGGCATCCAATGTTTCATCGTCCTTAGCCTGCACAGGAGTCTATAGCAGATCCATATTGTTAACCTTGCCTGCTTGTTTATGCAAGCTTGACTGTTTATTTTAATGTCGATTTGCCTTCCTTAATTTCCAAATTCTCCTGAACATATAAAGCTCCTCCTCTCCTGTCTTTTTCATCCTTCCTCCACCACTGCATCTTGACCCATGTTTCCTTTCAACGTCATAATTTTCTGCTGCTTCTTGTGCCTGTAACTCGAGCATCTTACTTCGAGGGTGTTGTCTTTGGCTGAGCACACTCAGTCGTGTAGATTTTGTACATAAGCTTGTGATTCACTGGTCTGTCCACCCAGGTGAATGTAAGAGTTCCTTAGGCTGGGGTGAAGCGAAGATTCATTTGGGAAAACAAATTGTTTTTCAGGCCTCAAGAAAGAAGGAGTGGCTATGAACAGTCATACCATGGCGTGGCTGGACAACCCGATCACGATTCACTGGAAACCAAACGTCCACGGCTTGAACAGGTACCTGACCCCCACTTTCAGCGTGCTACAGTACTGCCCTTAGTGCACCCTGTACCAGAGGGGCTCCGAGCACCCACAGAGGTGAAGAAGGTAAGTGTTGGTTGTTAGAGTAGGCAGCACTATAGATGGTGTATTCATTCAAAAACCAAAAAGAGTACTGTCATATTAAACAAAATAAATTCTTCTAGCTTAGTTCTAATGCATATGCAACTCTGAGTGGGATAAACTAGAGAATGCTGGAAATACATAGCCGCCAGTCAGTTAGTTCCTGAAAAGAGGTTAGTGTTTTCAGTGGAGACCCTTCATCAGAATGTTTGGGTCCCTACTCAAAGCTTTAACCTGCCCTTTGTCTTTGGGTGGACTTGCTGATCATTTTTAACATTTGCAGTTTATATTTCCAGCATTTGTGCTTTTTTAATATTAACCGAGTGAAAGTAACTGAACGATTGCCTGAATTCCACACGTGGAGTGATTTCAAATGGCCCAATCTTTGGTAAAACATGACTTTGGGTCAGGGCTATCTCTTGGTGCCAACAAACCAAATCTAAAATCAACAACTGATTTTAGAAGCTGGTCCCTTAAATGATGTGATGTAATTGAGGTGTTTTAAGACGATTAAAGGATTCAATAGGGTAGATAGAGAGAAACTATTTCCTCTGGTGGGGGAGTTCAGAACAAGGGGCCATTAAAGTAGTGGAAATCTGGAACTCTTGCCCTCAAAAAGCTGTTGAGGCTGGGGGTCAATTGAAAATTTCAAAACTGAGTGATAGATTTTTGTTAGGCAAGGGTATTGAGGGTTACAGAACCAAGGCGGACAGATGGAGCTAAGATACAGATCAGCCATGATCTAATTGAATGGCGGAACAGACTCGAGGGGCTGAATGGCCTCCTCCTGTTCCTATGTTTTCCAGGAAACTTTTTCTGGAAAATGGTGGTGGTGGGAGTTTGCAGATGGGGTATATTTTGCATTTTGTGAAGTGACTAGCTGCTTGGTTAAAGAAACATTCAACTTTATATCGGTGCTGCTGCTGGGGGCTGCCTGTGGTATAGAACTGTTTAAAAACAGGAATAATTGTGGCTTAAATTAATAATGAATAGGGGAAGATATTTAGAGATGAAAATGGTGGCAGATGGAAACAGTTTACAATAGAAGCAGGGAAATCACCAATACACGGACAAGAAGGAAAATAAGCTGGCAAGTGTTCTGAGTGGCAGCAGTCCCTCTCTGGTGCTTCCACTGCCTTCCTAGCAAATTATTCCAAAGTAGTGTCACTGAGATCACTGCATCCTAATGGTTACCTGCCGTGGAATTCCTTCCCAGCAGCCGTTTCCCTCTGTTGTGTTTCCGAAGT
Organism: Somniosus microcephalus; assembly: GCF_052327205.1. Lineage (NCBI taxonomy): Eukaryota > Metazoa > Chordata > Chondrichthyes > Squaliformes > Somniosidae > Somniosus > Somniosus microcephalus. Next base: position 44,382,284 of record NC_141008.1, read on the forward strand.
TGGGTTTTATCATAGGAATATCTGATGCTTCTATGCAGGAAACTCCTGCAGAAACATCACCTAGAAATCCGTGTAAGAGCAAATTTTAAAGAGTAATTCTACTGAACTCCTGAAGTATACTGATATGAATTGTTTTCTTTTAAGAAACAAAGATTTGTGTTTGAGCAGGGACTGGGAGCTGACGGCTGTAAAAAAAAAAAAAAAAAAAAATACCAAGGCAGGAATGATTGCTGGGTTAGGCGGCACCATTTTGAAGAGTTGTGAGTTATATTTGAGAAGAGTGGAGGTAGAACATGACAGATGGTGAGAACAGGACTGAATCGAACAGCCTGTGAGCACTGGCAAATTCAATGGTGGATATCTTGAGTCTCCAGAAAAACAGAGAGAGGAAGAATAACAAATAGAGTTGGACAGAGTGAGAACCATCAGGGGAAGTATATGAGGAATGCAGAGAGAGTGCAACAGCAATAGAAAAACGGAGAGAGAGATGGAAAGAATTGGAGAGTAGGAGAAGCAGGGATATAGTAAGAGGAAGAATTTAATTGCTTTTGTCTGTGAGCAACACCTTAGAAGATCGCCTAGTATTTGCTGAGCTTGAGTGTGAGCTCAGCTCTGAGGGTTCACATTGCAATGTTTGTCCCCAGATCTCTGAGGGAACACTTGCACTTCCCATAACAGGAATGGAGCTTGGAATTTCAATTAGGTCTTTTCCTTCCCTCTCCTTCTTGCCCTGTGATTCCTTCCCTCTCCTCCTCGACCTTTGAACTGTTACATTCTTGTGAGTTTAAATGTCTTAAGTGGAAGCTGGTCTGGCAGTTGCGGTTTTGACCATAATTGTCTCCAAACTCCAGTCGTCTGACCTACCTGTTCTGGCGCGATTCATGGCCTTGAATGCTCCATTAAGCGTTTTTAAATTGCGAATTTTCTATGAGGTTTCCTAATAAAACCAATTGTTGCTGTAGTGATGTTTACAGCCTCTGTCTGATGCCCAACATGCAGGGAGTTCCCGTGTTTATTCACTCTTATTTCAGTAGCAAAAACAGCATTTTCACCTGTGCAAAAACTTAGATTTTTAAAAAATGATCAGGAGCTTAAGCAAATAGAGAACTGATTTGTCAAAGCTAGAAATTGGAAGGACAGTGTCTTCCACTCCTTCAGGGGACTTAACCCATCGACCTCAAAATAAATATTTGCGCACATTGGCAACATGTTTGTAAGAGACACAGAGAGGTGCATGCGCAGAGAGCAGAGCACAATCAAAGATTGATAGTCAGAGTGGGGCAGAGGAAGAGACAGACAGATAGAGCTGTGCATGCATCCCCCAACGGGGAAGAGGGGGGGCGGGGTAGAGACAGATAAACAGACATATGCTTACACACACTGACACAGCATAGTCAAGCAGAGGGAGATTTTGTTCAAGGATCCACACAACAGAACCCAAGCTCCAGTTGTGTGGCATTCTGAAAATAGATTTTTGGACCAACTCAAGTTGGGCTAAAAGCAGCCCGTCGTTGTGCCTTTGGAGATATATCTGACTACTTACTGGTCAGCAAGGCAAGGAGAGTTTTGGCTGTGGAAATGCCTGCCATTCAGTACCTGAAAAAGAGGATAGGTTTGTGTTTCAGGTAGAATCCTTTTGTCAGAGCTGATTTGTGCTTGTTTAGAACCAAAAGTATCTGAATTAATTATGCAAATTACTTTTCTCTCTCAATTCCTTCTTTAAATCTCTAACTCCAGCATCTGCTAAATTTATTGGGCCAGAAATTCCAGAACAGGGCTTGCAGCGCGTGCAAGCCCCGTATTTGCACTTATCCCGCGCTCCTGCCGATCAGCTTCTGGGACGCCTGAACTTGGAGAAATAGAAAGCACATTCCCGGGCAGCGTATGACGTCACGCCGCCCAGGAGTGCAGCCAGCGCGGACCCAGGAGCGTGCAGTGTAAGTGAGACACGCCCCTTGAGGTCTCAGTTTCACTGGACACGCCCCCAATGTTTCTGTCAAGCTGCTTTGCTTTTTTACATGCAAAGCAGCAGTTTAAATAGGTTTTTGGAAGTTTTTTGAAGATTTTGGTAACTTATATAAACTTTTTAAAATGTTTACATTATTTTGAGTAATCTGAAGTAGTTTTAAAGAGAATTAAAGCAATTTAAAGACTTTTAAAAGCCCTAAAAGAATTTTTTTAATTCCATTTATTTATTTAGCAATGTCGTCGTCATACGTGTCTTCACACTGTTCCCTTGGGGGAACTGTATGAAGTGGTGGAAGGATTTATGGCCGTGATTAACGCTCATTCCGTGACCGTAACCATCTTTGAACCAGCCATTAGGGCGGTTAGTCCTATGGCGGGAGTGTTTTACGGGCTCCCACAAGCTATACAAGGAGGGGGGGCCACCCACACCCACGGACGCATATATCCCACTGGATATCAACCCAGAATTTAGAGCCGGAGCTCCGACTCCACTTGCCGGGACTGTCTGGAGCGGGGTTCGAAACCCTACCCTGATCTGGCCCAGCGGCGGGGATCCTACCGCTATGACAAACGCCCAATCCGATTAGCAACGTGAAATGGCAGCATAGGGCTCCAGTCACGGGGAGGGAAAAGGCGCAGGAAACGTATGGGTGTCACCTTTTGTGCGGAGTGGGCCTTTTGCGTAGCAGTAAGCATCCCCGCCGCTGGGCCAGAAGGAGTAGGGTTTTGAACCCCACTCCAGACAGTCCCGGCAAGTGGAGTCGGAGCTCCAACTTTAAATTCTGGGTGGACATCCAGCGGGATACTTGCGTCCGTGGGTGTTGGTGGCCCCCCCCCCCTCAGATGGGTTGTGGGAGCCCGTAAAACCCTCCCGCCATAGGACTAACCACCCTAATGGCTGGTTCAAAGATGGTTACGGTCACGGAATGAGCGTTAATCACGGCCATAAATCCTTCTACCACTTCATACAGTTCCCCAAAGGGAACAGTGTGAGGATACGTCCGATGATGACCTCTTGCGCAATGCACCTCCTTGGACCCTCAGTCGCAGATGCGAGGGGGCAAGTCGTGCAAGTGTTAAATTTTTTATTTTATTGACATGTAAAATGTTGGCCCAATAATTCCCTTCCAAATGCGCTAGTACGGTCGGGGTACTTACGCATCTGGCCGGATGAAATGCCGGTTTTCAGCATGCACAGTGCATGTGGGGAAAACCGGCATTTCCTGTCCTCTGAACGAAGGGGTTCAGAGGCAGAACGCGTGCGACTGCACATGCAGCGCGTGCGCAGTATAATTCGCCGCTTTCATTAATGCTTTCAGTGAGGTCCAGTCATTACAACTTACACATGAAAAAAGCATGGGTACAGTTGCTACAGAGGCTGCGGAGGAAGATATTTCTTATCGTGGAGCTTCTGAAAGTATGTATGTCTGTATATATTCCTTTGCGTGTTATGTATATATTCCTTTACTTATGTGTATGAATGTATTATTTAATTATGACTTTCAGAGAAAGTAACTTACTGGAAAATCATAATTAAAAACATACATTCATAGTAAAGGAATATAAAACATACATACATATACGTAAAGGAATATATGTGGACATACATACATAACTCATTCTCACATTCCATTCACACAGCCACAATTGCTCCTTCTACCTACTGTTCTGAAAACCCTTTTTAAAAAAAAAAAAAAAAAATTTTAACTTTAAAACTTACTTAAAATTTCTTAAAATAACTTCCCTCCCTTTCCCAAACAAAAATATTGCATTTCAAAAGCTCCACGATAAAATATATCTTCCTCCGCAGCCAATGAACCACTTTACACTTGCTTTTTTTCAGTGTAACTTCTAAGGACTTAACCTCACGGATTTCATGAATGAAATCCACGAAGTTCACTGCGCAAGCGCTGCCTGTGCAGTCGCACGCGCTCGAGGTCTGGAAATGCCGGCGTTCCCCGCATGCGCTGTTCATGCTGAACGCCGGCATTTCCAACGGCCAGAAGCGTGAGTAAGCCGACCGTACTCACGCCTTTGGCCTGGAATTTCTGGCCCATTATCTATCCATGTAATATGTGTATATATACATAATTTATGTTTTTGCACGTTAAACAATAATTTCACTAATCATCATACTGTGTGAAACTAATACACCGTTACAAGGGAAGGTGAGGGAGATTCTAGTCACGTCATTCTCAGCCTGGGTTTTGGAGGCTGGAACCTGTACACAATGATAATCTATACTCTTGGCTGTGTGGTATAAATTAAAACACCGCAGTGTCACTATGCCAATAGAAGCATCACTGCATCGTGTGCAGCTTATTAAAGGAGGGCTGTCACCATCAGCAAACAAATTAACTCCAAGATTTATGATAATCTTACACAATTTGTTTTTAAAAGTTAAGTAGCATTGCTGGATATAATTGTTGAGGTGTTACTGAGTCTGGCTGTACAAGAGAATTAAATTAACTCTGGTAGTGATTCCAAACTGCTTCAGCATCAACTGTGCGTTGATATCCACTCCATTGCCACACCAGGCCTGTAACCTTCCAAAGCAGAGTCTCGGTGATATCGTGAGTTGATATACCTATCAATTCATCCAATGAAAAGCGACGAGTTAAGAAAGTAACTATAGGTTTTTATTGGCTAAATAACAGAGCCCACCCTCGTGGGTGATCGGATCCAACAAGGAGGAATACCAGCCAGTCGACCACCTTTATACCTGGGCAGGTAGGTGGAGCCATGGGCGGAGTCAGCAGTGGTCAGCCCAGGTATAACAGTGTGACAAGAGGCGACCTCGTGTAGTGATACAACAGTGCAAACCGTGATAACCATAGTGTAACGATATAACAGTGATAACCATAGTGTAACGATAGTGAACGATAAAAGTGGTTTACCACATTCACCCCTTGTTTAGATTTGAGTCCGGCGGGGTGAAGTGTACTACCAGTTCGGGTATGTCAGTCTGTCCGGAGGCCTCGTAAGCCTTTCTGATCGTCGCAGCAGCGGCGGCGGTGATGCAGTATCCGACGTTAATGCTGGTGTCTGCGTGGTCGGCGAAGGCTCGTGGGGTTCCGGCATGCCGTCTACCTGGGCTGGATTTGGGGGGGTGGTGGGGGGTAACGGTGGTGTCTCAGGGATGCCCGAGGGTGCGAGGTCTCGTAAGGAGACTGTGTCCTCCTGCCCGTCTGGGTACGCCACATAGGCGTACTGGGGGTTGGCGTGCAGGAGGTCCACCCTCTCGACCGGGGGGTCCGTTTTATGGGCCCTCACGTGCTTTCGCAGCAAGACGGGCCCCAGAGAGGTCAGCCATGTTGGTAGCGTGGTTCCCGTAGTCGACTTCCTGGGGAAAACAAACATTCGTTCATGGGGGGTGGCGTTAATGGCAGTGCAAAGCAGTGACCGGATGGAGTGCAGCGCTGCCGGGAGGACTTCCTGCCAGCGAGAGGTTGGGAGGCCCTTAGACTTTAAGGCTAAGAGAACGGCCTTCCAGACAGTCGCGTTCTCTCTTTCCACCTGGCCGTTCCCCCGGGGGTTGTAGCTGGTGGTCCTGCTTGCAGCAATACCTCTCGCTAGTAGGAACTGGCGAAGTTCCTCGCTCATGAAGGAGGAGCCCCGGTCGCTATGTATATAGTTCGGGAACCCGAACAAGGCGAAGAGGTCGTTCAGGCATCTGATGACCGTGGTGCTGGTCATGTCTGGGCAGGGGAAGGCAAAGGGGAAACGGGAGTACTCATCAATAATGTTGAGGAAGTACACATTACGGTCAGAGGACGGGAGAGGCCCCTTAAAATCGATGCTCAAACGCTCGAAGGGGCGGGTGGCCTTGATCAGGCTTGCTCTGTCCGGCCTAAAGAAATGCGGTTTGCATTCGGCACAGGTTTGGCAGTTCCTGTTCATGGTCCTGACCTCCTCGATGGAGTAGGGCAGGTTGCGGGCCTTAATGAAGTGGTAAAGTCTGGTGACCCCAGGGTGGCAGAGGTCGTTGTGGAGGGTCTGCAGTCTATCACTTTGCACGCTGGCGCATGTACTTCGTGATAGAGCATCTGGGGGTTCGTTCAGTTTACCAGGCCGGTACAAGATATCATAATCATAGGTGGAGAGCTCGATTCTCCACCTCAAGATCTTGTCGTTCTTGATTTTGCCCCTCAGCTTGTTATTAAACATAAAAGCGACCGAACGTTGGTCGGTGAGGAGGGTAAATCGTTTGCCTGCCAGGCAGTGCCTCCAGCGTCGTACAGCCTCCACGATCGCCTGGGCCTCCTTCTCGACCGAGGAGTGTCGGATCTCAGGGCCCTGGAGGGTCCTTGAGAAGAAGGCCACTGGTCTCCCCTCCTGGTTAAGGGTTGCGGCCAGGGCGAAGTCGGATGCATCGCTCTCCACTTGGAAAGGGATAGACTCATCCACCGCGTGCATTGTGGCCTTAGCAATGTCTCCCTTAATGAGGGAGAAGGCTGCGCACGCTTCTGCCGTCAGGGGGAAGGAGGTGGACTTCATGAGGGGTCTGGCTTTGTCCGCATAATTGGGCACCCATTGGGCATAGTAGGCGAAGAGCCCCAGTGTTCTCTTCAGCGCCTTTGGACAGAGGGGGAGCTCCATGAGGGGGCGCATTCTTTCGGGGTCGGGGCCGATGACTCTGTTCTCTACTACGCAGCCGAGGATGGCAAGGCGCGAGGCGTTAAACACACATTTCTCCTTATTGTAGGTGAGGTTCAGCCGCTGGGCCGTACGGAGGAATCTCTCCAGATTAACATCATGGTCCTGCCGGTCGCGGCCGCAGATGGTGACGTTATCTAGATAGGGGAACGTGGCTTGCAGCCCGTTCTGGTCAACCATCCGGTCCATCTCCCTTTGGAAAACCGAAACCCCGTTGGTGACGCCGAAGGGAACCCTCAGGAAGTGGTAGAGGCGGCCATTCGCCTCGAAGGCGGTATACTGGCGGTCCTCAGGGCGGATAGGGAGTTGGTGATAGGCCGACTTAAGGTCGATGGTAGAGAATACACGGTACTGTGCAATCTGATTGACCATATCAGATATGCGGGGAAGGGGGTATGCGTCCAGCTGGGTGTACCGGTTTATGGTTTGGCTGTAGTCGATGACTAGGCGGTTTTTATCGCCGGTCTTGACGACTACGACCTGGGCGCGCCAGGGGCTGTTGCTCCTCTCGATGATGCCCTCCTTCAGGAGGCACTGCACTTCAGAGCTAATAAAAGCTCTGTCCCCGGCGCTGTACCGCCTGCTCTTGGTAGCGACGGGTTTACAGTCGCGGGTGAGGTTGGCGAACAGGGAGGGAGGCGGGACCCTGAGGGTGGATAGGCCGCAGGTGGTACGCGGTGGGCGGTTTAAGGGATGCTGGTTGTCGACTGTGAGTGGGGGGAGGGGTCCACCGTATGCTAGAGTGACACTTTGAAGGTGGGATTGGAAATCCAGCCCTAGTAGGACGGCAGCGCAGAGTTGGGGCAGGACGAGAAGTTTAAAATTTTTATACTCCGTGCCCCTAACCGACAGGGTCACAACACAGTAGCCGCTGATGTCTGTAGAGTGGGACCTAGACGCCATCGAGATCCGGTTGCGCGTTGGCCGGACAGTGAGGGAGTAGTGGCTCACCGTGTCTGGATGGATGAAGCGCTCCGTGCTTCCACTGTCGAACAGGCAGGTCGTGGCGTGGCCGTTTACTTCGATGTCCATCATGGACTTGGACAGGTAATGCGGGCGAGCTTGGTCCAGTGTGACGGAGGCTAGTGTATGGCTGAGCGAGCTGCTGTAGTCTGCGGGTGAGGCGGTGGTCGGGTCTGGAGGCAAGGTGGCGGTCGAGTGTGGTGGGCAAAATGGCGGCGCCCACGAGGTGGAGTAAAATGGCGGAGAAGATGGCTGCCCCCGCAACTCACATGTGGCACTGCTGGTGTCGGTGGCCTTGATCAAAGATGGCCGCCCCCACGACTCTCACGAGGGGATACTGGCATCTGTGGCCTTGATGAAAGATGGCTGCCCCCACAGCTCGCATGAGGCACTGCTGGTGTCTGTGGTTCTCCCTCTGCAGGCCTTAGCGAAGTGGCCTTTCTTCTGGCAACTTGAGCAAGTCGCGTTTCTCGCAGGGCAGCGCGACCTCGGGTGTTTCGCCTGGCCGCAGAAGAAGCAGCCGGCGGCCCGATCGCAGGGCTCCGATGTCGCAGCCGGTACCGGGGGTGGCGGTCCCGATCGGGTCCGGGACGCCGACGCTGAGGTAGGTCCCGGAGGCGGCGCTGCGAGGGGTATTGCGGTCGGGGTCGGTCCCGAGTCCCAGGGTCGCGAATTACAGTACCTGGAGTACGCCTCGAGGTCCCGATGGGCCACTTCTAGAGAGCGAGCGAGGGCTGCAGCTGTGTTCAGGTCGAGGTCCTTTGATTCAAGCAGTCTTTGCCGTGAGTAGTCAGACCACAGGCCTTTCACGAAGGCGTCTCGGATATTATCTTCAGTATTTTCTGCCGCCGTTACCGCTTTAAAGTCACAGTCCCTGCCGAGTGTTTGTAGCGCCCGTAAAAATTCATCTACGGACTCTCCTGGCTGTTGCGGGCGGGATCTTAGGAGATGTCTGGCATACATGGAATTTACCGGGCTCCGGTACTGTTGTTTCAGCAGGTTGATGGCGGCCTCGTATGTAGTAAGGTCCTGGATGAGTGCGAATACTTTAGGGCTCACTTGGGCGGTCAGAACTCTTAGCTTGGATCTCTGAGGCACGCCGGATTCTCCCAGGTAGGATTCGAAGCAGCTCAGCCAGTGTTTGAAGTCGAGGGCTGAGTTTGCTGCCTGTGGGTTTAGATCCAGGTACGGTGGTCGGAGGGCTCGCAGCCAGGCCGGCTGCTGTGGCTGTTGTAGCTGGGCGTCTGACTGGTCGTTTGGCTGCTCCGTCGACTGGTCGTTTGGCTGCTCAGGTAACGACATTTAAAAAATTTAGCCAATAAAATTGATATACCTATCAATTCATCCAATGAAAAGCGACGAGTTAAGAAAGTAACTGTAGGTTTTTATTGGCTAAATAACAGAGCCCACCCTCGTGGGTGATCGGATCCAACAAGGAGGAATACCAGCCAGTCGACCACCTTTATACCTGGGCAGGTGGGTGGAGCCATGGGCGGAGTCAGCAGTGGTCAGCCCAGGTATAACAGCGTGACAAGTGGCGACCTCGTGTAGTGATACAACAGTGCAAACCATGATAACCATAGTGTAACGATATAACAGTGATAACCATAGTGTAACGATAGTGAACGATAAAAGTGGTTTACCACATGAGTACCTGCTCTTTTCAAATAAAACAATATAGCGGAAGGGTGGTGGAGATGATGGTAAATCTTTTGTAACTGATTCCCCTCCCATTTTATTACATAAGGCCAGTTATTGCGAATACATTCGTAGTTTGAACAGGAAACCAGCCATATCTTTAATTAACACTCCAGCGATAAACTATTTTAATGAGGGAAAACTGTACACTGATTTATATTTTGATATAGTGGAGGGAGGTGCACAGTATTCACTGTACAGCTGTGTGTTTTACATTGGATTATGACACTTCAGGGTCAGCGTGGCCATTGGGGGAGATGCTCTGACAGTATTTTTCTTTAGCTATCCATCATGCCTTGTCTATAGTTGTTAGGTTGGGTCGCCTTTCTTATGATGCCAGGAGCTAGTGAAGGTGCGCTCTGTTTGGGTGAAGCGTGCGTGGGTGGGGATGACTGGCGGGGCGGGCATGGATGGGGCCGGCATGGGTGGGGTGGGTGTGGGTGGGGAGGGTGGGTGTGGACGGGTGTGGGTGGGTCGGGTGTGGACGGGTGTCGGTGGGGCGGGCGGGCGTGGGTGGGGCGGGCGCGGATGGGAGGGCACGTGTTGGGCTGACTTAAAAGGGACACCAGTGGTGTGACTCTGCTTAAGGACCTCTAGTGGTGGAATGTGGTACTGGAATGTCACAGAACTAATTGGACCAGTAAAAATGGTTATAGGCCAAAATGTTTCAATAGTTCAATCATAAAATCAGTTTATTCACAAGTAGCTTTGCACTTTAAGGTATCATGGGATCGGGGACAAATGCTGAAAGGGCCTCACTGCCCAGTCCTGACCACAGAATGTAGTAATCTGTTGCACAACTGCAAGAGGCATCATACTCCATTATGTAAATACAATCTGCTCTTGAATCTAAATTTAATTCTGGTCATCTGATAATTCACAATTTAACTTGAGCTCTAACTTCTGGGTGATATGGAAGAGCAGAGGGATTTGGGGGTTCAATCTCCTGACAGTACAAGCAGCACTTCAAGTGGGCAAAGCCATAGAAAAAGTTAATGCAATACTGTGTTTTATGGCTAGAGGTATAGAATGTAAAAGTGGAGATGTAATGGTGAATCTCTATAAAGCTTTAGTAAGACCACAGTTGGAGACTGGGTGCAGTTTTGGGCTCTACACTATTGGAAGGGCATTGAGGCAATAGAGAGGGTACAGCACAGATTCACGAGGATGCTGCTTGGTATGAGGAATACAAATACAAAGATCTGTAAAAATTGGGGCTGTTCTCATTGGAACAGATAGGATTATATGAGGTGATTTGATAGAGATAATTATGATGGGATGGGACCGGGTGGGTTGAAACAGTCTGTTTCTAGTGGTTGAGAATATAGAGCAAGGGGATGTAGATATAAGATTAATTGTAAGAGATTTAGGACAGAGAGCAGGAGAAACTTTTTACACAGAATTACATAGACTGTACAGCACAGAAACAGGCCATTTGGTGCATGCCAGTGTTTATGCTCCTCGCACCCTATTTCATCTAACGCCATCAGCATTTCCTTCTACTCCTTCCCCCCCCATCACGTGTTTATCTAGCTCGCCCCCCTCACGTGTTTATCTAGCTCCCCCCCCACGTGTTTATCTAGCTCCCCCCCCACGTGTTTATCTAGCTCCCCCCTTCACGTGTTTATCTTAGCTTCCCCCCACCCCCTCACGTGCTTGTCTAGCTTCCCCTTAAATGCATCTATGCTAGTCACCTCAACTACTCCATGTGGTAGCGAGTTCCGCATTCTCACCACTCTGGGTAAAGAAGTTTCTCCTGAATTCCCTATTGAATTTATTAGCGACCATCTTACATTGATGGCCCCTAGTTCTGGTCTCCCCCACAAGTGAAAACTCTACGTCTACCCTATCGAACCCTTTCATAATCTTAAAGACCTCCCTCAAGTCACCCCTCAGCCTTCTCTTTTCTAGAGAAAAGAGACCCAGCTTGTTCAACCTTTCCTGATGGGTATAACCTCTCAGTTCTGGTATTATCCATGTAAATCTTTCTTGCACCTTCTCCAGTTCTTCTATATTCCATTATATAACATGGGGACCAGAGCTGTTCGCAGTACTCCCAAGTGTGGTCTAATCCAAGGTTCGATACAAGTTTAGCAGAACTTCTCTGCTTTTCAATTCTATCCCTCTAGAAATGAACAATGCTTTGTTTGATAGGTTGTTGAAGAGAAGGGAACGGGGCGGGCGCAGGGGATTAGGACATTGCTTGTGCGACGGATAAACACCAACACAGACTGGTTGGGCCGAATGGCCTGTTTCTGTGTTATAATTTCTATGCATGTTTTTATGTTGTGGTGTTATTTATTTGCTTAATTTGAAATACTAGATAATTCAAAATTTTGTAACACCAAAAAACCCGACTATTATAAGGAGTAGACTGAATGAAACTTTTCAGGGACCTGAATTTGAGAAGACTGTTTTCCTAGATAAGCGATGAAATTATAGATCCCCTGTTTAACACAAATTAGAGAAAGATTTTAGTGTTCTGACTGAAAAGGCCATCGATTTATCAGATGAAAAATAAAAAATGTCTCAATCATTACTGAGTTTGGTTTCTGCTTTTGAATATTGGTTAGAAGCTAGAAATAGCTGCTGGAAATGACTAGGCACAACTAGTTTGCTCAAACATCGATTTCAGTTAACTCAGAATGGATCTATTGGTTGCTGCTGCTGATGTGTTACAGTAATGTACAGCTGTATGTATTAGGATAACCATCTGAGCTAATCTGTGGTTTAGGAGTTTCTACTTCAGCCAAATGTTAGTAAGGAAAAGGCCAGCAGAGTAAAAGGAAGGGTGAGAGAACATTTCATCTGTATGTGTTGAGGCATCTGTTTAAGTATTGGTAAAAATCAATTAGCAACCTTGTGAAACATGTCAGTGTGTGTATTTAGTAAGGAGCTGATAGAACTGTAGTCATAATCTGTGCCTCAAGTGTTGAATCATTTTAGTATTTTAATGAATACACCACCTTAAAATGTGTCCAGCAAATTTGCTCCCATCAAAGCTGCATTCTCCAACATCATCAACCCTTTGCCCATGAACGTTCGCAAAAAAAGTGAGCGTTTACCTGCGAGTGATCGTTGCATCCACTTCAGTTTAATTTTATGGAAGAATCACCGCACAGATTGGCGTTTCACTAAACAATGGCTTGCGAGCTCAATTGCTTCAATTCGATTCTTTAAGAAGCTTGGTAAACTCCTGGATTCCTTTTGCATATGGAGGTGACGAGATTGATCCGTACAGCTCTATAAATGGTAAATTCTAATTTGAAAATGCTTTATTGGAATTCCACCTGACCTTGATTTCTCTTCACCAATTCTTGGGTATTAGAAGGAAATCTTCTGCCTTTCCTCCTGTGAATATTAACTTCAGCGGTTTGAACTCTGGTCCATTGTGTTTTCACCCAGTGGGAATATTTGTGTATTATATACCCTACTATTCTGTGTTTTTAATGTGTTCCAATGTTTGTTTTCTATACCATGGCCAGTAATATTGTCAAGTGATGATAGCAGAGGTTCCGATTCCTCTGACGGCTGTAGTTAAGTAGCTGTCTTCAGTTCTTCTCCGCTTATTTCCTTTCCTTAAATAATGTCCCAATCCACCTTACACAGACTTCCTGCAAAGAAAATGTTTGTATGAAACTTTCTCACCTCCCTCCCTTCCCCCCTTCTGATTTTTAAGGAGTCTTTTTCAATGAAGGCTGATGTTCCATCGTCACCAACGGCCAACCAGCAGGGTGGAGATGAACAAGATTCATCTCCTTCGAAACTATCCAAAGAGGAGCTCATCCAGAGCATGGACCGTGTCGATCGAGAAATAGCCAAAGTGGAGCAGCAGATCCTCAAACTGAAGAAAAAACAGGTACCGAGAGTTTCTGCAAGGGGAAAGGCGCTGGGTTTCTGACGTATGTGTGTCTGTGTGTGGGGGGGTTAGGAACATGCAACTGGTTTCTGGCCTTTCCTCCTTCCATACTTGGTTGATTTTTAACCTTTGTTGCAATTCCCCAAGGCCTGTGTCTTCCACCACCAGATTATCCTAGGAATAAGATTTATTTTATGTTTTAGGGGAAGAATTTTAACAATACAGGGGAAAGAACATTGCAGAGGCCCAGTAACCTGCAGGAGTGTAATAGCTGGATGGTAACGAGCACAGCTGCGTATCACTTTAAAACCTATTTTTCTATGTTTCTATAAAAGGCTTCAAGTGGTATGGGGAGAGAGCGGGAATATGGTATTGAGATAGAGAATCAGCCAAGATCATATTGAATGGCGGAGCAGGGCCGAATGGCCTACTCCTGCTCCTATGTTTCTCTGTTTTGGATTCAGTGCTGCAAGTTACCATTGTTTTGGTTATTGATGGTACAAAGTTGTGGACAGACTTTCCTGGGAATTCCATGATTGCACAGATTAATAGTTTCATTCATAAAATACAGCAGCATTTTGTCAAGTGTTACACCGACAGACCCAACAATGCTACTACAGGTACTTCAATCACTACTTCTCAGGAATGCAGTCTTCCCTCCTACTCTTTTCCAGACTTGGTGGTGTCTTTGTTCTGAGTCTTGTCTCTTCACCAGGGTTCCTCAACAAATGCAATGAATTGTTTAATGTTTTGTAGTTACCTAAACTTCAGTAACCAGTCATCTTTCTCATTTGTTCATAACTGAAGAGGGTATCGCCCAATCCTGGGGAGGTGTCGCTGTGGGGTTGGGATGCTGCTCTTTAGAATTTTGGCATCATTCAGTCGGTGTGGGTCCTATTTGACAGGGTGGGGGTGGGTGGCAAGGGGGAAGCTGCAACAAAAAGCCAATATTGCATCTTGCATAGACCCCTTCTGATCTGTTGGTGCTACAGCAGTCTTGTTATTGCATATGCATTAGTGCACTTACTAATTGTAGCAATGTATTTTTGGCCATTCATCAGTTAGTGATTTTCTGAGATTGGGTTGGGTGGACTGACTCTCGGCCTGCTTCCTTCCAAAAAGGGAAAATACTTCTTGCTGCATGACCCATGGAGACATTTGTGAATTGTCTCCTAAACTGCACTGGAATTAACACATAAGGAGCATTTTAGTATGGAAGTTCAAAACTAGTGAGAATTGACAGCTCAGCAGTCTGAAACTGGGAATCCTGTGTCCAAGAACAACAGGCAATCTGTAGCTGAGATCCATGTGTGTACAGGCCAATCCGTTGATTGGATTAATGATAGATTCTGAAATTTGCCTTATCTCCGTTCCTTCCTGACCACAGGTCTTTGATCTCTAGCAGTAGAAATATTGCATTTATTTATTTTCTTTCTGGTGAAGCAGAATTTGACCTCGCTTTGCATTTGGCAGAGGTTCCAAAGCGAGCAGGTCACAGTTTGTGATGAGATTTGAGATGGCTGCATGGCTCTGTGGTCGAGGAATGCAGATCAGCTTAGTCCGATAGCTATGACTCAAAAGCTGACTAAAAGTTGAATATTGAGTTTCTTTGTATCTTTTATGTTTTGTTCACTCATACTCTATCCATGTCTGCTTTTTCTATTGTGAAAGGTGCTGACTGCTGCCTTTACCTGGGACACTAGCGTGCTGGAGCAGGTTTCGTACTGTTGCACATTCTCCAGCTCTCGTTGTGCTTCTTCTATTTCTGTTCCCTTTTCTCCCCACTGAAGCCCCTGTCTCTGGATTACTGTTCCCTAGGAATCATCAGCAGCCCTCCAGTAATTTATCTAATTTATTTCAGTGGTAATTCTTCACATGAACCCAAACCCCTGGTCCAGTAAGATATTCAGCAGTGGGGGGCATCACAGCTGAGCCTGACTCTGCCCTTAGCCGACATCCAGACACATACTTTGAGCAGGAGTCACTGGATAGTGATCAGAAGCAGGAACCCCAGCTGGACCAGGTTACAGTTATAGGGAGGGGCAAGACCATGAAGGGATATAAATACAAGGGCAAGAATTTTAATTGTTGGGAGACTGGAAACCAATGTAGGCCAACAAGGTCAGGGATGGTAGGTGAGCGGGACTTGATGTGGGGTAGGCTACGGGCAGCAGAGTTTTAGATGAGCTGAAGTTTATGGAGGGTGGAGGAGGGAGACTGTTGGCGTAATCGATTATGTGGGTGATCAGTGTTTTATTTCGTACCTCTGCTTGATGCACAGAAGCATTCTCCACAAATGATTGTAGTAACGGAGTCGCTTTTGACGGGGTCAGTGAGTCTGTGACTCCTCCAGTGCTCACAAGTAAAGTCAGATAGTGAGCAGATTTTTTTTTTAAAGATTCAGATTCATTAAAAAAAAAATTTGCAATTTGAGATGCAAAGCTTGTGTATGTTGGCAAGAAATATTGACTCTGTTCTCATGTTGCTTCTTAGCAACAACTTGAAGAGGAAGCAGCCAAACCTCCAGAGCCTGAGAAACCAGTCTCCCCTCCTCCAGTGGAACCAAAACATCGGAGTATCGTCCAGATTATCTATGATGAAAACAGGGTAAGGATTAAAACAGCAGGGATTTTTCATTCTTTCTCTTCTAAAGAAATAATGAGGCACTCCCCTGAGTTGAGCGTTTTGTGAAAGATGTGTCTTGTGTTATTTGCACAGGCTGCATTTCGTTTAGAAGCTGGGGAGGTCTGGTGGAAAATGTAAGATTCAGTACTGTCAGCTGCAGATGGCTGTCCATGATAGGAAGAGGCTAGGGTTATTGTCGGTCACTGGGCTCATCTGTGTAGTAATGAATGAGACACATGTCAGCGTGTTGTTACTCCCAATGTCCAGGAAGATAAGCAGCCTTTGAATGTGACACACCCCACCCTCTTCAGTTAGTTTTCTCATGGAGCTTTTCTGAGCTCAGTCTGTGAAGTAAGGGCAGCCTCGTTCCAGCACTTTTAAAAATGCACACGGGCTTAAAGCCACACTGCTGAGTAACATAGAAACAGTGAAGTACACAGTGTATTTGAGACATCCACATTAAATTGGCAGGAAGAATGAGAGTGTGTGCCAGTTTATCCAGGCAAGCCTGACTGCTGTAAAGCGTTAGTGGATAATTAATGGCTTTATGCATGGGTATATTCATTTATCTGTTCCTACCTCCATCTCGAATATGAGCACGGGCTTTGTGAGCTCGGCAGTCTGTGGCGGTGCACTTTATTCCGGTCCGAGCAGCATCTGTGCGCGTAAAGTCCTGTGATTTTCCAGAAATCTCTCACAGATGTCACTGTGTTTACCCAATGTTCTGAATCACATTTATAACCACTGTAACTTGGAGATTCTCTGAACCCCACATCCAGAGTGACTGAAAAATTAGTGATGGTGATGGAGGTTCTCCCATCATCCCCACAAAACAGTTGAAGTTAGTGAAGGAGAGCTGTTAACAGTGGCTGGGCCGGGAATGAGCACAGCATTGGACGGTTCCGTAGCTGGGGTTGTGCACATGGAGCCTGAACTGGACCTAACTTGTGCTAAACCTGACCAGGGACCGGTGGGAATCCTCGCACCAGGAGCCCGGAGAAGGCTGTACAATTCTCCATGTATCTTGATTGGTCACCTTGATAGCATGAAAGTCACCAACTGGTGTCTCTTGGTTTTTGCTCATCATCTGGTTCCAGTGTAATTTTGTATCCTGCACGGTGGCATAGTGGTTAGCACTGTTGCCTCACAGCGCCAGGGACCCGGGTTCAAATCTGGCCTCGGGCGACTGTCTGTGTGGAGTTTGCACATTCTTCCTGTGTCTGCGTGGGTTTTCTCCGGGTGCTCCGGTTTCCTCCCACAGTCCAAAGATGTGTGGGTTAGGTTGATTTGGCTATGATAAATTGACCCTTAGTGTTAGGGGATTAAATGCGTGGGGTTATGGGGATAGGGTGGGATATGTGTCGGTGCAGGCTCGATGGGCCGAAATGGCCTCTATCTGCACTGTGGGGATTCTGTGTGTGTGTGATTCAGTCATCGGGACAGAGCAACTTAGCAGAAACTGCTTCGACGTGCTGAGTTCTTGATTGGAAATGGGTGGTAAAACATGGTCAGTTGCACTAAATTCATAACGTTGTACTAGAGGAATCAAATGTTTGCAACATTAGGATACTGGTGTTAACGATTACTTTTGTTAACAGAAAAAAGCAGAGGAAGCTCACAAAATACTTGAAGGTCTGGGCCCAAGAGTGGAGCTGGTAAGTGTATACACCAGTGTCATACATCCACTGTACATGTAACAGCATTATCTGTTGCATGCTCCCAATTTTCAATGATTCCTGTGTGTTAGGCTGTATTATAACTATTAAATGGTTACAGTTATGGGACACAGACTGCAGGTGGGATTACGGCTGGTTACACTCATTCATATTCTGGAGTCAATGCCCAGATCAGGTCACAATGTGAAACACTCAGGAAAGGCTCCATGCAAACAGCTAAACGTGGTGTCCTGTATCACACAACTCAAATCATGACCTGACCTGCGCAGTGACTGTAGAATATGGACTGGCCAATACGTAATAAGCAGTGATCTCAGCTTGTGTTAATGCTGGGTATCAATAAAGTATGATGCTCGGCATGTGAAATTTTATATTTATATCTCTTGCCCCTGAGAACATCTATCAGCACAAACTTGGGCTGTGTCTGCAGGGAGCATTTAGAACTGTATAACACTGGGGTACAGTATTGGTGAGTACAGGTTTGTCACTGTATAACACTGGGGTACGGTACTGGTGGGTACAGGTCTGTCACTGTATAACACTGGGGTACAGTACTGGTGGGTACAGGTCTGTCTCTGTATAACACTGGTACAGTACTGGTGGGTACGGGTCTGTCTCTGTATAACACTGGGGTACAGTACTGGTGGGTACAGGTCTGTCTCTGTATAACACTGGGGTACAGTACTGGTGGGCACAGGTCTGTTACTGTACAACACTGGGGTACAGTACTGGTGGGTACAGGTCTGTTACTGTACAACACGGGTACAGTACTGGTGGGTACAGGTCTGTCTCTGTATAACACTGGGGTACAGTACTGGTGGGTACGGGTCTGTCTCTGTATAACACTGGGGTACAGTACTGGTGGGTACAGGTCTGTCTCTGTATAACACTGGGGTACAGTACTGGTGGGTACAGGTCTGTTACTGTACAACACTGGGGTACAGTACTGGTGGGTACAGGTCTGTCTCTGTATAACACTGGGGTACAGTACTGGTGGGTACAGGTCTGTTACTGTACAACACGGGTACAGTACTGGTGGGTACAGGTCTGTTACTGTACAACACTGGGGTACAGTACTGGTGGGTACAGGTCTGTTACTGTATTACACGGGTACAGTACTGGTGGGTACAGGTCTGTCACTGTATTACACTGGGGTACAGTACTGGTGGGTACAGGTCTGTTACTGTACAACACTGGGGTACAGTACTGGTGGGTACAGGTCTGTCACTATAACACTGGGGTACAGTACTGGTGGGTACAGGTCTGTTACTGTACAACACTGGGGTACAGTACTGGTGGGTACAGGTTTGTCACTGTATAACACTGGGGTACAGTACTGGTGGGTACAGGTCTGTTACTGTACAACACTGGGGTACAGTACTGGTGGGCACAGGTCTGTCACTGTATTACACTGGGGTACAGTACTGGTGGGTACAGGTCTGTTACTGTACAACACGGGTACAGTACTGGTGGGTACAGGTCTGTCTCTGTATAACACTGGGGTACAGTACTGGTGGGTACAGGTCTGTTACTGTACAACACGGGTACAGTACTGGTGGGTACAGGTCTGTCTCTGTATAACACTGGGGTACAGTACTGGTGGGTACAGGTCTGTTACTGTACAACACTGGGGTACAGTACTGGTGGGTACAGGTCTGTCTCTGTATAACACTGGGGTACAGTACTGGTGGGTACAGGTCTGTTACTGTAACACGGGTACAGTACTGGTGGGTACATGTCTGTCACTGTACAACACGGGTACGGTGCTGGTGGGTACAGGTCTGTCACTGTACAACACTGGGGTACAGTGCTGGTGGGTACAGGTCTGTCACTGTACAACGCGGGTACAGTACTGGTGGGTACAGGTCTGTCACTAACACGGGTACAGTACTGGTGGGTACAGGTGTGTCACTGTATAACACTGGGGTACAGTACTGGTGGGTACGGGTCTGTCACTGTATAACACTGGGGTACAGTACTGGTGGGTACAGGTCTGTCACTGTATAACACTGGGGTACAGCACTGGTGGGTACAGGTCTGTCTCTGTATAACACTGGGGTACAGTACTGGTGGGTACAGGTCTGTTACTGTAACACGGGTACAGTACTGGTGGGTACATGTCTGTCACTATAACACTGGGGTACAGTACTGGTGGGCACAGGTCTGTTACTGTACAACACTGGGGTACAGTACTGGTGGGCACAGGTCTGTCTCTGTATAACACTGGGGTACAGTACTGGTGGGTACAGGTCTGTCACTGTACAACACTGGGGTACAGTACTGGTGGGTACAGGTCTGTCACTGTACAACACTGGGGTACAGTACTGGTGGGTACAGGTCTGTCACTGTACAACACTGGGGTACAGTACTGGTGGGTACAGGTCTGTTACTGTACAACACGGGTACAGTACTGGTGGGTACAGGTCTGTTACTGTAACACTGGTACAGTACTGGTGGGTACATGTCTGTCACTGTACAACACGGGTACGGTGCTGGTGGGTACAGGTCTGTCACTGTACAACACTGGGGTACAGTGCTGGTGGGTACAGGTCTGTCACTGTACAACACGGGTACAGTAATGGTGGGTACAGGTCTGTCACTGTACAACGCGGGTACAGTACTGGTGGGTACAGGTCTGTCACTAACACAGGTACAGTACTGGTGGGTACAGGTCTGTCACTAACTGGGCTACAGTACTGGTGGGTACAGGTCTGTCACTAACACGGGTACAGTACTGGTGGGTACAGGTCTGTCACTAACTGGGGTACAGTACTGGTGGGTACAGGTGTGTCACTGTATAACACTGGGGTACAGTACTGGTGGGTGCAGGTCTGTCACTAACACTGGGGTACAGTACTGGTGGGTACAGGTTTGTCTCTGTACAACACTGGGGTACAGTACTGGTGGGTACAGGTCTGTCACTGTACAACACGGGTACAGTACTGGTGGGCACAGGTCTGTCGCTGTATAACACTGGGGTACAGTACTGGTGGGTACAGGTCTGTCACTAACACTGGGGTACAGGTCTGTCACTAACACTGGGGTACAGTACTGGTGGGTACAGGTCTGTCACTGTACAACACTGGGGTACAGTACTGGTGGGCACAGGTCTGTCACTGTATAACACGGGTACAGTACTGGTGGGTACAGGTCTGTTACTGTATCACACGGGTACACTACTGATGGGCACAGGTCTGTCACTGTACAACACTGGGGTACAGTACTGGTGGGCACAGGTCTGTCACTGTATAACACTGGGGTACACTACTGATGGGCACAGGTCTGTCACTGTATAACACTGGGGTACAATGCTGGTAGTACTGTCACTGGACAAGTTGTGGAAACAATGTATAGAATTATTCTTGGTCGTTTCTGTTGTATTTCTAAAATCCCTGTAGCAATCAAAAACTGTTTGTAGACAGGCAATAAAACTGTTAACATGGGAATGCAAATGGGCTCTGAATGGAATGGTTGCTCCTAATTATTAACATCTAAGGAGGTTTGCTCTCTTGCCCCTGCTGCGTTAGCTGATCTCAGTGGGGAGTGGCAGAATACGCCGTACTGCTCCTGGGCAAGGCAGGGGAAAAGTCAGCCATAGTTTCCACTCCTGATTATTATCTAGCAACCCCTGCTAGGAAGCACTTGTGTGTGGTATCGAGCGAAGACAGGATTGGTCTTGCTGTGATGCTTCTGGAGTTGAATAGCATGTCGACACTCACTATTTGACCATGCAAAATAACAGAGGGTACCCAATAACCATGGAACAGCATCCCAAAAAGGAGTTGACACTTTTGGGAAAGGATTGGAGAAAATTGACAAAGAAGAAATTAGGATTGGGAGTAGAAATGAGGAAGGCGACAGGTGCTTATGCAAAGCTTCTGCAACATTTCTGGGCTGTAATTGGAATCGACAGACCATCACAGGCACAATGGGATGAATGGTGGCCTCCTGCACTGTATTATTCTATGATTCGAACATCTGAATAGGTCACATAGCCGCTGCCTGCACGCCTCAGCTGCACTGAATGAAAGATGCAGTATTGCTATTGCACCTCACTGTTTATCCTGTGTGTGCTGTGCTCCCAACAACACCGCCGTTCAGTCCGTAAGAGTGACCCTGAGCTTCCGGTCGCCTGTCACTGTGATCTCTCTGTTCTCGGCCTATTACATTGTTCTAATGAAGCTCAATTTAAGCTCGAGGAACAGATTAGGCACTTTACAGCCAGCCGGACTCAACATTGAGTTCAACAATTTCAGATAATAATCCCTGCCCCCATTTTTCATGCAGTATGATTTTGCCATTCCCATTTGCAACATTTTCACAGCATGTTCTTTCAATTCCTTCCTCCCCCCCCCGTCTCTGTACCTGCTTAAAATCTGTTACATTTCCAGCTTTTTCCAGTTCCGATGAAGGGTCCCAGACCTGAAACGTTAACCCTGTTTCTCTCTCCACGGATGCTGCCTGGCCTGCTGAGTATTTCCAACATTTTCTGTTGTTATTTCAGATTTCCAGCATCCGCAGTATTTTGCTATTATTTTAATGTTCAATGTAGATTGGGGCCTCCTTCCCAAGGCAGGCATTCATACAGACATTCGCATTGTGGGCATGGTTGGCTGGTGGTTCTGGTATGGGCCGAATGGCCAGAGCTCATGAGTCCGTGCCCCATGGAAAATTATGAAATTGAATTCAATAAATCTGGTAACTTTGGACTATGCCAGGAAAATAGAACATCAAAGCTGCTTATTCACTCAAGTCCTTAAGGAAAGGGAACCTGCCACCCTTACCCAGTCTATCCTGCACATCCCACAATATCTGGTCAAGTCTTGTTGCCCTCTGAGGTGAATAGCAAACCATTCAATCACTACAGGACAGACTTACTGAAGGAGAAAATCCACCACCACCTTCTCAGGGTGACTAGGGATAAGGAATAAATTCTGCTTTGCCAACCTTAGCCACATCCTGAGAACCAATATATTTTGAAGAAAATTAAAGTATCTGGAAAGACAAAAAACAAATTAGAGCTTTCAATGGAAACCCTTCCAACGGAACTTGCAGTTGCTTTGTGTTGTGTGTGCTTTTTAAGGCTCTGTCTGCTGTTTATTAGCCTAGGGACATTCAGCCCCTCAAGCCTGTCCTGCCATTCAATGAGATCATAGCTGATCCGTCTCTTAACTCCATCCACCCACCTTGACTCCATATCCCTTTAAACCCATGGCAGGCAAAAATCTATCAATCTCAGATTTAAAATTATTAATTGAGCTAGAATCTACTTTTTGTGGGAGAAAGTGCCACACTTTTACCACCCTTTGTGTGAAGAAGTGTTTCCTAACTTCTCTCCTGAACGGTCTGGCTCTGACAGTAAATTTATGTCCCCTTACCCTGGACTCCCCCACCAGCCCCAAATTCCTTTCAAAATCCTAAAAACCTCAATCAAATCACCCCTTAAGGGAATACAAGCCTAGTTTATATAATCTCTCATAATCTAACCCTTGGAGCCCTGGTAAAGTTCTGATGAATCTGCGCGGCACTCCTTCCAAGGCCAATATATCCTTTCTAAGGTGCGGTGCCCAGGACTGTACACAGTACTCCAGATGTGGCCTAACTGTATAGCTGTAGCAAAACATCCTCCCCTTTATATTCTACCCCTCTAGTTATAAAGGCTAACATTCCATTTGCCTTTGTGATTTTTTTTGTACCTGACTGCTACATTTTAGTGGTAACTGCAAACTGGTCTGCACCTTAGTTGGGAATATTATCAGATAGAACTCAACCCTGCACAGGGCCATCCCGTTCTGCCACTGTTAGTATGCGAGAGTTATTCTAGTTTTTTTATCATTTGGTAGAGAAAACTAAATGACCAGGCACCATCAATAATTATAGCTCAACAATCAGCAGAGGAACACAAGGAGTGACAACACCACATGCAGCTGCTCATCACACGCAACACTGAGAAACCACCGAGCCTGATTACTTCCGTCATTTTATAAAATAAATGTTTCACTCATTCTCGGGCTGTAGACGCACTGGCAAGGCTGGCACTTATTGCCCATCCCTAGTTGTCCTGAGGTGGTGGTGGTGAGCCTTCTTGAGTGCAGTGCACGTGGTGAGGGTGTCATTCTTTGTCGCGGTTTGATGCAACTGAGGTGCTTGCTGGGCCACTTAAGAGGAAAATTAAGAGTCAATCACGTTGGTGTGGGACTGGAGTCACCTATAGGCCAGACCGAGCAAGAACGGCAGGTTTCCTTATCTAAAGGATATTTGTGAATCAGTTGGGTTTTTACGGCAATGCGTCAGCTTCATGGTCACTTTTACTGATACCAGCTTTTTATTTACAGATTTTAAAAACTGAATTCAAATTCTCAACCTGCCATGGTGGGATTTGAATTCACGTTCTCTGGATTATTAGTCCAGGCCATTCACAACAAAATCTTCCCTCTTCAACTGCTGTTCCACAAAACTGATGTCAGGGTAGATGTAAGCGAGAGCACACTGCAGAGCCAGTGTGGTGGGTAATGTTTTCAGACCTCGCTATAAAACAATGACCACATCCAGCCAGAGTTTTGCGAGTAGTGGACAAGAGCAAAATTACTCTGTCATTCCCAGCTCGACACCATCCAGGACAAAGCAGCCGCTTGATTGGCACCCCATCCACCACCTTAAACATTCAATCCCTCCACCACTGGCGTACTGTGGCTGCAGTGTGTACCATCTACAAGATGCACTGCAGCAACTCGCCAAGGCTTCTTCGGCAGCACCTCCCAAACCCGCGACCTCTTCCACCTAGAAGGACAAGGGCAGCAGGTACATGGGAACACCACCAGCTCCAAGTTCTCCACCATCCTGACTTAGAAGTATATCGGCCGTTCCTTCATCATGGCTGGGTCAAAATCCTGGAACTCCCTCCCTAACAGCACTGGGAGTACCTTCACCACAGGGACTGCAGCGGTTCAAGAAGGCAGCTCGCCGCCACCTTCTCGAGGGCAATTGGGGATGGGCAATAAATGCTGGCCTTGCCAGCGACGCCCACATCCCATAAACAAAAAAAAACTATCGCTTACCAAAAATTGAGAATAAAATATTCATCATGTCTTTCTTTTCTTTTCCCAAACCTTGTAATGTAATAAGAACATAAGAAATAGGAGCAGGAGTAGGCCATTTGGCCCTTCGAGCCTGCTCCACCATTCAATGAGATCATGGCTGATCTTCTGCCTCAACTCCATTCACCAAGAAAAAAAAACTCCATTCACCGGCCCTATCACCATATCCCTTGATGCCCTTACTAGTCAGAAATCTATCGACTTCTGTTTTGAATATACCCAATGACTGAGCCTCCACAGCCCTCTGCGGTAGAGAATTCCAAAGATTCACCACCTTCTCTGTGAAGAAATGTCTTCTCATCTCAGTCCTGAATGGTCTACCCTCTATCCTGAGGCTGTGGCCCCTGGTTCTAGACTCCCCAGCCAAGGGAAACATTCTCCCAGCATCCACCCTATCAAGCCATGTAATAATTTTGTATGCTTCAATGAGATCCCCTCTCATTCTTCTGAATTCAAGAGAATACAGGCCTAGTTTACTCAATCTTTTCTCATACTACAGTCCCGCCATCTCAGGAATCAATCTTGTGAACCTTCCTTGCACTCCCTCTATGGCAAGTATATCCTTCCTTAGGTAAGGAGACCAAAATTGTACACAGTACTCCAGGTCTGGTCTCAGCAAGGCCCTATATAATTGGAGTAAGACTTCTTTACTCCTGTACTCAAATCCTCTTGTAATGAAGGCCAGCATACGATTTGCCTTCCTAATGGCTTGCTGCACTTGCACATTCACTTTCAGTGACTCATGTACAAGGACACCCAGGTCCCTTTGAGCATCTGCATTCCCCAATCTTTCACCATTTAGGAAATACTCTGCCTTTCTGTTTTTTCTACCAATGTGGATAACTTCACATTTATCCACATTATATTCCATCTGCCATGTTCTCGCCCACTCACTGAGCCTGTCGCGATCCCCTTGAAGCCTCTTCACATCCTCTTCGCAACTGACACTGCCACCTAGTTTTGTGTCATCAGCAAATTTGGAAATGTTACATTTAGTCCCCTCATCCAAATCATTGATATAGATTGTGAATAGCAGGGGTCCAAGCACCGATCCTTGCGGTACCCCACGAGTCACAGCCTGCCATCCTGAAAAAGACCCATTTATCATAGAAACATAGACGATAGGAGCAGGAGTAGGCCATTCGGCCCCTCGAGCCTGCTCCGCCATTCAATGAGATCATGGTTGATCATCCAAATTCAGTACCCTGTTCCTGCCTTCTCTCCATATCCCTTGATCCCTTTAGCCTTAAGAAATATATCGAACTCCTTCTTGAATATATTTAATGAATTGGCCTCTACTGCCTTCTTTGGCAGAGAATTCCACAGGTTCACCACTCTCTGGGTGAAGAAATTCCTCCTCATCTCAGTCCTAAATGGCTTACCCCTTATCCTTAGACTGTGACCCCTGGTTCTGGACTCCCCGACCATCGGGAACATCCTTCCAGCATCTAGTCTGTCTAGTCCTGTTAGAATTTTATAAGTTTCGATGAGATCCCCTCTCATTCTTCTGAACTCCAGCGAGTACAAGCCCAATCGACCCAGTCTCTCCTCATACGTCATTCCTGCCATCCCAGGTAGCAGCCTGGTGAATCTTCGCTGCACTCCTTCCATGGCAAGAACATCCTTCCTCAGATAAGGTGACCAAAACTGCACACAATACTCAAGGTGCGGTCTCACCAAGGCCCTGTACAACTGCAGCAAGACATCCTTGTTCCTGTACTCAAACCCTCTCGCTACGAACCGCCTGCTGCACCTGCATGCTTACTTTCAGCGACTGGTGCACAAGGACGCCCAGGTCTCTCTGCACTTCCTCTTCTCCCAATCTTTTGCCATTCAGATAATAATCTGCCTTCCTGTTTTTGCCACCAAAGTGGATAACCTCGCATTTATCCACGTTATATTGCATCTGCCATGCTTCTGCCCAATCACCCAACCTGTCCAAATCATACTGGAGTTTCTCGGCATCCTCCTCGCAGCACACACGCCCACCCAGCTTTGTGTCATCTGCAAACTTGGAGATATTACATCTAGCTCCCTTGGCCAGATCATTAACATATATTGTGAATAGCTGGGGTCCAAGGACTGATCCCTGCGGTACCCCACTAGTCACTGCCTGCCACTCGGAAAAAGAGCCATTTATTCCAACTCTTTGCTTTCTGTCTGCCAACCAGTTCTCTATCCAAGTCAATACCTTGCCCCCAATCCCATGTGCCTTAATTTTACACGCGTGCCTTAATTTTACACGCATGCCTTAATTTTACACGCTAATCTCTTATGCGGGACCTTACCGAAAGCCTTTTGAAAATCCCTACTCTGTTTTCTGTCTGTTAATCAATTCTCAATCCATGCTAGTATATTACCCCCAATTCCATGTGCCCTAATTTTGTTCACCAACCTCTTGTGTGTGACCTTATCGAAGGCCTTCTGAAAATCCAAATATACCACATCTACCAGTTCCCCTTTGTCTACTCCGCTAGTTACATCCTCAAAGAACTCCAATAGGTTTGTCAAACAGGATTTCCTTTTCATAAATCCATGTTGACTCTGCCCAATCTTACTATTAGTTTCTAAGTACCCAGTTATTGCATCTGTTATAATAGACTCCAGCATTTTCCCAACTACTGATGTGAGGCTAACAGGTCTGACGTTCCCTGTTTTCTCTCCCTCCTTTTTTAAATAGCGGGGTTACATTTGCTATCCTCCAATCTGCAGGAACCGTTCCAGAATCTATAGAATTTTTGAAGATGACAACCAACGCGTCCACTATCCCAATGGCCACCTCTTTCAAAACCCTAGGATGTAGGTCATCCGGTCCTTGGGATTTATTGACTTTTAGTCCCAATAATAATGTGTCGAGATGTCCGTATAATCTGGACTGCCCATCATCCGATCAGGGTACAGCACACCGTAGTCACCTCAGCTCTGCTGTATGAATGGCACTGTGCTGTTGGTGCACCGCACTAAAGTTCCTGTTTGGAACACCTTCGGAAAAAGATTAACTGAGTTTCCAGTTAGATCAGGCATTTTCTGAACATGTCCTTGACTTCCAGTTTGACAACGTGTTCTGTTACGTTCACCAGTCAGGATCTGTGTGAGCTCTTGCAGTTTGCCACGTGAAATCTTCCTCCAAAGGGATTATGGATGCTGTGTTGGATTGGTGTGTGTGTCTTGACGTGGGTCTTTCAGTGACCATTGCTCATGTCGAGTAGCTTTGCACAGTGCGGAGATACTGCAGAGGCTTGTGCAAATCTCGTGAAGAGTTCAAATACTGGCGGATAATTTTGGGAGATAGGATAGCATCACCTGACGCTCCACATATTGGCGAGGCCGCTGTGACGCAACACAAGAGGTGTAGGTCAGATACTAACACAGGGCCATGAAGCCCAAAGCCTTTGTCTGTTGGCGCTTGCTGGGCCTGGACATCATCAATCCAGGCAGCTGTTTCTTTACTTGGAAACAAAACTGTAGGTAAACACATTACTTAGCGATTTGTGGTTAGTGGATTGTGCTGGTTATGAACTTCCAGGGAAGGATATGAGTTTATTTCACTTGTTCTGTGTGCCCATTACGAGCCATTACATGAATTTTTGGCACTGCTTGAAAGACTGCCTCCCTAGTGGGTCAGTACAGTGAGTAGGGCAGGCTGGAGTAATTTCTTAGTTTTTATTCTGAGATTGTTAGAATAGAGATTACTTTGTCGATAATTAATTTTCTTTTGATTGATCTCGAATATTCACAGATATATTTATTTAATCACCTTATCTCTCCCTTTTCAGCCACTATACAACCAGCCATCTGATACGAAGATTTACCATGAAAACATCAAAACGTAAGTGACATCTGGTATGGTCACTGTGCTTTATGATCTGTACAAGTATTGTACTCTGGGGCCTGCTGCCCTGAATTCACCTTGCTGAGTGTGGTTCTGTGATGTAAGCTAAGGGTTACTCTCCTAATGACCTGTGAAAAGGTGCTGTCACCTCGTGGACCTGTTTTTGAACAGTTCTAGCAATCTGTGCACAAATTGCTCTAGATTCATTAACTAGACTCTGTCTGTTGATCCGTTTCCTCCCCACGCACCTCTTTTGGGCTATTCCAATCAAACTAAAATCATCAAATGAAATGAAACATTAAACTGAAATTATAAGCACCAGCTTTCGGCCAGCTTGCTCCAATAGTGCTGTGTTCCAGAGCTGGTGTGTGATGTGCATTTCCTCGAAATGGTCAGCCTTTACTGCTTTAGTTTTTGGGCTGGGGCACAGGGCGACTTCAATATAAACCCATCATCTGTGAAACAAAAGAAAGAAACTTTTCAAATCTAGAAATAAGATGCACAATCTGAGGTATAGACTGAACGTGCAGTGTATCTTGCCCTGGCTGTCTCTCCAGTATAACTTTCTCGTGAGGTCTACTCACTCATCTGTCCCCACATTCACTGTTCCTTTATTAATTAAGGAACCATATAACAAATCCCTGATGAGAGCACTTGAATTCTTTTGCATTCATGGTCTACAGCTTTCTTCTAAGGTAGATTTAATGTATGATACTTTACACATTTGGTACTGTCATTTCAGTCTTGTAAAAATAATACATGCCTCTTGCATAAGCTGCAGCTGAGAAAACGGCTGCTGTTCCATGTACTGACCTCACAAGAATGGAGAAATGCTGACCGAGAAATGTCCACTTGCCTGGATGAGTGCAGCTCCGCCAACACTCAAGAAGCTCGACACCATCCAGGACAAAACAATCCCGCTTGTTTGGCACCCAATCCGCCACCTAAACATTCACTCCCTCCACCACCAGCGTACCGTGGCTGCGGTGTGTACCATCTACAAGATACATTGCAGCAACTTGCCACGGCTTCTTCGGCAGCACCTCCCAAACCCATGACCTCTACCACCTAGCAGGACAAGGGTAGCAGGCGCATGGGAACATCACCACCTGCAATCATAGAATGGTTACAGCACGGAAGAAGGCCATTCGACCTGTCAAGCCCATGCCGGCTCTCTGCAAGAGCACTTCCCCTCCATGTCACACACCATCCTTATTTGGAAATATATCACTGTTCCTTCACCGTCGCTGGGTCAAAATCCTGGAACTCCCTCCCTAACATCACTGTGGGAGTACCTTCACACAGACTGCAGCGGTTCAAGGGATCACCACCACCTTCTTGAGGGCAATTAAGGATAAATGCTGGCCTTGCCGGCGACACCCGTATCCCGTGAATGAATAGATTTTAAAAAAGTGAGCGGGACCTCTCCCTACCATCAGTGACAGTATTGTTCCACAAGGGCTATTTGGCAGTTTAAAAATTTAGGAATAGTTGCAACTACTTTTAGACACATCACTGCCAGTGGGTGTGCGACAGGATGACTGGTATTGCTAGGCTTAATTCGCTAACGAGATAAACTCAGGGACTCATCCCTGCTGTACATGCTCCTCTCTACAATATCTGCTTGCTGCAGCCCTGTTCCTGGGACTAGGGACTGGGTCACTGGCAAGGCTTGGAAGCTAAGCAGAGCCAGGCCTGGTTAGTACCTGGAGGGGTGACCATCAGGGAAGACCAGGTGTAGAAGGTCACGGAAGGAGCCCCGAGGAGGGGCGGTTGGTGAGAAGGTCACGTCACAGAAGGAGCCCCGGGAGGGGCGGCTGGTGAGCAGGCCCGGGCGTTAGGCTGAAGATTGTTGGACAGGAGGAATGGCAGAAATGGAATGGCGGCGCGCACAGACGCAGCAGCTTTGCTTCTCCCAGGACGGTGCTATTTACGTTTAATGTTAATGTTATTTGTACTGGACTCATGGGAGCTTGCAAGATCACATTTCGTTGTTCATGTACTTGTGCATTGTACAATGACAATAAAGTTGAATTATTATTATTATTATTATTATTACAAGATGATCCCTGCCTTCATGCATGTTTCTGTGTCCACCAAATGTCAGGGTGTGACTTATAAACTGGTATGACGAATTGCGCTTTTACTGAAAGGACAGCTATAAAATAACAGTGTGACTTCTACACAGATTTCACAGTAAATATTCAGTAATATCTCCATAGAAACAATGAGTTTATAATGCATGAAAAATAGCGTGTGCTGCATTACATTTTAAAAACACACTTGAGGCTCTCCATACAGTAAATGAACCTCTGTCTCTCGTGGTGAATTTTATTTCTCTTTTAATTCTTGTGAAAGATTTTCAGTCTACTCTGAAGTTCTGGATGTTAATAACAATTATGGAAATTGTACGAAGGAAGTTACTCGGTGAACCATTTAACTTGCATTAATGTAGTAGTGTGCTGGGCTTCAGGGCTTAGCAATATGCCATGGTGATTGTGTGTGGAAGAATGAGCTACTTGTGTCTTGGAAATACAGAATAGTGACTGTGTGCTTGTGAAACCCACTCGGGATGGAGCAACAGCGTGCGATCCGTACACGAGAGAGCTATTTAGGCTTAGCAACATGTCGTGGTGAATGAGTGAGATTGCCACTCAGTGGCCAGCAACTTGCTACAGTGCACATACATGACCCTGTCACATGACACAGTTAGGCCCTGCTCCATCTTTTAAATCCTTTCTGTGGTATTGGACGAGCAACCCAGAGGTTGCAAGTTTAAATCCAACCATGGCATTTTGTGAAATTAAGCAAAAACTGGCATCCATGAGGTGCTGTGGACATCAACCACTGTCAAATCATATATAACCACATTCTACAAACTCATGCTGAAGTGTTAGCAAGTGCCTCCAGCCAAAAGTGCTGATTGATGATCTTACTCGGCTTCCTTCTAAGGTTCCCATCATCATAGATACCGGTCAGTTCGATTCACTCATGATATGAAGAAGCGACTAAGTGCACTGGACGCATCAAATGGCTATGGGCTCTAATGGCATCCTAGTGTAGTGCTGAAGATCTGTACATCAGAGCCAGCTGCTCTCCTAACCAAGCTCATTTTCAGTTCTGCCAGATTAGCAGCTCCCCTTAAGGCAGCATTCAACCGAGCAAGGCACCAAGGAGGCTAAGCAAAACTGAAGCCATCGGAGGCCAAAAGGACAACGCTCCAGTGACTGGAGTCATACCTAACAAAGGAAAATGTTTGTGGTTGGAGGCCAGTATTCACAGCTGCAGGAGATCCTCAGGGAAGCATTCTTGTTCCAGCTAAATTCAGCTGCTCAATGACATTCCCTCTGTCGTAAGGTCAGGAGTGGGGATGTTCACTGACTATTCAAGAGTGTTCAGCTCCATTCACAACTCCTCTGATAATGAAGGAGCCGATTCCAGCCAACAAGAAGACCACATAGGTTGACATGTGGCAGTTAACATTTGCGCCACGTTAAGTGCCAGGTTATGACCATTTTCAACATGAGAGCTCAGCTATTTCCCTTTGACCTTCAATGGAGCCACCATCGCAGAGGTTCCTTCCAGTAACATCCTGAAGTCAACACTGACCAGAAGTTGCACTGGACCAGCCATAGCAACACTAACTACAAGAGCAGGGCAGAGACTGGGTTACCTCCTGACCTCTCTCAGCCACTCCACCACCTAACAACACTTAAGAAGCTCAACGCCATCTATGACAGAGCAGTTTTCTTGATCAGCGCAGATGCCACTGAACTCGATTTCCAAACGCTCCACCATAGTTGTACGGTATGTACGATGTACAGAATGCACTGCAGCAGTAATCAAGGTTACTTTGACAGCATCTTCCTCCTTTGCGACATCTACCATCATGAGCAACGATCCCCCTAAGGTTCGTGGCCATGCATTAATCCAGAGGCCCCGCGCAGGCTGTTCACAAGCTGGAAGAGATGCTGTACAAATTTAAAGGGACCGTGCACGGAAAAAAAATTAGAGGGAACAGTGGTTGTGGGGACACCATCACAGAAGAACATAAGACGTAGGAGTAGGTCATTTGGCCCCTCGAGCCTGCTCCGCCATTCAATAAGATTATGGCTGATCTGATCTTGGCCTCAACTCCACTTCCCTGCCCGCTCCCCATAACCCTTGACTCCCTTACCTTTCAAAAATCTGTCTATCTCCACCTTTTAAATATATTCAATGACCCAGCCGCCACAGTTCTCTGGGGAAGGGAATTCCAAAGATTCACGACCCTCCTGAGAGAAGAAATTCCTCCTCATTTCCAATTTAAAAGGATGCCCCCTTATTCTGAAATTATGCCCCCCTAGTTCTAGATTCCCCCACGAGGGGAAACATCCTCTCTGCATCTACCCTGTCAAGCCCCTTCAGAATCTTATATGTTTCAATAAGACCCCCTCTCATTCTTCTAAACTCCAATGAGTATAGGCTCAACCTTTCTTCATAAGACAACCCCTTCA
Source organism: Somniosus microcephalus (assembly GCF_052327205.1). Taxonomy (NCBI): domain Eukaryota; kingdom Metazoa; phylum Chordata; class Chondrichthyes; order Squaliformes; family Somniosidae; genus Somniosus; species Somniosus microcephalus. Next base: position 44,415,154 of record NC_141008.1, read on the forward strand.
TCTCCAGAATCAACCTCGTGAACCTTCTCTGAACTGCCTCCAATGCAAGTATATCTTTCCTTAAATAAGGAGACCAAAACTGTTCACAGTGTTCCCAACGCCCTGTACATTTGTAACAGGACTTCCCTACTTTTATACTCTATTCCCTTTGCAATAAAGGCCAACACTCTATTTACCTTCCTAATTACTTGCTGTACCTGCATGCTAACTTTTTGTGATTCATGTCCAAGGACCACCAGCTCCCTCTGTACCCCAGCATTTTGTAATCTCTCCCCATTTAAATAATAATTTGCTTTTTTTTTCCCCCTACCAAAGTGGATAACCTCGCATTTTCCCACATTATACTCCATCTGCCAGATTTTTGCCCACTCACTTAGCCTATCTATATCCCTTTGGAGATTCTTTGCATCCTCCACACAATTTGCTTTCCCACCTATCTTTGTATCATCAGCAAATTTGGCTACATTACACTCAATCCCTTCATCCAAGTCATTAATATAGATTGTAATTAGTTGAGGCCCCAGCACTGATCCCTGCGGCACCCCACTAGTTACAGTTTGCCAATCTGAAAATGACCCATTTATCCTGACTCTCTGTTTTCTGTTAGTTAGCCAATCCTCTATCCATGCTAATATGTTACCCCCAACCCTGTGAGCTCTTATCTTGTGTAGTAACCTTTTATGTGGCACCTTATCGAATGCCTTCTGGAAATCCAAATACACGACATCTACTGGTTCCCCTTTATCCACCCTGCTCATTACATCCTCAAAGAATTCCTGCAAATTTGTCAAACATGATTTCCCTTTCATAAAACCATGCTGACTCTGCTTGACTATATTATGATTTTCTAAATGTCCTGCTACCACTTCCTTAATGATGGAGTCCATCATTTTCCCAATTACAGACGTTAGGCTAACTGATCAATAGTTGGCTGCTTTCTGTCTCCCTCTTTTCTTAAATAGGGGCATTACATTTGCGGTTTTCCAGTCTGCTGGGACTGCTCCAGAATCCAGTGAATTTTGGTAGATTACAACCAATGCACCCACTATCTCTGCAGCCACCTCTTTTAAGACTCTAGGGTGCAGGCCATCGGGTCCAGGGGACTTGTCCACCTTTAGTCCCGTTAGTTTGCCTAGTACTTTCTCTCTAGTGATAATGATTGTTTTAAGTTCCCCCCCACCCCAATAGCCACTTGATTATCCATTATTGGGATGCTTTTAGTGTCTTCTACCGTGAAGACCGATACAAAATATTTGTTCAAAGTCTCCACCATTTCCCTGTTTCCCATTATTAATTCCCCAGACTCATCGTCTAGAGGACCAACGTTTACTTTAGCTACTCTCTTCCTTTTTATATACCTGTAGAAGCTCTTGCTGTCTTTTTATATTTCTTGCTAGTTACTCTCTCAAGCTATCTTCTCTCTTTTTTAGTAGTCCTTTGCTGGTTTTTAAAAATTTCCCAATCCTCTGGCCTTTCACCATCAAATTCTCCTCCAAGTCACACACCATCCTGGCTTGGACTTATACCGTTGTTCCTTCATTGTCACTGGGTCAAAATCCAGGAACTTCCTACCTAATAGCACTGTGGGAGCACCTTCACCATACAGACTGCCCACCACCTTCTCAGGGCAACTAGGGATGGGCAATAAATGCCAGTCTTGCTAGCGAGGCCCACATCCCGAGAACAAATAATAACAATATATCAATAGACTTTGTGGTCAGTTAAGGAGCGTAGTGAAAAACAACACGGCTGCACTGTGACTTTGGCTCGGTAAGATTTGTTTGGGCCACTGTGGGACATTTTCTGTATTCCATGAACATTTGTCGCTTGTGTATCTCCCTTTGAAATTAGAGTGACTAGTTAGTCCTTCATTTATGGCCCTGCCACTTGCTGTAAACCCCTCCCATTAAGTGGTGGACTGCGCCACTGAGGTAGTGCACCAGTAAGTTCTCTTGATACTCATTTTCCCTGACAGCCACACTATGTCTATGGAAACAAATAACCTTTCGATGATCCTTCGTCATCGACCTGAAACGTTAACTCTGTTTCTCTCTCTGCAGATGCTGCCTGACTTGCTGAGTATTCCCAGCATTTACTGTTTTTATTTCAGATTTCCAGCATCTGCAGTATTTTGCTTTTGTAGATGTATTCTAGTGTCTTGTCCATGTAGGTCATGGTGATTCTGTGTTTCACTAAAGAGTTCGCTGTGTTGTAGAATAGCCATGAAAGGGGAACACCTGCAGTGGTGAAGAGAGGGGTTGGTTCTCTTGGGTACTGCTCTTTTCTCTTTAAATCACAGAAAGTAAATTAGATAACAGGATGCTGGTTGTAATTGGGCCCTGGGTTTCACTTAGGGATATAAATATGCAGGTAGCTTCCCACCTGCAGAAAAATGAACTCAGTATAACCGGCACTGCGATCAGTCTCCCCCTCCTTCTGGTTAGATCTTGGCTCAATTCCTTTCTGGTTATTTTTACAGTTACTAGGTTTGACGCAGATTAAATCACTTGCAAAAAATACATCATAAAACTGAAATAGTGCAGCAGTTGCAGATGTGCTTGGATCAGGCCTCTGTTACAGCAGCAGTATAAGGTGGAGCACCTGACAGCACTGCACCTGAGAGAAAGGAGAGCTGGGTGCACAGAGGACACGATATCTGGTTTGCTTTACTTATCAGAGCACAGCATGAGAACAGGATGTCAAACCACATTCTTAGCAAGCACCATCTGCAATGGAAAACGCATATATTACTGCAGTCTGAGGTAAGCTGGGCTATATCCTCCCTTCCCAACAAAGTTAACCCCTTCACCCCTGCTAAAGTCGCACTGCAGCTTCTGGTAAAGCATAGTGCTATGCATCCTTCATATCAGATTATATTTTACTAGCAAAGTAAAGAACTTGCTTTGTAATTGAGCTAAGGCACATGTCTGGCTGGTGGAGTACAGGAATTTTGTATTGTTTGTTGCTTCCTTTGTCTCTCTCTCTCTCTCTCCGCCTGAAGGTGGCAATTCTTGCTGGTTCCTCGCCCAATTGACTATTCAAGTGTGAGCCTAGATAGCAAATAGCAGCAAGCTATTTAACTATGGGAGACATGGCAGCCAAGCCTGATCCTGCCCTCCCCCGATGTCCAAATGCATGTGTAACAATCCTGGGCGACGTCGCTGTGGGAAGGTGGAATTATAAGGAGGGGAGTTTGGGTATATAAGGCTAAACCCAGAATGTTGTGGTGGTGGTGGGGAGAGAGAAGGTGAAATGCTGCTTCAGTTTTTAAATACACTCTGTTCTGTATACATAACCATATTTGGAGTTTTTCCTGGAAGAAGTTCCCCGTTAACTGATGCTTAAAAGGGACACTTTCCAGAGGGAGTCCCTGGATAATGACTGCGTGTGAAAACGCTGGCTGAATGTTTTTCATGGCTGCCCGGCTCCACTGTCCTTCCTCCCCACCTCTTCCCCAAAGTCAGTTTGTTTCCATCGGAACCCTGCTTTTATATTGGGATGAGTTAGAAAAATTGATTTCATCCCATTTCTCAGCGCTCTTGCTGTTCCAAGCTCATCAGTGTGGTTATAAGTACTTTGGAAATGATTGGCTGCTTCAGAAAGCGTCCTGATTAAACATGTTCTGACCAGTGTCTGCTGCAGCTATAGAGTTTGTCAGTGAAACACCAATCCCTAGATTGAGTTGATGGTGCTAAATGTATTCTGTTCTCATAATTTTTTATTCAATATGGGAATCACTGGCAAGGCCAGCATTTATTGCCCATCCCTAGTGGCCCATGAGAAGGTGTTGGTGAGTCTTCTTGAACCGCTGCAGTCCGTGTGGTGAAGGTACTCCCACAGTGCTGTTAGGAGTTCCAGGATTTTGACCAAGTAATTATGAAGTAACAGCGATTATATGTCCAAGTCAGGATGATGTGTGTCTTAGAGGGAAACTTGGAGGTGGTGGTGTTCCCATGTGCCTGCTGCCCTTATCCTTCTAGGTGGTAGAGGTAGTGGGTCTGGGAGGTGCGGTCAAAGAAGCCTTGGCAAGTTGTAGATGGTACACACTGCAGCCGCAGTGCGCCGCTGATGGAGGGAGTGGATGTTTAAGGTGGTGGAAGGGGTGCCGATCAAGCTGTCTGCTGTGTCCTGGATGGTGTTGAGTTTCTTGTATTGTAGGAGCTGCACTCATCCAGGCAAGTGGAGAGTATTCCATCACACTCCTGACTTGTGCCTTGTAGATGGTGGAAAGGCTTTAGGGAGTCATGAGGTGAGTCACTCGCTGTAGAATACCTAGCCTCTGACCTGCACTAGTAGCCACAGTATTTATATGGCTGGTCCAGTTGACTTTCTGGTCAATGGTGACCCCCCCCCCCCCCGCAGGATGTTGATGGTGGGGGATTCAGCAATGATAATGCCATTGAATGTCATGGGAGATCGTTAGACTCTCTCTTGTTGGAGATGGTCATTGCCTGGCACTTGTGTGGCACGTATGTTACTTGCCATTTATCAGCCCAAGCCTGGATGTTGTCCAGGTCTTGCTGCATGTGGGCACGGACTGCTTCAATATCTGAGGAATTACAGATGGAGCTGAATACTGTGCAATCATCAGTGAACAACTGTGCCTTGTACTCTGTCACTGAAGAAGCTGATAGAATAAAGACTGATCTTATCAGTGATTTATTTTTGCTTAAATCAGAGGAAATGGTCCTGTGAGCACGGCTGTAACCTTATCTAAACTGTGTAGTTGAAGGTGGTGTTTAAAGTCAGCACAGCATCAAAAGTGTGTAGAGGAAAGGTGCCTCTGTGGCTTTGCTAGCTCTTACTAGATTCTTAAAAGGTTATTCTGTTGAGATGCTTGCTCCTTAAAGGTACACATTTCTTTGCTGCGGAACCTCTTAACCAGCATTCTGCACGTAGTGTGGCTCCAGCTGATGTGGAACGATTTGTACTGGGGGTTTCAGACATGGCAGCTTCACGTTTTACTTGGGACGTGCACACATTTTCACACACAAACATGAAAACGATTTACTTAGAAATTAGCACATTTGGACTATTTAGCATCTTTCTATTTCTTTCCAGCTCTATAGGCCCCTTTTCCCACTATTGCACTTTCCCCTTCCACTGTGTGGCTGCAGAAAAGCAGAACAGACACTTCATATTGTACAATTCATAAAGCTGATTCTAGATGTGGATTTTTAAATGTAAATGTGGCCTTTACCCTCCGTGTGAGCAAATAGTCCTAATCACAGTTACCCGCCCTGTTCCCCTTTTCCTTCATTCACCTCTAAACTAATCTTCAGCGTTGACAGTTTCTACTTCAACCACTAACCCTGGGAGTGAATTGCACAGCCTCACAACTCCTGCCCTCTGTCCTAAATCTCTTGCATTTAATCTTCTATCTTTGACCCCCTGTTCTAGACACTCAACTGCTGGAAACAGTCTGCTTCTATCTCCCCTGACCCATCCTTGGATAATTTAATCATATCTCCTCGTAATCTGCGTTCTAATGAAAAAATCCCAATTTTTCAAGTCTGTATTTGTATTTCCTCATACCAGGCAGCATCCCAGTGAATCTGTGCTGTACCCTCTCTGAAGCCTCAATATCCTTTCTATAGCGTGGAGCCCAATACTGCTCCCACTACTCTAACTGAGGTCTTAAGATTTTAGACAGACTCATTATTACCTCTTGGCTTTTATTTTCAACAGCTCTTGTGATAAAACCTAGAATTCTATTAGCTTTGCTTACAACCTTATCAACCGGAATTAACGATACCTCCTATTTTGGTAGCATCTGCAAATTTCAGCACACTCCCTCTCGGACTATATCGAAATCATTGATAGACGCAGTGAACAGAAGTGGCCCCAGGACTGAACCCTGTGGGACACCACTACTCACTTCCCAACCACTCTGGAAAACTCCTGCAGCTTCTGTTCTCTTTCTCCCTTCTAACCAAATTTTAATGCACTTTGTTACCCGTTACCCTAATTCTATACCCCTTAATCTTCTTTTGTAATCCCATGTGGTACTTTGTTAAAGACTTTCCTACAGCCCATGTATAATTACATTCACTGTATTTCCCACATGCATCATGACTTGTTACCTCCTCAAAAAGATGAGGTTTGTCGAGCGCGACTGTCCCTTTTGAAATCCGTGCTGGCTATACCTAACTATTTTCTCGGCAGCCGTGCTTTAGTTGCCTAGGCCATAAGCTCTGGAATTCCCTCCCTAAACCTCTCCGCCTCTCTACCGCTCTCTCCTGTGTGAATGTTCTGGCTCTGGGGCAGTGTGAATGTTCTGAGTGTTGTAAACAGTCCTTCAGGACCTCAAATAGTTGTGGAAGGGGAAAATGCAATTGTGGGAAAAGGGGCCGACATCGTCATTAAACCTGCTGACCAGGGTGGTGCTGTTGTTGTTTGGCGAACCGACCTCTACCTAGCGGAAGCTGAACGCCAACTCTCTGACACCTCCTCCTACCTCCACCTGGACCATGACCCCACTACCGAACATCAAACCACCGTTTCCAAGACTGTTACTGACCTCATCTCCTCTGGAGATCTTCCCCCCCATGGCCACCAACCTCACAGTCCCCCAGCCCCACACAGCCCGCTTCTACCTCCTTCCCAAGATCCACAAACAGGACTGCCCTGGTAGACCCATCGTTTCAGCCTGTTCTTGCCCCACAGAACTTATCTCTTCCTATCTCGATTCTACCTTTTCTCCCCTTGTCCAGTCTCTTCCCACCTACATCCGCGACTCTTCTGATGCCCTCCGCCACTTCAACAGTTTCCAGTTTCCTGGCCCCAGCCGCCTCCTTTTCACCATGGACGTACAATCCCTCTACACCTCCATCCCCCACCAGGATGGCCTGAGGGTGCTTCGCTTCTTCCTTGAACAGATGCCCAACCAGTCCCCATCCACCACCACCCTCCTCTGCCTGGCTGAACTTGTTCTCACATTGAACAACTTCTCCTTTGACTCCATTCATTTCCTCCAAATTAAAGGTGTTGCTATGGGTACCCGCATGGGTCCTAGCTATGCCTGCCTTTTTGTGGGATATGTGGAACACTCTTTGTTCCAGTCCTACTCGGGTCCCCTCCCTCACCTCTTTTTCCGGTACATTGATGACTGTATCGGTGTCGTTTCCTACTCTCGCCCTGAACTAGACAATTTCATTCACTTTGCCTCCAATTTCCACCCTTACCTCACCTTCACATGGTCCATCTCTGACTCTTCCCTTCCCTTCCTCGACTTCTCTGTCTCCATCTCTGGGGATAGGTTATTGACCAACATTCACTACAAGCCCACTGACTCCCACAGCTACCTGGGCTACACTTCCTCCCACCCCGCCTCCTGTAAGGACTCTATTCCATTCTCCCAGTTTCTCCGTCTCCACCACATCTGCTCCGACGATGCCACCTTCCATACCAGTGCTTCCGACATGTCTTCCTTTTTCCTTAACCGAGGATTTCCCTCTACCGTGGTTGACACGGCCCTCGACCGGGTCCGTTCTATTTCCCGCACTTCTGCCCCTCCCTCCCGGAACCACGATAGGGTTCCCCTTGTCCTCACCTTTCACCCCACCAGCCTCCACATTCAATAGATCATCCTCCGCCATTTCCGCCACCTCCAACGTGATCCCACCACCAAACACATCTTCTCCTCCCCTCCCCTTTCAGCATTCCGTAGGGTCCGCTCCCTCCGAGACGCCCTAGTCCACTCCTCTATCACCCCCAGCACCCCTTCCCTTCGCCCAGCACCTTCCCGTGCAAGCGTAGGAGATGCAACACCTGCCCATATACCTCCCCCCTTCCCATTGTCCAGGGCCCCAAACACCCCTTCCAGGTGAAACAGCGATTTACTTGTACTTCTTGCAATCTAGTATACTGTATTCGCTGCTCACGATGTGGTCTCCTCTACATTGGGGAGACCAAACGCAGATTGGGTGACCGCTTTGCGGAGCACCTCCGTTCAGTCCGTAAGGGTGACCCCGAGCTCCCGGTCGCCTGTCACTTTAATTCACCGCTCCATTCCCACTCAGACCTCACCGTCTGCGGCCATTACATTGTTCCACGGAAGCTCAGCGTAAACTCGAGGAACAGCACCTCATCTTCCGATTAGACACTTTACAGCCTTCCGGACTCAATATAGAGTTCAACAATTTCAGAGCATAACCTCGGCCCCCATTACTGTATATTTTTATATTTTTTATCCACACTTTTGGTTTGTGCCTTTTCCTTATTTTCTCTCTCTCCCACATGACAGCTGTCTTTCACTCTGCCAGCGCATTTCACACTTCATCTAGAGCCATTGTTTGTTTCTTTACCTGTCCTATTACTATCTCGTCTCACCTTGAATATCTCTTAATGTCTCTTCTTTCATCCTGTCCCCCATTTCCCAGCCCCCAAACTGCTTTTTAATCTGTTTCATTTCCTGCCCTTTTTTTCTCAGTTCTGTAGAAGGGTTTTGAACCGAAACATTGACTCTGTTTCTCTCCACGGATGTTGCCTGGCCTGCTGAGTTTTTCCAGTGTTTTCTGTTGTTTCTCAAATAGTTGTTGTTGTCCACCTCTGCTGAATAGGCAATCTGTAAAATAACTTCATGTTCTGTGGGCTGCTTTCCTTATTTCCTGTTATTCTGAAAATTAACAAACCAGAAATATGTGAGCTGCCTGTTGAACAACATGCAATAGTATGTTGGCACTGTGCTTCAACTCCATCTGGAGCAGGGCTGAGCAAAGGAGGCTAATAATTACATAAATTCAGCCTCATGCACTGTCTGCCTCCGGCTCCATTGCAGCTTCACATTTTAATTTGAGATATCAGTGTTGGGGAAAGAAGCATTTCCCCCTTGCTGTCATGGCAACTAACGAGGAAGGGTGTCACATGATTGACTCTGGTGGTTGCTGAAAGACTTGGAGAGATTTTACTCTGGACCTGTAGACCTTCAGAATGCACATGCTGCCAGCTCCAGTAACTCTGTTTACCAAGGGAGGTTAACTGGGTGTAAATCCCGTACACATTATAGTTCCAGGGAGTGTCACAGGCTGGAGGAACAGTGTGTGAAGCTTCTGTGCTAATAGTACATATGGATGATGAATACAGAATACAACTGCAGCAGCTGCTGTCTGGTTTGAATAGTAAACTCCAATTTGGCAGCAGTAGTTTGCATGTCTAGTCTGGATTTCTTTCAGGAGGTAAATAAACGAGTTGAAGGAGGGCTATTATGCCATGGATATAATTTACTTGCATTTCAGAAGGCATTCAATAAAGTTCCATGAGTGCGAATTTTCAAGATGATTCAGCTGGTTGGAGTTAATGGCAAATCAGCTGTTGGATTAAAAACTAACTCGCCAATAGCAAGCTGACAGTATTAAAGGGAACAGCTTTGACAGGTTGGGGGAAGAAGCACTGCTTAGTGGAGTTCTGTGGAGCACTGTTCAGGGTCCCCTGCTCTTTACACACAGCCGTGCAGGTTTGTGTTCAGCTTCAGGTTCTCCTTAACTGGAACAGAGTGCAGAGTGCCAGTAACTGGAGCACATTTTTGTCATTGTAACTCATGTAGCATCATTGTACAGCTCTTGTTCTGCTATTAAATATTGTCTGGCTCCACAAAGGTGACTGTTATTTCCCTGAGTGGTGCAAAAGTAGGTCAGTGGTATTTATACGGTCTGGTTGGAATGCATTGGATGGAAGAAGTGCAGATAAATATTAACACTCAGATGTTTTGGTATGAGTGATCTTGTAGTGAGTGGAAAGTCAGTGTCACATCCTTTTCCTGTGGCTAGGATTTATTTAAGAGCAGCCAATTTCCTGCAATTCTTTCAGTGCTGTGTATGTAGAGCCAAGCCGACTCGTAGAGAGAAAGTGGGTCCCGCTTGGGTCAGACAGTCATTTGGCTGAAAAAGAAAACTCCTTTTACATGCAAGCAGATTGTTGAGGAGCTGCGGGCGCAGCACTGAGTGGACAAGTGAAGGTGGCGATGTTCACAGATAGCGGGTGATGCAGCATTATTCGCACTGACTTCCAAAACCTATTGAAGGCTGTTTGTACTCAGTGAGAACCCTGGTTCATAACTTGTTAAATAACTTAAAATTGCTCCTTCCACATCCCCCATAAAACTCATTTGCAACCCATCTATATATACTGATCACTTATTCCAAGGACTTTAGGGCCTCAATGATGGTTCATTTGTTAAATACACAGATCAATGTGGTACTGAGCTATAAAGCTGAGGAAAGTACTTCTCTGATCTCAATGGGGCTGCTACAGTTGGCCTCAGTACCTTGAGCTTAGGGGCAGGAAATGAGCCACGGCTCCTGCTCACTATCCAGTGACATCTGCTGGGAGTGCGTGTGTCTGTATGTGGCTATCAGTTGAGACAGATTATGGCTCAGTCATGATGCCCCTACAGTCGAACATCCTGCTGACACACACTGTCTAGACTCACACGAAGAAGGATCTCTTGGAAGAGGTGCAGTGTGTAAAATGTGCTCCAGTATCAGCACCATTTGGATAAGAGGGGAGAAAATTGGTGACCAAAATGAAAATTAGAATTTTATTTCAAACTGTCCTAATGATTCCAACTGGAACGTTTGTTTACACTGACCCCCTGCACTGTCTGAGTGGTTGTATCCAAAACCCAGACTATAAGTAATGTGGACCTGCAGTATAGGTCTGGTGGGAGGGACTGGCCACGATTGGACTTGGTGAGGGGCTGGTGAGAGGAGACTGCCCACGAGTGGACCTTCAGTACAGGACTGATGGCAGGTGGAATGCAAGAGGAGATGGGAACCAGCCCAGTGATGGGATTTAGTGGGTAACTTCTTCCAGCCAATCTATGGTCTATATTAATAACTCACAGGAGCAGATGTATTTCTGCATGGAAATAGGAATGTAGTGTTTACATTTCAAGAAGCTGCTTCAAATTGTGTGTGTGTTGAGGGGTGGGAATCTCTCGAGAGCTGTGTGTGGGAGGAATGGGTTGGTGCCCTCGACAGGAGAGGACATAGAAACATAGAAGATAGGAGCAGGAGTAGGCCATTCAGCCCCTCGAGCCTGTTCCGCCATTTAATGAGATCATGGCTGATCATCCAAATTCAGTACCCTGTCCCTGCTTTCTCCCCATATCCCTTGGTCCCTTTAGCCTTAAGAAATAGATCTAACTCCTTCTTGAATATATTTAATAAGTTGGCCTCAACCGCCTTCTCTGGTAGACAATACCACAGGTTCACCACTCTCTGGGTGAAGAAATTCCTCCTCATCTCAGTCCTAAATGGCTTACCCCTTATCCTTAGACTGTGACCCCCTAGTTCTGGACTCCCCTGCCATCGGGAACATCCTGCATCTAATCTGTCTAGTCCTGTTAGAATTTTATAACTTTCATTGAGATTAACTCTCATTCTTCTAAACTCTAGCGAATATAAGCCTAATCGACCCAATCTCTCCTCATACGTCATTCCTGCCATCCCAGGCATCAGTCTGGTTATTCTTCAGCGACTGGTGCACAAGGACACCCAGGTCTCGTTGCACTTCCCCTTTTCCCAATCTATTGCCGTTCAGATAATAATCTGTCTTCCTGTTTTTGCCACCGAAGTGGATAACCGCGCATTTATCCACATTGGGCAGATGCATGGCAAATGCAGTATAATCACCCAACCTGTCCAAATCATACTGGAGTTTCTCTGCATCCTCCTCACAGCACACATGCCCACCCAGCTTTGTGTCGTCTGCAAACTTGGAGATATTACATCTAGTTCCCTCGTCTAGATCATTAATATGTATTGTGACTAGCTGGGATCCTAGCACCGATCCCTGCGGTACCCCACTAGTCACTGCCTGCCACTCGGAAAAAGACCCATTTATTCCAACTCTTTGCTTCCTGTCTGCCAACCAGTTCTCTATCCAAGACAGTACCGTACCCCCAATCCCATGTGCTTTAACTTTGCACGCTAATCTCTTATGCGGGACCTTATCGAAAGCATACACCACATCCACTGGTTCTCCCTTATCTATTCTACCAGTTACATCCTCAAAAAATTCCAGTAGATTAGTCAAGCATGATTTACCTTTTGTCGGCTTCTTCTTAGGCAGTCCCTCGGAACCGAGGATGACTTGCTTCCACATTAAAAATGAGTTTGCAGGTGACTAATTAGTCCAATGCGGGACCTACAGTCTCTGTCACAGGTGGGGCAGACGGTGGTTGAAGGGACTGGTGGGTGGGGTGCTTGGGTTGACGTGCGCTCCTTGCGCTGCCTGCGCTTGGCTTCCGCTTGCTCTCGGCGAAGAGACTCGAGGTGCTCGGCGCCTTCCCGGATGCTTCTCCACTTTGTGCGGTCTTGGGCCAGGGATTCCCAGGTGTTGGTGGGGATGTTACTTTTTTTCAGGGAGGCTTTGAGGGTGTCCTTGAAGCGTTTCCTCTGCCCACCTGGGGCTCTCTTGCCGTGCGCTTGTTTTGGGAGTCTTGTATCGGGCATGTGGTCAATGTGACCCATCCATCGGAGCTGATTGTGTGTGGTCAAAGCTTCAATGCTGGGGATGTTGGCCTGAGCTAGAACACTGATGCTGGTGCACCTATCCTGCCAATGGATTTGCAGGATCTTGCAGAGGCAGCGTTGGTGGTACCCTCCAGTGCTTTGAGGTGCCTGCTATACATGGTCCATGTCTCTGAGGCATACAGCAGGATGTGTGTCACTGCTGTTCTGTAGACCATGAACTTAGTGCCGGGTTTGAGGTCCTGGCCTTCAAACACTCTCTTCCTCAGGCGACCGAAGGCTGCACTGGCACACTGAAGGCGGTGTTGGACTTCGTCGTTGACAGTCGGCTCCCGAGGAATGGAAAGTGGTCCACGTTGTCCAAGGCCTTGTCGTGGATTTTGATAATTGGGGGGCAGTACTGTGTGGCGGGAGCAGGTTGGTAGAGGACCTTTTGTCTTATGGATGTTTAGTGTAAGGCCCATGCTCTCCTACGCTTCGGTGAAGGTGTTGACGATGGTTTGGAGTTCGACCTCCGAGTGAGCGCAGACGCAAGCGTCGTCTGCATACTGTAATTCGACGACAGAGGATGGGATGACCTTGGATCTGGACTGGAGGTGACGGAGGTTGAACAGTTTCCCGTTTGTTCTGTAAATTAGCTCCACTCCAGTGGGGAGCTTACTGAGGGTGAGATGGAGCATTGCAGCAAGGAAGATCGAGAAGAGCGTTGGTGCGATGACACAGCCTTGCTTGACCCCGGTTCGTACGTGAATTGGATCTGTGGTGGAACCGTTGGTCAGGATCATGGCTTGCATGTCGTCGTGCAGCAGGCGGAGGATAGTGACAAACTTTTGAGGGCAGCCGAATTTGAGGAGGGCACTCCATAATCCCTTATGGTTGACCGTGTCGAAGGCCTTTGTGAGATCAAAGACGGCCATGTACAGCGGTTGGTGCTGTTCCCAGCATTTCTCTTGTAATTTCTTTTGTAAATCCATGCTGACTTTGTCCGATCCTGTCACTGTTTTCCACGTGCTGTGCAATTACATCTTTTATAATGGACTCTAGCATTTTCCCCACTACCGATGTCAGGACCCGCTCCCCCCGCACAGTGACATTCTCTAAGGGCCGGATCTGATGGTGGAAATATTAGTGGCAATGCAGAATACAAACTGAACAGGAAAGCATTGTTTACATGATTTAGAACAAATAAAGCAGGCGCTGGAGTGAAGTCTCTGTGTTTCAGTCCTTGGGTCAGTTAGGGAAAAAATCCCATCAGTTCATGATTTCAACAAGCCCTTTCTTTGACTGTGCTCCAGCCACTGAGCTGTCTGGTTTTGTGCAATGCACGGACAGTAATTTCACTGGGGATTTGAGCTGCAAATGCACGGAGATTGATGGCAAATCTATAAGCTGAACATATTTACAGGTCTCTATAGCTGGTTGATAAATTGTAACTGAGGAAGCTTTGCACTTAGACGCTTTATGCCCATTAGCTGTATAGCCTCCGTGCAGATGCCCACTTCATGCCACAGTTGTTTTGAGAGTTTATCACTGGCCCAGCAGCCAAAACCAGAAAATCCGTACAAGAGCATTGAAGCTGTTCGAACTATCAAAATGCTTTACTGTGGTGTATGAAGAGAAAACCGTTCGACTTTTATCGCCTAGGCATACACCTGCCCTACTGTTAAGTGACTTTTATTGCCTAGGTATTAGCAGCCCTACTGTTCAAAGGCTTTCACTGCACCTAGATTGCCCCCTACCTTACCACTTATTTGTATTTGTTTACATTTTAGCAACCAAGTAATGCGGAAAAAACTGATCCTTTTTTTCAAGAGGAGGAACCACGCTCGTAAACAGAGGGTATGTTCTAGTGCTTAAACTTTGTAAAATTAAAGTATAAATAGCAATGTGAGATAAATAGCAAATGTAAGAAGTCACACAACACCAGGTTATAATCCAACAGCCATTTCACCTGACGAAGGAGCAGCGCTCCGAAAGCTTGTGATTTCAAATAAAGCTGTTGGACTATAACCTGGTGTTGTGTGACTTCTTACATTTGTCCACCCCAGTCCAACACCGGCATCTCCACATCATGGCTACTATAGATAAATAGCAATGTGAGATAAACAACAAAAATAAATGTTCAATCAAAGTGAAGTGTTGTACTGCAGCAACCAGTGGAAGCTGATTTTGCTGGAGTGGGAGGAAGCAGGTTTAGGACAAGATGCCACAGTTACGGGGACTGCAGTGGATGTTGGATGCAAGGAAGTACTTTAGTGGCAATGGAGAAGGAGAGCACAAGTGTGCACAGCTCCATGGCAAAGGGCGGCATAGTTTTCAGTTTTATTTAACATGCAGTGTTACTGAGATTTCTGTGTGAGTGGGGTGGCGGATGGTGCTATAACTCACTTCCTCTGCTCAGTATCTCTGCTTTCCAGGAGCCTGCATGTGATTTCAATGCGTATTTCACAGTCCCAGGCGTTTGTGTTTTTTCAGATCAAAAATTATGGAAAAGGTGCCTGTTATTGTACATAATGGTTAAATCAAGAAATAATAGGAGCTTGTAAGAAAGGTACTGCAATAATCATGGGCGATTTTAATCTTCTTATAGATTGGACAAATCAAATAGGCAAGGGTAGCCTTGAGGACGAGTTCATAGAATGTATTCAGGATGGTTTCTTAGAACAATACGTTGTGGAACCAACTAGGGAGAAGGCTATTTTAGATCTGGTAATGTGTAATGAGACTGGATTAATTAATGATCTCATAGTAAAGGATCTTCCAGGGAAGAGTGATCATAGCATGATAGAATTTCAAATTCAGTTTGAGGGTGAGAAACTTGTGTCTGAAACTAGTGTCCTAAACTTAAATAAAGGCAATTACAAAGCTATGAAGACAAAGTTAGCTAAAGTAGACTGGGAAAAATAGATTAAAGGGTAAGACGGTAGATAAGCAGTGGCAGACATTTAAGGAGATATTTCATAACTCTCAGCAAAGGTTTATTCCAGTGAGAAAGACTCTAGGAGAAGGACGAACCATCTGTTGCTAACTAAGGAAGCTAAGGATGGAATCAAATTGAAAGAAAAGGCATACAATGTTGCAAAGATTAGTGGTAGGTAGGCCAGAGGGTTGGGAAATTTTTAGAAACCAGCAAAGGATGACTAAAAAAATAATAAAGAGGGAGAAGTTAGATTATGAAAGTAAACTAGCAAGAGCTTCTACAGGTATATAAAAGGGAAGAGAGTAACTAAAGTAAACATTGGTACCTTAGAGGATGGGACTGGGGAATTAATAATGGGAAACAGGGAAATGGCAGAGACTTTGAACAAATATTTTGTATCGGTCTTCACGGAAGAAGACACTAAAAGCATCACAATAATAATTGTTAATCAAGGGGCTATAGGGAGGGAGGAACTTAAAACAATGACTATCACTGGAGAAAATGTACTAGGCAAACTAATGGGACTTAAAGGCTGACAAGTCCCCTGGACCTGATGGCCTACATCCTCGGGCCTTAAAAGAAGTGGCTGCTGAGATAGTGGATGCATAATCTACCAAAATTCCCTGGAACCTGGAGAGGTCCCAGCGGATTGGAAAACCGCAAATGTAAGGCCCCTATTGAAGAAAGGAGGGAGGCGAAAAGCAGGAAACTATAGGCCAGTTAGTCTAACATCTGTCATTGGGAAAATGCTGGAATCCAATATTAAGGAAGTAATAGCAGGACATTTAGAAAATCATAATACAATCAAGCAGAGTCAACATGGTTTTATGAAAGGGAAATCGTGTTTGACAAATTTATTAAACATAGAAACATAGATGATAGGAGCAGGAGTAGGCCATTCGGCCCCTCGAGCCTGCTCTGCCATTCAATGAGATCATGGCTGACCATCCAAATTCAGTACCGTGTCCCTGCCTTCTCCCCATATCCCTTGATCCCTTTAGCCTTAAGAAATATATCCAACTCCTTCTTGAATATATTTAATGAATTGGCCTCAACTGCCTTCTGTGGTAGAGAATTTCACAGTTTCACCACTCTCTGGGTGAAGAAATTCCTCCTCATCTCTGTCCTAAATGGCTTACTAAGGATATCCTTATTATTAGAGTTCTTTGAGGATGTAACGAGCAACGTGGATAAAGGGGAACCAGTAGATGTAGTGTATTTGGATTTCCAGAAGGCATTCGATAAGGTGCCACATAAAAGGTTACTGCACAAGATAAGAGCTGACAGGGTTGGGTGTAATATATTAGCATGGATGGAGGATGGGATAACTAGCAGAAAACAAAGAGTCGGGATAAATAGGTCATTTTCCGGTTGGCAAACTGTAACTAGTGGGATGCCACAGAGATCATTGCTGGGGCCTCAACTATTTACAATCTATATTAATGACTTGGATGAAGGGACCGCGTGTAATGTAGCCAAATTTGCTGCTGATACAAAGATAGGTGGGAAAGCAAGTTGTGAGGAGGACACAAAGAGTCTGCAAAGGGCTATAGATAGGTTAAGTGAGTGGGCAAAAAATCTAGCAGACGGAGTATAATGTGGGAAAATGTGAGGTTATCCACTTTGGTAGGAAAAATAAAAAAGCAAATTATTAATTAAATGGAGAGAGAGTAATGCTGTGGTACAGAGGGATCTGAGGGTCCTCGTACATGAAACACAAAAAGTTAGCATGCAGGTACAGCAAGTAATTAGGAAGGCAAATGGAATGTTGGCCTTTATTGCAAAGGGAATGGAGTATAAAAGTAGGGAAGTCTTGCTGGTGAGACCACACCTGGAGTACTGCCTGCAATTTTGGTGACCTTATTTAAGGAGGGATATACTTGCATTTGGAGGCAGTTCAGAGAAGGTTCACGAGGTTAATTCCTGAGATGAAGGGGTTGTCTGATGAAGAAAGGTTGAGCAGGTTGGGCCTATACTCATTGGAGTTTAGAAGAATGAGAGGTGATCTTATTGAAACATATAAGATTCTGAGGGGGCTTGACAGGGTAGATGCAGGGAGGATGTTTCCCCTCGTGGGGGAATCTAGAACTAGGGGGCACAGTTTCAGGATAAGGGGTCGCCCATTTAAAACGGAGATGAGGAGGAATTTCTTCTCGGAGGGTCGTGAATCTTTGGAATTCTCTACCCCAGAGAGCTGTGGAGACAGAGTCATTGAATATATTCAAGGCGGAGATGGACATATATTTGAGCTACTGGGGAGTCAAGAGTTATGGGGAGCAGGCGGGAAAGTGGCATTGAGGCCAAGATCAGATCAGCCATGATCTTATTGAATGGTGGGGCAGGCTCGAGGGGCCGAATGGCCTACTCCTGCTCCTATTTCTTATGCTCGTATGTACCTTAACATCTAATTTGGCCTCTAGAAATGTTACCCTTTGCGCTCTCAGTAATAATTCAGCATTTTTTTTTTTACAATTCTGTCCTGTTCAAGGACTTACTCCTAAACTGGTGTTAATCCATCTGCAAGATGTGGCTGACTCAGTAATGTTTTCTCTCTTCCCCTGTAGCAAAATGTCTATTTTCCAGTCATCCTCTGGTCCCGTGTAGATCATCCTATGGGGTATGAGCCCACCTGCTCCCACACAGCGACGCTGATGCACCACACCACCGAGCTACCTTTAGCCATAATTGCACCTTTCTTTCATTTGTGATGCATGTTTTGCAGGAGCAGAAGATCTGCCAGCGCTATGATCAGCTGATGGAAGTGTGGGAAAAGAAGGTTGAAAGAATAGAAAACAACCCTCGCCGGAAGGCCAAGGACAGCAAGACCAGGGAATATTATGAGAAACAGTTCCCTGAAATCCGCAAGCAAAGGGAACAGCAGGAACGCTTTCAAAGGTAGTGGTTGGGACCAAATTCTGTTCACGTTACTCTAATCTCCTGAGGTGCAGTCTGAAAAAGCAAAAATAAACATACTTTCTCTCTCACCCTCACCCCAATTCCAAAACAAAATGAAGCCGTGAAGCCTGGGGTCCGATAACTCCAGCACAGGATAGTCTTATCTGGTGGAATTGGGAGTGTGTGACTGGTTTAGTGCTAAACCCACTTTGGGTGGCTCTGTTTTGTAAAAACAGTCCTGATTCTGCTGTGCGTCACACTGCAGCAAAGCTCTCAAATATTTGAGATGCTCTGCTGTTTGTTTGTGATTTCAAAAGTTCCCTATCTCCAGGCTGCTGCTTTTGGTCAGGGCCTGTGGGGCCATCTCTGCAGGTCAGACCGGAAGTAGATTGAAATGTTGCAAAGTGAGCTCTAAAACTCCATCGCTTGCTGAGGGCTCCTCCTGGTTGTAACCAGCTACTGCAGCATTCTGTTACACACACCTTTCAGCAATACGGGAGATTTTCCACTCCTGGGAGAATGTCGGGGCAGAGACTGAGTGTGCAGAATGCACCAGTACCGTGCTGCCCAGTACTTCCTGGCTCAGGGCAGAGAATGAGCTGTACAGGTGTAGAAGCACTTGGCGTGGGTGAAGAGTACATGGTGGAATAGGGAACACTTTGCCGCAAGCAGTCTTTGGGCCGTCCACAAGATACATGGAACTGTTGGGTAGACTTTTCTTGCCAGATTCCTTTAAATGTGCTATCTTATGCATCTGTTCTCGGGGCCCTCGGCATTGAGACTGCTTACCACCTGCTGCCAGGAATTGTGCACGCCAACGTCTGGGATGGTTCCCTGAAGCGCTCCATCCATCTCCATTTAGCCTTCCATCAAACGGGTTTGATGCTGTACCACTTTGTCACTTGCCCGTCGAATCTGTTTTATGCCTCCACATTGGCTTTATAAGAACATAAGAAATAGGAGCAGGAGTAGGCCATTTGGCCCTTCGAACCTGCTCCACCATTCAATAAGGTCATGGCTGATCTTCTACCTCATCTCCACTTTCCTGAACTATCCCCATATCCCTTGATCCCTTAATATTCAAAAATCTATCGATCTCTATCTTGAATATGCTCAACGACTGAGCCTCCACAGCCCTCTGGGGTAGAGAATTCTAAAGATTCACCACCCTCTGAGTGAAGAAATTTCTCCTCATCTCAGTCCTAAATGGCCGACCCCTTATTCTGAGACGTGACCCCTGGTTCTAGACTCCCCAGCCAGGGGAAAGATCCTCCCTGCATCTACCCTGTCAAGCCCTGTAAGAATTTTGTATGTTTCAATGAGATCACCTCTCATTCTTCTAAACTCTAGAGAATATAGGCCTAGTCTACTCAATGTCTCCTCATAGGACAATCCCTCCATCCCAGGAACCAGACTGGTGAACCTTCGTTGCACTCCCTCTATGGCAAGTATATCCTTCCTTAGGTAAGGAGACCAAAACTGTACACACTACTCCAGGTGTGGTCTCACCAGGGCCCCATATAATTACAGTAAGACGTCTTTACTCTTATACTCAAATTCTCTTTTAATAAAGGCCAACATACCATTTGCTTTCCTAATTGCTTGCTATACCTGCATGTTAACTTTCAGTAATTCGTGTACCAGGACGCCCAGGTCCCTCTGAACATCAACATTTCCCAGTCTCCCACCATTTAAAAAATACTCTGCTTTTCTATTTTTCCTACCAAAGTGGATAACTTCACATTTCTCCTCTTTTTATATTCCATTTGTATGTTCTTGCCCACTCACTTAGCCTGTCTGTATCCCCTCGAAACCTCATTGCATCCTCCTCACAACTTACATTCCCACCCAGCTTTGTATCATCAGCAAACTTGGATATATTAAATTTGGTCCCCTCATCCAAATCATTGATGTAGATTGTGAATAGCTGAGGCCTAAGCACTGATCCTTGTGGTACCCCCACTAGTTATAGCCTGCCAACCCGAAAATGACTTGCTGATTACTACTCTCTGTTTTCTGTCCATTAACCAATCTTCAATCCATGCTAGTATATTACCCCCAATCCCATGAGCCATAATTTTGTTTAATAATCTCTTGTGTGGCACCTTATCGAATGCCTTCTGAAAATCCAAATACACCACATCCACTGGTTCCCCCTTATCTATTCTGCTAGTTACAACCTCAAAAATCCCTAACAGATTTGTCAAACATGATTTCCCTTTCATAAATCTGTGTTGACTCTGCCCAATCCTATTATTATTTTCTAAGTGCCCTGTTACCACGTCCTTAATAATAGATTCCAGCATTTTCCCTACT
Source organism: Somniosus microcephalus (assembly GCF_052327205.1). Taxonomy (NCBI): domain Eukaryota; kingdom Metazoa; phylum Chordata; class Chondrichthyes; order Squaliformes; family Somniosidae; genus Somniosus; species Somniosus microcephalus. Next base: position 44,435,758 of record NC_141008.1, read on the forward strand.
ACTAATGTCAGGCTAACTGGTCTGTAGCTGCCCATTTTCTTTCTCCCTCCTTTCTTAAAAAGTGGGGTTACATTTGCTACCTTCCAATCCATGGGAACCGTAGAATCTATGGAATTTTGGAAAATGACAACCAATGCATCCACTATCTCTATAGCCACCGCTTTCAAAACCCTAGGATGTAGGCCATCAGGTCCAGGGGATTTATCGGCTTTCAGTTCCATTAATTTATCCAGTACTATTTTTTTTTTACTAATAATTTTTTTCAGTTCCTCATTCTCGCGAGACACTTGGTTCTCCACTATTTTTGGGAAATTTTTTGCGTCTTCTTCCATGAAGACAGACACAAAGTATTTGTTTAATTTCCCTGCCATTTCCTTATTCCCCATTATAATTTCTCCTGTCTCAGCCTGTAAGGGACCCACATTTACTTTTGCTAATCTTTTCCTTTTTACATACCGATGAGAAGCTTTTCAGTCTGTTTTTATGTCTCTCACTAGTTTACTCTCATTCTATTTTCCCCTTCTTTATCAATTTCTTGGTCCTCCTTTGCTGAATTCTAAAATCTTCCCAATCCTCAGGTTTACTACTCTTTGTCAACATACAAGCCACTTCCTTTGATCTAATACTATCTTTAACTTCTCTTGTTAGCCACAGTTCGACCACTTTTCCTGTGGGGTTTTTGTGCCTTAAAGGAATCTATATTTGTTCTAAATTAAGGATTAATTCTTTAAATGCTCGCCAAATTATATCATATTATGGTCACTCTTCCCTAAAGGCCCCTTTATTACAAGATTATTAATTAACCCGTTATCGTTGCATCCTAACCCTAAAATAGCCTGTTCCCTAGTTGGTTCCTCAACATACTGATCTAGAAAACTATCTTGCATACATTCCATGAATTTGTCCTCCACACTATTACTACAAATTTGGTTTGCCCAGTCTATATGTAGATTAAAGTCCCCCATGATTACTGTAATATCCTTGTTACTTATGCCTCTAATGTCCCGATTTATACTCTGCCCTACATTACAACTACTCTTTGGGGACCTATAAACAATATACTCTGCCCTACATTACAACTACTCTTTGGGGACCTATAAACAACTCCCACCAATGTTTTCTTGCTGTTTCTTAGCTCCACCCAAACTGATTCTACTTCTTGATTTTCAGAGCTAAGATGCTTTCTCTCTACTGTCTTTATCCCATCCTTTATTATTAGGGCTACCCCTCCTTTTCCATTTTGCCTAACTCTTCTAAAAAAAATTAAGTATCCTGGAATATTTAGTTCCCAACCATGGCCGCTTTGCAACCATGTCTCCGTTATAGCTATTCGATCAAACCTGTTCATTTCTATCTGCGCTATTAATTCATCTATTTTGTTGCGAATGCATCGCGCATTCAGATATAGTGCCTTTAGCTTTGACTTATTTCCATTTTTCCCTGATGCCATCTTAGTCACTGATGCCTTATTACCTTTGTTACTCTCTCTGTCTCTTCCTAACCCACTCTGCTTATTTTTACCCAACTCTACTCTGCTGGAGAGCCTTGACATTTCTCTTGCTGCTTTTAAATTTACTTTTTCCTGAATCCTCCCACCCCCCCCCCCCCCCCCCTTCATTAGTTTAAAGCCCTGTCTACTGCCCTAGTTATTTTGTTTGCCAGGACACTGGTCCCAGCCCGGGTTAAGTGGAGCCTGTCCCAACGGAACAGCTCCCTCTTTCCAGTACTGGTGCCAGTGCCCCATGAACTGAAACCCCTTCCTCCCACACCACTCTTTGAGCCACGCATTTAAACCTCTAATCTGTTTGTCCCTGTGCCAATTTGCACGTGGCTCAGAGATTATTACCTTGGAGGTTCTGCCTTTTATTTGGATCCTAGCTCCTCAAACTCCCTCAGCAGAACCTCATTCCTAGTTCTACCTATGTCGTTGGTTCCTATGTGGACCACAACAACTGGATCCTCCCCCTCCCACTCCAAGTTCTTCTCCAACCGCGAGGAGATGTCTTTAACCCTGGCACGGGCAGGCAACACAACCTTCGGAACTCTCGGCTGCAGCTGCAGAGAACAGTATCTACCCCCTGACTACACTGTCCCCTACCAGAACAACATTCCCTTTCACTCCCCCCACTTGAATGGCCTCCTGCACCATGGTGCCATGGTCAGCTTGCTCATCCATCCTGCAGGCTTTTCCCTCATCCACACAGTCAGCAAGAACCTCATACCTGTTGGACAAGGGCAAAGGCTGAGGCTCCTCCAGCACTGCACCTGGGGTCCCCTTACCTTCCTGAGTTGCAGTCACACCCTCCTGTCCCTGACCACTAACCAGACCTGTACCACTGCCTAACCTAAGGGGTGTGACTGCCTCCTGGATCAAAGTGTCCAGGTATTATCCCTGATGCCTTGCAATGTCTGCACTTCCAGACGCCAGCTCAAAAACTCTGAAGTTCCTCAAGATGCAGGGACTTACTGCAAACGCAGTTGTCCGGGGGTCACAATGCTGTCCACAAACTCCCACATGCTGCAGTTGCGGCACATCACCTGCACTTCCATCCCTATATGACCTTGTTTTATTTAATTAAATTTAATAAAATTTGTATTTAGGTAACTTTAGGTTACAATGTAGTTTCTTGACTACTCACTTGATCTAGATTAAGTTAAGGGTACTGAAATTAAATATCTACCTATAACACAAAGCACTACAAGTAGTGTAGGCTAAAAGCAGCAACTCCTTCCCACTCTTTCCAAATTCCCAAATAAAACGCTCTGTTCAAGTCCACTCCATTTAATCCTGCTCTGTGCAGACCACTCTGTGCTCTTTTATTTCCATGTCATTTCTGCCTAGCACTTCACCCACCCTGTCCCCCTTGGCCAAGGCTGAAATATTTAAGGCTCATTGTGAAGTTTGATAAAGACTGAAACAATATATTGTCCCCATATGCAGCCACTTGCCTTTAAGTGAGTATTTCTCTTTAATTTGCGTCTGCTGACCAGGTTTTCTGCTCCCCAGGTTTTCTGCTCCCCCATTAGGATTGTTTCCTGTACAAGGCCAAAGCTACACAGGCAGCTCCAAATAATGATCGATGTGAGCTGACAGTGAATCGATTGGGAGCAGGCTGTCAGTTCCCTGGCCAAAGCTGCCCCAGCATCGAGAGCAAAAGCCTCAGTTGTGTCAGTGGCAGAAAATCTCCCCTAATACTTTGACTGGGTCAGAACCAGGATCACAAATAAATCCCCAGCTCCTAAATGTAGCGCAAGCTCATTTCAGAATAAAAGTCCTTGCATAGACCTGGTAATCAAAGAATTGGAGGACTGTCAGCATTGAATAGTTAACCCTTATCAGTGAACTTTATTTCTTTGAGATTTTGTGAACTGATTCTATCTCTTACTCGTTTGCGAAACCTGGTGCAATGTGTCTTTCCGACCATCAGTTCCACAGTTTCCTGTGTTGCTCTCGGCTGACAGCCTTCTAATGGGATTAAATAAACCTTCACCTGAACTACTTTGACCTTCTAAGCACTTTCAGTGTCAGTCACCCTGGTCGGCTCTGGATCCTTCTCTTAAAGCCGTTATATATAAAACCTGCAGCCAATCGCACGTGTACAGTGCTTTCAGTATTGACTGCAGTTCGCAGCAAACTTAGCGACTCACCTTATTGTGGCAGCATCATTGGAGGTGCAGCACTTAGTGGGTCCAACAGGATGCTATCACATTGTTCCCCTGCCCAGAATCTGGTGTAGAATGGCACCAGGTGCAAGTGTAAACACTGGAGAGTAGAATTGGGAAGCTGGGATAGTGCCTCTTCCCCGAAACTCCTGCTGAAACATAAAAGCACTTTAAACTATTGCACATGTATATTTATACTGTGTTCTGTATACTTGTAGCAATGCCTCACTCATTCAGTCATAATTTAAAAATAGAAAGGAAAAAAGAGGAAGAGGGCCAGATCAGTACGAGAAACTATTGACTGACCTCGCAGTGCCCTCACCATGTTTTTCTTATGTTCAGAAGCAATGGTAGCTATATACTGAGAAACCGCACCATCTGAGGTGGGGATGGGGCAGAAACATGAGATTCTGTGAGGGCTTGGCAGGGTAGATGCTGAGAGAATGTTTCCCCTGGCTGGAGAGTCTTGAACTGGGGTCATAGTCTCGGGATAAAGGGTCGGCCATTTAAGACTTAGACGAGGAGAAATCTCTTCACTCGGCTGTGAATCTTTGGAATTCTCAACCCTAGAGGGCTGTGGATGCTCAGTCAATTAGTATATTCAAGAGTGAAATCGATAGATTTTTGGACTCTAGGGGAATCAAGGGATATGGGGAACGGGCGGGAAAGAACATAACATAAGAAATAGGAGCAGGAGTAGGCCATTCGGCCCCTCGAGCCTGCCCCCCATTCAATAAGATCATGGCTGATCTGATCTTGGCCTCAACTCCACTTTCCTGCCCACTCCCCATAACCCTTGATTCCCCTGTAGTTCAAATATATGTCTACCTCCGCCTTGAATATATTCAATGACTCCGCCTCCACAGCTGTCTGGGGTAGAGAATTCCAAAGATTCACAACCCTCTCGGAGAAGAAATTCTTCCTCATCTCCGTTTTAAATGGGTGACCCCTTATTCTGAAACAATACCCCCTAGTTCTAGATTCCACCACGAAGGGAAACATCCTCCCTGCATCTACCCTGTCAAGTCCCCTCAGAATCTTATATGTTTTAAGAAGATCCTCTCTCATTCTTCTGAACTCCAATGAGTATAGGCCCAACCTGCTCAACCTGTCCTCATAAGACAACCCCTTCAACTCCGGAATCAACCTCGTGAACCTTCTCTGAACTGCCTCCAATGCAAGTATATCTCTCCTTAAATAAGGAGACCAAAACTGCACGGAGTACTCCAGGTGTGGTCTCGCCAACGCCCTGTACAGTTGTAGCAAGACTTCCCTACTTTTATACTCCATCCCCCTTGCAATAAGGCAAACATTCCATTTGCCTTCCTAATTACTTGCTGTACCTGCATGCTAACTTTTTGTATTTCATGTACGAGGACCCCCAGATCCCTCTGTACCACAGCATTATGTACTCTCTCTCCATTTAAATAATTTGCTTTTTTATTTTTCCTACCTAAGTGGATAACCTCACATTTTCCCACATTATACTCCATCTGCCAGATTTTTGCCCACTCATTTAACCTATCTATCCCTTTGCAGACTCTTTGTGTCCTCCTCACAACTTGCTTTCCCACCTATCTTTGTATCATCAGCAAATTTGGCTACAGTACACACATGGTCCCTTCATCCAAGTCATTAATATAGATTGTAAATAGTTGAGGCCCCAGCACTGATCCCTGTGGCACCCCACTAGTTACAGTTTGCCAACCTGAAAATGACCCATTTATTCTGACACTCTTCTGTTAGTTAGCCAATCCTCTATCCAATCTAATATATTACCCCCAACACCTTTTATGTGGCACCTTATCGAATGCCTTCTGGAAATCCCAATACACTACATCTACTGGTTCCCCTTTATCCACCCTGCTCGTTACATCCTCAAAGAACTCTAGTAAACTTGTCAAACACGATTTCCCTTTCATAAAACCACGTTGATGCTGCTTGATTATATTATGATTTTTTAAATGTCCTGCTACTACTTCCTTAATAATGGATTCTAGCATTTTGCCAATGACAGATGTTAGGCTAACTGGCCTATAGTTTCCTGCTTTCTGTCTCCCTCCTTTCTTGAATAAGAGAGTTACATTTGCAGTTTTCCAATCTGCTGGGACCTCTCCAGAATCCAGGGAATTTTGGTAGATTACATCCAACGCATCCACTATCTCTGCAGCCACTTCTTTTAAAACCCTAGGATGCAGACCATCAGGTCCAGGGGACTTGTCAGCCTTTAGTCCCATTAGTTTGCCTAGTACTTTTTCTCTAGTGATATTGATTGTTTGAAGTTCCTCCCTCCATATTATTAATTGTTATTGGGATGCTTTTAGTGTCTTCTTCCGTGAAGACAGATGCAAAATATTTGTTCAAAGTCTGTGCCATTTCCCCGTTTCCCATTATTAATTCCCCAGTCCCATCCTCTGAGGGACCAGCGTTTGCTTTAGCTACTCTCTTCCCTTTTATATAGCTGTAGAAGCTCTTACTGTCTGTTTTTATATTTTTTGCTAGTTTACTTTCATAATCTATCTTCTCCCTCTTATTTTTTTAGTCATCCTTTGCTGGTTTCTAATAATTTCTCAATCCTCTGGCCAACCAGTAATCTTCACAACATTGTATGCCTTTTCCTTAAATTTGATACTATCCTTAACTTCCTTAGTTAGCCACGAATGGTTCATCTTTCTCGTAGTCTTTCTCACTGGAATAATCCTCTGCTGAGAGTTATGAAATATCTCCTTAAATGTCTGCCACTGTTTATCTACCGTCTTACCCTTTAATCTATTTTCCCAGTCCACTTTAGCCAACTCTGTCTTCATACCGTCGCAATTGCCTTTATTTAAGTTTAGGACACTAGTTTCAGACACAAGTTTCTCACCCTCAAACTGAATTTGAAATTCAATCATGCTATGAACTCTCTTCCCTAGAGGATCCTTTACAATGAGATCATTAATTAATCCTGTCTCATTTCACATTACCAGATCTAAAATAGCCAGCTCCCTGGTTGGTTCCACAATGTATTGTTATAAGAAACCATCCCAAATACATTCTATGAACTCGTCCTCAAGGCTACCCTTGCCAATTCGATTTGTCCAATCTATATGAAGATTAAAATCGCCCATGATTATTGTAGTACCTTTCTTGCACGCCCCCATTATTTCTTGATTTATACTCTGTCCTACAGTGTAACTACTGTTAGGGGGTCTATAGACTCCTCCCACCAGTGACTTCTTTCCCATACTATTTCTTATCTCCACCCAAACTGATTCTACATCTTGATCTTCTGAGCCAATATCATTCCTCACCACTGCACTGATCTCATCCTTTATTAACAGAACTACCCCACCTCCTTTTCCTATCTGCCTATCCTTCCAAAATGTCAAGTACCCCTGAATATTCAGTTCCCAGCCTTGGTTACCTTGCAACCACGTCTCTGTAATGGCAATCAGATCATAGAAACATAGAAGATAGGAGCAGGAGTAGACCATTCGGCCCCTCGAGCCTGCTCCGCCATTTAATGAGATCATGGCTGATCATCCAAATTCAGTACCCTGTCCCTGCTTTCTCCCCATATCCCTTGATCCCTTTAGCCTTAAGAAATATATCTAACTCTTTGAATATATTTAATTAAGTTGGCCTCAACTGCCTTCTGTGGTAGAGAATTCCACAGGTTCACCACTCTCTGGGTGAAGAAATTCCTCCTCATCTCAGTCCTAAATGGCTTATCCCTTATCCTTAGACTGTGACCCCTGGTTCTGGACTCCCCCGCCATCGGGAACATCCTTCCTGCATCTAGTCTGTCTCGTCCTGTGAGAATTTTATAAGTTTCAATGAGATCCCCTCTCATTCTTCTAAACTCTAGCGAATATAAGCCTAATTGACTCAATCTCTCTTCATACGTCATTCCTGCCATCCCAGGTATCAGTCTGGTGAATCTTTGCTGCACTCCCTCCATGGCAAGAACATCCTTCCTCAGATAAGGCGACCAAAACTGCACACAATACTCAAGATGTGGTCTCACCAAGGCCCTGTACAACTGCAGCAAGACATCCTTGTTCCTGTACTCGAATCCTCTCGCTGTGAAGGCCAACATACCATTTGCCTTCTTAACCGCCTGCTGCACCTTCAGCGACTGGTGCACAAGGACACCCAGGTCTCGTTGCACTTCCCCTTTTCACAATCTATTGCCGTTCAGATAATAATCTGTCTTCCTGTTTTTGCCACCAAAATGGATAACCTCGCATTTATCCACATTATACTGCATCTGCCATGCATCTGCCCAATCACCCAACCTGTCCAAATCATACTGGAGTTTCTCTGCATCCTCCTCACAGCACACACGCCCACCCAGCTTTGTGTCGTCTGCAAACCTGGAGATATTACATCTAGTTCCCTCATCTAGATCATTAATATATATTGTGAATAGCTGGGGTCCTAGCACCGATCCCTGCGGTACCCCACTAGTCACTGCTTGCCACTCGGAAAAAGACCCGTTTATTCCAACTCTTTGCTTCCTGTCTGCCAACCAGTTCTCTATCCAAGTCAGTACCTTACCCCCAATCCCATGTGCTTTAACTTTGCACGCCAATCTCTTATGTGGAACCTTTTCGAAAGCCTTCTGAAAGTCCAAATACACCACATCCACTGGTTCTCCCTTATCTATTCTACCAGTTACATCCTCAAAAAATTCCAGTCGATTACCTTTTGTAAATCCATGTTGACTTTGCCCGATCCTGTCACTGTTTTCCAAGTGCTCTGCTATTACATCTTTTATAATGGATTCTAGCATTTTCCCCACTACCGATGTCAGGCTTATTCCCCGTTTTCTCTCTACCACCTTTTTTAAATAGTGGGGTTACATTAGCTACCCTCCAATCCATGGGAACTATTCCAGAGTCTATTGAATTTTGGAAGATGACCAGCAATGCATCTATTTCTATTTCACACCCATTTATTTCTATTTGTGCCGTCAACTCATCTGTCTAGTTACGAATGCTGTGTGCATTCAGATAAAAAGTCTTTAATTTTGTATTTTTACCATTTTTCTCTACTCTAACTCTATTTGCTGGTGCACTCTTAAGTTTGTACGCCCTGTCTCTTCCTGTCATACTCTGGTTCTCATTACCCCTATCGCTACCCTGCATTATTGCCTCCTCCTTTCTCTTTGACTTTCTAAATTCCCCTTCACCTGAACCCCCCCCCCCCACTATTTAGTTTAAAGCCCTATCTAAAGTGGAGTTGAGGTCGAAGATCAGCCATGATCTTATTGAATGGTGGAGCGTACTCGAGGGGCCGAATGTCCTAATCCTTCTAATTCTTATGTTCTTATGGCTAATATTTGTTATTATTAGAATATTACACTGAGGGAGTTCAGTGTGTGTAACTAGGCTGGATTACACAAAGGCAATGCTACCAGACGCAAATTTGCAGCTTGTGAATGTTGGTTGTAGAGGTAAGTATAAGTGTGGTTGGTCCGGTTAGTGACACGTTATCTGGGACTCGGCTGACTGGTTATGGTTAAGAAGCAGTTGGGTGCAGTCGTCATCTTGCAGTTTTATGTCCTGAACAGAAACACAATGAAATCGTGCACTGCTTTGGTAGCATGTGGCAGTTCTGTTTGTGGCTTACTCCTCAAGGCTTGTAAATTACTACTGAGGGTTCCAAAACCTTGGAAGCTATTATAATTTTGAATGTTTATCCTCAAAATCGTTGTAAGGATGTTATTCTGTCCAATTCTGGGCACCACACTTTAGGGAGGATGTGAAGGCTTTGGAGCGGGTACAGAAGAGATTTACTATAATGGTTCCAGGGTTGAGGGATTACAGTTACATGGATAGACTGGAGAAGCTGGGGTTGTTCTCCTTAGGACAGAGAAGACTAAGAGGAGATTTGATAGAGGTGTTTAAAATCATGGAGTTTCAGATAGAGTAAAGATAAACTATTTCCAATGGCTGAAGGGTCAATAACCAGAGGGCACAGATTTAAGGTGGTTCCAAAAGAACCAGAGGTGACATGAGGAAAAACTTTTTTACGCAGCGAGTGTTCAGGATTTGGAATAGTAGCCTTCAAAAGGGAATTGGATAAATACTTGAACGAGACAAAATTGCAGGGTTATGGGGAAAGAGCGCGGGAGTGGGACTAACTGGGTTGCTCTTCAAAAGAGCTGGCGCAGACTCGATGGGCTGAATGGCTTCCTTCTGTGCTGTACTATTCTATGATTTTGTGATTGTACTCTCCTTCCCCACCCTGCATCACTGAAAAACACAAATGATCTGTTTTCCCAATAGAGAGACAACCTTCATACATCTCCCAGATTGCACATTGATCCCTGTGTGACCTCCAGATCTGAGACACTTGTAGCTCAAAGAACATCCGGTTCTCAATCCTGTTTGGGTGCTTCACACCACCAAATCATTTAATGATTTAGGCCTAGATTCTCAACCATTTGTAGTCAATGGACAGAAGATCCAGCCTGTAACGTTAAAGCGTGCTCTAGACCGAGTAATGCATCAAATCCACACTGCTTGTTCAGTGGTGTAATAGCGCAGGGTGCTTTAAAACAGCGTAGAACATCCCAATCCTTCCTGTTGCATCATTTCCCAAGAAGTTTCCTTAAAGTGGATGCTCTGATATTAAAATGGGATTGGAATGGACAGGAGTTATAAGTCCCTGTGATTAGCGCCATGGTGTAGAAATATTTGTTTTTCTTTGGAAGAGGGTGAATCTATTTTAACTCTGCTGTATCATGTAACATGTTGTATATCATAGTTTGAAATGGCTATTTGTAAAATTTATAATGACTCTTAAATTTTTTTTCAGGGTTGGACAGAGAGGAGCTGGGCTTCCAGCAACTATAGCCAGGAGCGAGCATGAGATTTCTGAAATCATTGATGGACTTTCCGAACAGGAGGTCAGGTGTTCCTCAGAAAGCCTTTCATCCATTAAAGCAGACAAATCCAGCTTGTACCAACATTTCACCCATTAATACAGACACGTTTATTGGTCGCATTGCTGGTGCTCCAGCACAGCATGTGTACTCTGTATAATTGTTGCTTTGTTCTGGATATGTTTCCAGGATCATATTTATTGGCATCTACTTGGCTCAGTAAAAATTTCCGCACTGCTATTGGACTTTGGAGTTGGCCACTGAGGGATGTGTGCTAGAATAGGATAGATTGGTTCAGGCTCCCAGTTCTTAGCCCTGGATAACGCAGCTGGGATTGGGAATTCATCTTCTGACGCACAGTGGCACCAGTCTATATGCAGCCAGCAGTTGTACTGGAATCCTTGCAAGGAGCACACCAGAGTTCACCAAACTCAGCAGAAACCTATCCCTCTTGCCCCGGGGAATCCCAATCCCACTGATGTCTGTAATTTACTGGAATTGAGGTCCTGCATTACAAGTCATGCAGAAACGCAGCCATTACTTCCAGAACCACCACTATACCTGGCGGCAGCACAGAGGATCAGCTGTGTACAGTCTTAATGAGCCCTTCCTGGCTGCTGCTGGCAATCAGCAATTTAGATGATATTTTCCCCTCTTCCCCCTCCTCCCCACCCCATTTCATGGGGATAGGCAGTGAGATGGAGGAACTAGATGTAGTTTGTGTCTAATCATGAGGTGATTAGGTGAGACTATAGATACTAGGCAAATTATTCTAGTGGATTAAATCCAGTGGATGGTTTATTGCAGAACAATGAGAAGCAGATGAGGCAGCTTTCTGTGATCCCTCCAATGATGTATGACATTGAGCAGCGACGGGTGAAGTTCTTGAACATGAATGGGGTAATGGACGATCCCATGAGGGTGTACAAGGAGCGGCAGTTCATAAACGTCTGGTCTGAGCACGAGAAGGAAATCTTCAAAGAGAAGTAATTATAGTCTTGCACCATTCTCCTTTGAACATGTTAGTTTTTGCTGCATATTAAAGACGCCTTCCTATACTTGCTCCAGTCTTGCACACACATACCATCAGACCCAATTGCCAGAAGGTTGTAGTCCACTGCAGCTGATATTGTAATACTGGCACTTTATATGTAATAAATTGTATTGCTTTCTGACAGTAAAATGTCGTGGAGCATTCCCTTCTACCCCTTGCTAGGAGCTGCTTAGTGTAGGAGCTCTGTTTTTCCTATTGTCTGGGTACATAACACATGAATGCCGGTCCTCCCAGTTAATGGAGGATTTGCAGAGCGAAGAGTTTCTGGGTAGGTGGGTGTCTTGAGTGTAAAGTTATAACCACTCAATATTGATCCTCTTAAAAGTAGAACATTTGCAACCAGGGAGCTTATAAGAGACCAGTTACTTGGAATGAAATTAAAGTTGTGCCATGGAAGTGGCTTATCAGTGACCTTGGAAAACCCTTGTGGTTCACTTGTAAATATGTTACCCGGACTGGCCATGACTTCACTTTTGATCATGCTCTTTTTTGTTTTGCCCTTTACATCAATCAGTTTTGATTGATTTGCTACAGATGGGTTAAAACGATTCATGTACCTTTGCTGTCAGTACAATATAATGACAACTGCAAGTTAATGAATAACTTACTTTGCTTTCTGCCAGACACTGACTCAGGAGGAGAATCATCGAGTTTTCATTAAGTTTTTGCCCTTCTGCTGATTATTTGTGTCACTGATGAGAGATTTCTGGTTTCAACAGGTTTGTTCAGCACCCAAAAAACTTTGGCTTGATAGCATCTTACCTGGAGAGAAAGGTGAGTGTCCTCTCCACACAACTGTTCTCTGGAAAAAGAATCTCTGGAATATTCTTGTTTTTGTCTCCTCCAACTGATTTGCTTGAAGTTCATTCAGACTGCTCACAACGGTGAATGAGCCATATGCTGCCTGGAATAATCTTTGATGTAAAATGTTTTATTTGTTCAGATTCCTTGCAATTTGTTATTAAGTGTTCTAATTAGTCTCTCATACGGACTCTCTTTTTTCTCCGATTTCCCTCTTTCTACCCCCCTCTCTCCCTCCTCTCTCCCTCCACCCTCCCTCCACCCTCCCTCCACCCTCCTCTCTCCCTCCACCCTCCTCTCTCCCTCCACCCTCCTCTCTCCCTCCACCCTCCTCTCTCCCTCCACCCTCCTCTCTCCCTCCACCCTCCTCTCTCCCTCCACCCTCCTCTCTCCCTCCACCCTCCTCTCTCCCTCCTCTCTCCCTCCTCTCTCCCTCCTCTCTCCCTCCTCTCTCCCTCCACCCTCCCTCCACCCTCTCCCTCCACCCTCCTCTCTCCCTCCACCCTCCTCTCTCCCTCCACCCTCCTCTCTCCCTCCACCCTCCTCTCTCCCTCCACCCTCCTCTCTCCCTCCACCCTCCTCTCTCCCTCCACCCTCTCTCTCTCTCTCTTCCCCCTCTCTCTCTCTCTCTTCCCCCTCTCTCTCTCTCTCTTCCCCCTCTCTCTCTCTCTCTTCCCCCTCTCTCTCTCTCTCTTCCCCCTCTCTCTCTCTCTCTTCCCCCTCTCTCTCTCTCTCTCTTCCCCCTCTCTCTCTCTCTCTCTTCCCCCTCTCTCTCTCTCTTCCCCCTCTCTCTCTCTCTTCCCCCTCTCTCTCTCTTCCCCCTCTCTCTCTCTCTTCCCCCTCTCTCTCTCTCTTCCCCCTCTCTCTCTCTCTTCCCCCTCTCTCTCTCTCTTCCCCCTCTCTCTCTCTCTTCCCCCCCCTCTCTCTCTCTTCCCCCCCTCTCTCTCTCTTCCCCCCCCTCTCTCTCTCTTCCCCCCCCTCTCTCTCTCTTTCCCCCCCCTCTCTCTTCCCCCCCCTCTCTCTCTCTTCCCCCCTCTCTCTCTCTTCCCCCCTCTCTCTCTCTTCCCCCCTCTCTCTCTCTTCCCCCCTCTCGCTCTCTTCCCCCCTCTCGCTCTCTTCCCCCCTCTCGCTCTCTTCCCCCCTCTCGCTCTCTTCCCCCCTCTCGCGCTCTCTTCCCCCCTCTCGCGCTCTCTTCCCCCCTCTCGCGCTCTCTTCCCCCCTCTCGCGCTCTCTTCCCCCCTCTCGCGCTCTCTTCCCCCCTCTCGCGCTCTCTCCCCCCCTCTCGCGCTCTCTCCCCCCCTCTCGCGCTCTCTCCCCCCCTCTCGCGCTCTCTCCCCCCCTCTCGCGCTCTCTCCCCCCCTCTCGCGCTCTCTCCCCCCCTCTCGCGCTCTCTCCCCCCCTCTCGCGCTCTCTCCCCCCCCTCTCGCGCTCTCTCCCCCCCTCTCGCGCTCTCTCCCCCCCTCTCGCGCTCTCTCCCCCCCTCTCGCGCTCTCCTCCCCCCCTCTCGCGCTCCCTCCCCCCCTCTCGCGCTCCCTCCCCCCCTCTCGCGCTCCCTCCCCCCCTCTCGCGCTCCCTCCCCCCCTCTCGCGCTCCCTCCCCCCCTCTCGCGCTCCCTCCCCCCCTCTCGCGCTCCCTCCCCCCCTCTCGCGCTCCCTCCCCCCCTCTCGCGCTCCCTCCCCCCCTCTCGCGCGCCCTCTCCCTCTTTTTTCCTCTATCTCTTTATCACTCCCCCTGTGTGCGTCTCTCTGTCTGTCTGTCTCTCTCTGTCTGTCTCTCTCTCTCTCTCCCTTTCTCGCTCTGCCTCACTCTCGTGCGCGCTCTCTCTCTGTCTCTCACTTTATCTCTATCTCTTTATTGCTCTCTCTCTGTTCTCTGTGTGTCTCTCTCACCATGAAGCATAGTATACATTTTCTAAAGTTTGGCCCTCATTTTGTTAACTGGCTAAATTGTCTGCTTGTTAGAAATAGGTGTAGCAAGACCTATTAAATGGCAGTCCTGTACACATCCTTTGCTGGATCAGTTGTACTTCCCAATCTGCTTCAGCGCTAGGAATATTGAAGGTGCTCAGTTAGTTGGAGGTGGACAAGAAATTGGCATAAAGTTGCAACCAATTTTTTTAAATTAAAAAATTGCATGGAATGTTTTGCAGAATCTGATTATTTGCAAACAGCTTGGGCAGTCCAATCAGAGACCAGTTGCAGCAATATTTACAGTATCTGCTGTTGTATGAACCGTTCTCATTTCCATTATAATCATAGGCAGTTGGAGTCAACTGTATAGTGTTACAAAGAAATCTTCCAACCGTACTCTGTCTCATTTGATCTCTGTGTCGAGGGGCTTGATTTTCCCCCTCTTCCTGTGGTCTATTTGAAGTAAAAGGGAAATTGACCTTCAAAATGTTTGAACAACCTGCATCCATTTGCTGAAACTTAATTGAATCGGTGTATCACCTGGCCTGCAATTCTATCTCGATCAGTAGCCTGGAGACTGTTTAACAACAGTGCCTTTGAATCAGAGGTTACTTCACATTTTGATTTGGAGTAAGTCCCAGTCTGTTCAAAGTTAACAATTAATAGCTGAGCTCTGTGACTGTTTTATAGCCCTGTTTACGAGTTTCACTCTCGGATAACTCGTGGACTGAATCTTTTAACAGCCTTTCCTTAGGGTTATCTTGATGGCTAAGGGTGTACCTAGCTGCTATTGGTGCACAGTATTTCACTTGGATTCAGGTGATGGGAAATGACAAAGTGTTTTATAATGGAGGCTGGGGTTGGTGTCCCTCCTGTCCAGCTGGAATTCAAGGCCTGAGATTGTGCAGTATTGCAAGTGATGCACACATCAACTGCCCCCCAACCTGTGGTGCACGGTGTAGGGTTGAATTGATTGAGTCATAGGAACAGGAGGAGGCCATTCAGCCCCTCGAGCCTGCTCCGCCATTCAATGAGATCGTGGCTGATCTGTACCCTAACTCCATATACCCGCCTTTTGCCCCATATCCCTTAATACCTTTGGTTAACAGAAAGCTATCAATCTCTGATTTAAAATTAACAATTGATCTAGCATCAATTGCTGTTTGTGGAAGAGAGTTCCAACCATCTTCTACCCTTTGTGTGTAGAAGTGTTTGCTAATTTCACTCCTGAAAGGTCTGGCTCTAATTTTTAGACCATGCCCCCTAGTCCTAGACTCCCTAACAGCAGAAATAGTTTCTCTCTACCCCATCAGTTCCCCTTAATATCTTGAAAACCTCGATCAGATCACCCCTTAACCTTCTAAGTTCTAGGGAATACAACCTTAATTTGTGTAAAATCTCCTCGTAACTTGACTCTTGAAATTCAGGTATCATTTGGTAAGCCTACGCTGCACTCCCTCCAAGGCCAATATATCCTTCCTACGGTGTGGTGCCCAGAATTGCTCACAGTACTCCAGGTGTGGTCATAGAATCATAGCCAGAGTTTTGTATAGCTGGAGCATAACTTCTACCCCCTTGTATTCTAGTCCTCCAGATATAAAGGCCAGCATCCCATTAGCCTTTTTGATTATTTTCTGGACCTGTTCAAGACATTTTAATGATCTATGTACCTGGACCCCCAAGTCTCTTTGGACCTCCACTGTTTTTAGCCTTTCACCATTTAGAAAGTACCCTCTTCTATCCTTTTTAGGCCCAAAGTGGATGACCTCACATTTGTTTACATTGAAATCCATTTGCCACAGTTTTGCCCATTCACTTAATCTGTCGATATCCCTCTGTAATTTTATGCTTCTATCTACACTGCCTACACTGCCGCCTATCTTTGTGTCGTTGGCAAATTTGAATATATGACTTTCTATGCCATCATCTAAGTCATTAATAAATACTGTGACTAGTTGAGGCCCCAACACAGATCCCTGCAGGGCACCACGAATCACATCCTGCCAATTTGAGTACCTACCCATTATCCCTACTGCCTGTCTCCTGCCGCTTCGCCAATTTCCTAACCAGGTCAATAATTTGCCCTCAATTCCGTGGGCTTCTACCTTAGTTAACAGTCTCTGTGTGGGACTTTATCAAATGCCTTTTGGACGTCCATATAAATAACATCCATAGACATTCCCCTATCCACTACTTTAGTCACCTCTTCAAAAAATTCAATCAGGTTTGTCAGGCATGAAATCCATGCTGGTTCTCTCTAATCAACTGAAAATTTTTGAGGTGTTCAGTCACCCTATCCTTAATTATAGACTATCATTTTCCCGACAACAGATGTTAGGCTAACTGGTCTAGAATTCCCTGGCTTCCCTCTCTCACCATTTTTAAATAGCAGAGTGACATGCGCAATTTTCCAATCTAAAGGAATGGTTCCTGAATCAAGAGAACTTTGGAAGATCATAGTTAGGGCATCTGCAATGTATTCACCTACTTCCTGTAAAGCCCTGGGATGGAAACCATCTAGTCCGGGGGATCTGTAATTCTTTAGTGTCATTATTTTCTTCATTACTGTTATTTTACTTACATTAATTTTATTGAGGCCCTGTCCCTGATTTAGTTTCCTTGGGATTTCTGGCATGCTATCCTCTTCCTCTACTGTAAATACTGACGCAAAGTAATTATTCAACATGTCTGCTATTTCCTTCTTATCATTGATAATATCACCGCTTTCAGCTTTTAAGGGGCCAACATTGCTCCTGACAATCCTCTTTTTCCTAATATAACTGTAAAAAATGTTGTGTTGATTTTGATATCCCTTGCAAGTTTCCTTTCATACTCCCTTTTTGTCGCTCTTATTATCTGTTTTGTGACCCTTTGCTGTTCTTTGTATCTTTCCCATTTGCCAGGATCTGTGCTATTTTTTGCATTTTTGTGTGCTTTTTCATTGAGCTTTATGCTGTCCCTGACCTCTTCAGTCGTCCATGGCTGTTTTTTTCAGCAAGTAGAGCTCTTGTCCCTCGGGTATAAAACTGGTTCTGTATCACCTTAAATTCTTTTTTGAACATCTCCCACTGATCATCTGTTGTTTTACCCGTTAACAGATTTGCCCAGTTTACTGTGGTCAGTCTCTGTCTCATCCCTTTTAAGTCGACTGTACCCCAATCTAGAATCTTCATAGCTGTTTCATGTTTCTCCCTTTCAAACGCTACGTTGAACTCGATCATGTTATGATTGCTATTGGATAAATGTTCACGCACAATTAGGCTGTTAACTAAATCTGTCTCATTACTCATTACTAAGTCTAATATGGCTTGCCCCCTTGTTGCCTCTAAGACATATTGTTGTACAAACTATCTCGGACACACTCGAAATTCACTACCTTTCTGACAGGCGCTAGTCTGCTTATCTCAATCTATATGAAAGTTAAAATCCCCCATTAAAAGCACTCTGCCTTTGCTACATGCTTGTCTAATCTCTGCATTTATACAATCTAGCACTTCACAGCTACTACCAGGAGGCCTATACACAACTCCCACTACAGTCTTAAATCCTTTCCTATTTCTTAATTCTACCCTTAAAGTCTCCATTGCCTGCTTACCTCTCGTTATATCCTCTCTCATCATTGGAGTGATTTCATCCTTAATTACTAAGGCTACTTCTCCCCCTCTGCTATTTTCCCTATCTTTCCTGTAGACCTTATAACCTGGTATATTTAGTTCCCAGTCCTGACCGTCTTGCAGCCATGTTTCAGTAGTGGCTACTATGTCATACTCTCCAATTTGAATTTGCGCCTGCAGTTCATTCAATTTATTCCTTATTATACTTCATGCGTTTGTATAAAGAACGCTTATTTGGGCCACACACCCTAGCCTGTCCTTCGGCTCTAATGTTTTTCTCACTTCCTTATTTCTCTCTCCTGGTTTAATCACTTTATGTCTTTTAGTTTTCCCTCTATATGTAGTGCCTAAAGCACAATTTCTGACTGTTACTCTACTCTTCCCTTGCGTTTGTTTTTCAACTATCAGTAAAACAAAAAACAGCCACTGTCAGGAAAACAAAAATATCTAGTCCTTCTCATGGTATCTCCTTGCATCGTGCCTGTGTCTGGTACAGACGATGGGTTTTTATATGTAACAATTTGAGCAGGCAGTCAAATCACAGGAACTGACTGCCAAAGCCTGTCCCCCTCCTTCTACCCCTGCTCATCCTAACTCAGGTGCACACACCCACTAGTATACGCCTAAATGGCACTGGCAATAATTTGAAAAGATTTGAAAAGGTTATTAACAACAGCACTGGGTGGCCAACAATACAAACGAGGATGCAGATAACGAGCATTGGTGCTTGATCAGTGCCACAGTTGACTGCCCAGGAGCTGACAGTGAGAGATTCACGGTTGGGTGAGCTTTGCCGCTATTTAGATGAATGCATGAGCATCGTAACAAAGGGTGGGGTGGTGGCCTTTGGTGCCTTCTGTGACAAATGGTGTCTTGTCACTGATCACAGGATAATTATAGATGAAGGCCACCATTTGGCCCATCTTAATTCATCCATCCAGAAAGACCCTAAAGTACCCTCATTGCCGCATCAATTGTTTCTTAAATGATTCCAAGGATTTCACCTCCAGTTCTGTATCTGGGAGCACATTCCATGTTTTGCTTACTCTTTGCATGAAGAACTTCCTGATGGTCCTAAATTTACCTTTTTAGTGGTTTAAATCGGAGTCCTTTTGTTTTACTCTTGCAATTTAGTTTAAAGTAATTTTTCAGATTAACCTTTTCCATACCACTTACGATCTTCTATCCCTCTATAAGATCACCTCTTGGGCGCCTCCTTTCCAGGCTTAAAAGCCTCAAGTTTCTCAAGTCTTGCCTCATAACTGAGACCTTTGAAATGAGCTCAGCCGCCTTCTCTGCACCACCTCCAGCACTAGTATATTTCCTTGTGTCACAGTAACCAGAATTGGACGCTCTGCTCAAGTTGTGGTCTGACCAGAGTTCTCTACAATACAATAGCACAGCATTTTCTGTTGTTATTTCAGAGTTCTCTGCAGTTTGATTACAACTTTTTCTGAATTGTATTTTGCTGTTCAGACTGCGTAGTTCAATGTTCTTGGCTTTGTTGCATGCTGCCCTGCATTGGTTGGAGATGGTGAGCATCGCTCCACTAAGATTCCTCAGTCTCTCAACTTCATCCTTAACTAGTTGAACTCAGTGTCGCCCACTTTTCCTTCCTATGTGCAGTATTTTGCACTTGTCCACATTTGATCGGCCATTGTTCTTTTCACTTACATATTGTCCAACTCGTTCTGTAATCTCTAGGCTACCTTCTCTGACTCTACTGTTCCTCCTAATTATGGTACTGTCAACTTTAGATTGAATTTCTGAAATAAGTAATTTTTGTAAAATAGAAACAGTAGTTGTGAAGCTTAGTGATGCTGGTGGGATGGACGGTTTGCTCGTACTGCCCACCCCCTAACTTATCACCTTGCACCCGGATTATCTGCACCTCATCCCACACCTCAGCTTCTGCCCATCCACCATCTCACCCATTTGCCATCTCGAGCTTGGACCAGTTGCCAAGGTGTTGAGTGCCTGCAGTTGATGGTTTAATTCCAATCCCCTTGTATTTTCCTTTTTCCTGAAAAGTTTAAAAGTAAATGAGGTGTAAAGTGGAGTCCGCAGTTTTCTCTGTTGTGTGCTTTGATTGATTTGACTCGTCGGAACAGTGCCAACTTGTGAGGCAGATGGGATCGCCAGAGTGGAATGCAGCGGTCTGTATTTGAGAGGCTTTAATTCTCTATAGATCTCTAGTACGGTGATTACATTTCACCAGTAAATGATTTGCAAAAAGAATTATCACCTTAGCATCGTCTTGATGAGATTTTATATTTTATTGAGGGAGTATAGTATTCCTGTGCCTCATCCTCATCCATGCCTTTGTTACCTCTAGACTTGACTATTCCAACGCACTCCTGGCCGGCCTCCCACATTCCACCCTACTTAAACTTGAGGTCATCCAAAACTCAGCTGCCCGTGTCCTAACTCGCACCAAGTCCCGTTCGCCCATCACCCCTGTGCTTGCTGACCTACATTGGCTCCCGGTTAAGCAGCGCCTCGATTTCAAAATTCTCATTTTTTTTCAAATCCCTCCATGGCCTCGCCCTTCCTATCCCTAATCTCCTTCAGTCCCACAACCTCCCCCCCCCGCCGAGATATCTGCACTCCTCTAATTCTGCTCTCTTGAGGATCCCTGATTATAATCACTCAACCTTTGGTGGCCGTACCTTCTGTTGTCTAGGCCCTAAGCTGTGGAATTCCCTGCCTAAACCTGTCCACCTCGCTACCTCTCTTTCCTCCTTTAAGACGCTCCTTAAAACCTACCTCTTTGACCAAACTTTTGGTCACCTGCCCTAATTTATCCTTATGTGGATCGGTGTCAATTTTTTTTTTGTCTTAAAATACTCCTGTGCAGCGCCTTGGGACGTTTTACTACATTAAAGGCGCTATATAAATACAAGTTGTTGTTGTGATACAGTTGTGAGAATATGTAATACTGAATTAAGCTATTGATTGGAGATGGGGCAATGCCAGGATCTAATTCAGATTCTCATAAATTCCTTCAGTTCCCTTGTACTGTTTGGATCAGTCCCCCATCTGCACCTGATGATGCCGTCACCACTGTTTGTATTTAAATAATAAAAGAGAGAAAAAACATTTTGAGTTAAACCTAGTTTAGCTTCCAGCATCTGCCTGAAAATAATGCACTGATGGGAGGTTGGGGACTGAAATTTATTGAAAGAACAATTGACTCCTCTTCCTTCAAAGTTAGGGTTATGGATTGCACTGTAACTGTACAGAGTCACTTTTACCAAAGTGATTATTTTTTCAGTATGGAGGGGAAGAGGGAAGATGTTTTAAAAATGTACATGCACCACATAATGCATAGCCCTCATACCAACACACTTGAATCAAAAGCCAGGCAAGAATCTGGCAGTTGATGGTGAATCTTGAGAATCCTATGAAAGAGAGTAGAACCGAGTATATAAAAAAAAATCCTTGAAATGGAAAGAGAGAAGGAGGATGAAAGAGATGATAAAGAGCAAATGGTTTCAACGCTGCAGAGTGGGCATTGTGCTGGCATTCCTGCACCAACTCCCTGTACAGATCGAGCCACAGGATGTCAACATTCCTGAGCTTACAGCAATTTACTTACAGGTGCGTGTGTGTGTGTGTTGAATGCAGCTTAGTTATGATGTAAAGTATAAGCTAACTGTCTGGTCAGGATTTGTTACAGATACTAATCACAGCATCCTGCTATCAACCTGGTTTAGATCGCAATTTGGGCAAAGTCTTCCTCTCCTAATAATCTTCCATTCTTCTTTGTTCATGCTCCACAAATACATGCATAGGCAATCATCAGAACAGGGGAAATCATGGGTTAGAATGGGTAAAATCTCCTCTGTGGCCGGTGTAGGATCTCTCTTTGATAGGTACTCAGTTACAGGCTGCTGCATAGTCTCACTAGCAGAAGAATGCTTCCTGATCATGCAGCTCGAGTGCTTCACACTTAGAGGTAGCAAGCACCAGGTGCAAGCAGTACTCCTCATGAAGCTGTTCCAATTAAAACTTCTCGTGCAATGGGCCCTGAGGCACTCTCCGTTACAGAGCTCAACCAAGAGGCAAGTACTCTTAAAATGGTAGTCCCAAGACAAATGTGCTGTGCCAATTGCTGCTGAAAGCTCCCACCATTTTTTTTTGTCTTGCTAGCATTTAGATGCTTATGTCAGGGAGCTGGAGCCTAAGGGGCATGGGCTCAGACAGTTAGATGCACTTGGCATCAAAGAACAAGTCTGCAATAAATCAATGAATATCTGGTTGGACAGCACTGCAGTGTGGTGCATAAGAACCACCAGAACCACGCCATACTTTCTGCTCAGCACTGTCTGCAGAACGTGCCATGAACAAGGAAAGCATTTAGCAAAACAAGTGGACTTTGCCACCAGGAAACATAATAATGGAATCCTTCCGTCTCCATGGCAGTTAAGGTTTTTGTGCTTCATCCCTAGATATGGTCACAGGATGTGTTTAGCAAATAAAAGATCCATGGGCTGTGGTGAGGAAAGGAAGAATGAGCTTGCATTTAAATAAGAGCAGGAGTAGGCCATACGGCCCCTCGAGCCTGCTCTGCCATTCAATAAGATCATGGCTGATCATCGACCTCAACTCCACTTTCCCGCCCGATCTCCATATCCATGATTCCCCATGAGTCCAAAAAACTATATCTCAGCCTTGAATATACTCAAAGACTCGGTATTCACAGCCCTCTGAGTCAGAGAATTCCAAAGATTCACAACCCTCTGAGTGAAGAAATTTCTCCTCATCTCGGCCTTAAGTGGCCTACCCCTTATCCTGAGACTGTGCCCCCTAGTTCTAGACACTCCAGCCAGGGGAAACAACCTCTCAGCTCTACCCTGTCAATCCCCTTCAGAATCTTGTATGTTTCAATGAGATCATCTCTCATTCTTCTAAACTCCAGAGTATAGGCCCATTCTACACAATCTGGTGGTCTCACCAAGGCCTTGTACAATTGTAACAAGACTTACTTACTCTTATACTCCAACCCCCTTGCAATAAAGGCCAACATGCCATTTGCCTTCCTTATTGCTTGTTGTACCTGCATGCTAGCTTTCTGTGTTTCTGGCACGAGGACACCTAAATCTCTCTGAACACCAACATGTAAAAGTTTCTCGCCATTTAAAAAATATTTTGTTTTTCTATTCTTCCTATCAAAGTGAATAACTTCATGGCCCTACATTATACTCTATTTGCCACCTTACTACCCACTCACTTAGTCTATCTATATCCCTTTGCAGATTCTTTGTGTTCTCCTCACAGCTTACTTTCCCACCTAGCTTTGTATCATCAGCAAACTTGGATACATTACACTCAGTCCCTTCATCTAGGTCATCAATATAGATTGTAAATAGCTGGGGCCCCAACACTGATCCTTGCGGCACCCCACTAGTTACAGCCTGCCAACCTGAAAAAGATCCGTTTATCCCTACTCTCTGTTTTCTGTCCTTTAACCAATCCTCTATATAGTGCCTTTCACATCCATCACAGCCAATAGATTACTTTTGACGCGTAGTCACTGTAATGTAGGCAAATGCAGCAGCTAGTTTGTACACAGCAAGGTCCCACAAACAGCAAATGAAACATAATGAGTCGGCCTGTTTTTTGGGTGAGGAATAAATGTTGGCCAGTTCACAGGTGGAACTCACTGCTCTGGAAAAGTGCCGTGGAATCTTGTATGAGCAGGCAGAAGGTCCTCGATTTAGCATTTCATCCAAAGGATGATGTTTGCAACAATGCAGCACTCCCTCAGTCTTACATTGAAGTGTCAACCTGAATTATTTAAGGTCATTGGCAAAAGCACCAGGGGCAACATGAGAGAGTTTTTTACGCGGCGAGTTGTTGTGATCTGGAATGCGCTGCCTGAAAGGGCAGTGGAAGCAGATTCAATAATAACTTTCAAAAGGGAATTGGATAAATACTTGAAGGGGTAAATTTGCAGGACTATGGGGAAAGAGCTGGCACAGGCACGATGGGCCAAATGGCCTTCTACTGCGCTGTATCATTCTATGATCTGGTCAAACCCAGAGAAAGTGCTAACTGGGTTCCATGGCTGAAGTCACCACTAATCTGTGTGCAGGGATGAGCTGGTTGAGATGAAGGTTTATAGGGCTTCATGTTAGAGCCATAGAGGTTTACAGCACAGAAGGTGGCCATTGGGCCCATCTTTTCTGTACTGGCTTTTCGCTAGAACAGTCCAAAACTAATCCCACTGGCTTGTAGCTCTGTCAACGAGGATCTCTCCAAACCAGAGCTGCTGGATGTGGAGAAACTATGGTGAAGTGTCTGTTCATGATGTGGTTAATGTCTTTTGAGTGCATTGAAATTACAGATCTTATGCAGCAGTACATAAAGTAATATAAATGCTTTACCATAGGCACACATTGTCCTAATATGCCCTTGTTCTATTTCCTCAGTGTGTAGCAGACTGTGTTCTGTATTATTATTTGACCAAGAAAAATGAGAACTACAAGAATCTTGTGAGGAGGAACTACGGCCGCCGCAGAGGGAGGAATACGGTAAGAAACGGCGGAATAGTGACTTTAAAAGAACGGGAGCAAGAGCTGGATAAAGGACGAACTTTACAAACTGGATTAGTGGACTGCGAGCAGCCGCTGGGGAAACCGACTACTTTAAATAACGACATCAATAGTGTAAGTGTCCCAGTCACCGTGACACCCGGTGTCAGTAGTGTAAGTGTCCCAGTCACCGTGACACCCGGTGTCAGTAGTGTAAATGTCCCAGTCACCGTGACACACGGTGTCAGTAGTGTAAATGTCCCAGTCACCGTGACGCCCGGTGTCAGTAGTGTAAATGTCCCAGTCACCGTGACGCCCGGTGTCAGTAGTGTAAATGTCCCAGTCACCGTGACACCCGGTGTCAGCAGTGTAAATGTCCCAGTCACCGTGACGCCCGGTGTCAGCAGTGTAAATGTCCCAGTCACCGTGACGCCCGGTGTCAGTAGTGTAAATGTCCCAGTCACCGTGACGCCCGGTGTCAGTAGTGTAAATGTCCCAGTCACCGTGACGCCCGGTGTCAGTAGTGTAAATGTCCCAGTCACCGTGACGCCCGGTGTCAGTAGTGTAAATGTCCCAGTCACCGTGACGCCCGGTGTCAGGAGTGTAAATGTCCCAGTCACCGTGACGCCCGGTGTCAGTAGTGTAAATGTCCCAGTCACCGTGACGCCCAAGGGACATGAGGGTAAAATTTGCAGGGTTATGGGTGAAGAGCAGGGGAGTGGGACTAATTGGACAGCTCTTTAAAGAGCCGGCACAGGCACAATGGGCCAAATGGTTGCCTCCTGTGCTGTATGATTTTATTAAGTTGGAAACTTTTTAATAGGTGTTTTTATTCTTTACAGTTTAGCTTAAATGTTAAGATATGGTTTATCTTTTACACTTACTGTAAAGTAACATTTGCAGCATTATCCCCATGGTTCTCAATGGAATATAATTAAACTGCTTAACCAGAATGCTGCTGTGTATCTGACTTGCTGTGGGTAATGAGCACTTATCTTTTGGGTCTATAGGATTTATTATCTAATTGAGAAGTGCAGGTATATGTGGGCCAGGATCTCTCTCACATGCTTATTCATTTATTGAAGTAGAGCAAGCTAACAGTGATGCCACAGAGCGCTGGCTCACAGGCCACAGTCTGCCATGTGTCGACTTCCTGCGATCAACAATGATCATCAACCAACAGGAGGCCACCTGCTCACAAGAAGGACGTAAACTGGAGGCAGGGACATGTCCTTGGGCTGGTTTCAGAGGGGCAGTGATGGGGTTGGGCTAGTATCAGAGGGGCAGTGATGGGTCCTGGCCACCCTTTTGGTTGGAATTGATGCTTGTAAAAGGAGCCCAGTGAAAGGGGAAGAAAATAGCTGGGAAATAGTTTCTCTCACTCCAAGATGGCAGTCTAATTCATAATTCTCGATGAAGATGCATTCCCTTGAGAAATTAAAAACTCCATTGGAGAAGTTGATTACATAGGATTGCATAGGATATACAGCCCAGAAACAGGCCATTCGGCCCAACCAGTCCATGCCGGCGTTTATGCTCCACTCGAGCCTCCTCCCGTCTTTCCTCATCTAAATCTATCAGCATAACCCTCTATTCCCTTCTCCCTCATATGCCTGTCTAGCCTCCCCTTAAATGCATCTATACTATTCACTTCAACCACTTCATGTGGTAGCGAGTTCCACATTCTCACCACTCTCTGGGTAAAGAAGTTTCTTCTGAATTCCCTATTGGATTTCTTGGTGACTATCTTATATTGATGGCCTCTAGTTATGCTCTTCCCCACAAGTGGAAACACTCTCTCTCTATTCACACACTATCAAAACCTTTCATAATTTTAAAGACCTCAATTAGGTCACCCCTCAGACCCAGCCTGTTCATTCTTTCCTGATATGTATACCCTTGCATTTCTGGTATCATCTTTGTAAATCTTCTCTGCACCCTCTCCTGTGCCTCTATATCCTTTTTATAATATGGCGACCAGATTGAGGGTAATATTAGATTAAAAGACAAAGCTTACAATGTTGCCAAAAAGTAGTAAGCCTGACGATTGGGAGGGTTCTAAAAACCAGCAAAGGATGACCAAGAAATTGAACAACAAAGAGAAAATATTGGTTACTCTAAGAGTGAGAGAAAGGGGTGTGAGGCTGTGTTGCATGCTAAGCAGGAAAACCCCACTTGGATAAGGAATTCTGTGCAATTTGACCCCGTTGCTGCCCTTTTGGGATTGGTCAGCCTTCCATGCTAACTGTCACCTTGACCCCAGGTGAAACTTTGTTACAGTGAGGGGGGCAAATGCAGCCCACCTGGAGGTTGCATTAATGTTTGTAATGGTTGTGAATGGTGAGTAACCCAGTCTGTTGGAATTCAATGGACTGGATTAGAAAATAGAATTAGAAACATTAATTGTGAGCCATTCAACTGGAAGAAGAGTCATTTTTTGATGCTGAGTTTAGAAATACATAGAGGTTTCAACAGGAAAACAGGCCATTTGGCCCAACAAGTCTGTGTCAGCATTTACCGTACCCTCCTTGCAAGCAAATAGTTCTAATCACATTTACTCGCCCTATCCCCGTATCTCTTTCTCCACTTTTGCTCCAGCCACCTGTCCAATCTAATCTTAAATGTTGACGTAGTTTCTGGCTCGACCACTAACCCTGGAAGTGAATTCCACAGCCTCACACTCTGTGTGGAGCAGTTTGTGGAGACTTTTGCCGATGTACTGAGAGCTCCAGCCCTGATTTGTGTTGCGGAATGATAAAGGGGCGTGTGCATGAAAATGTTCAACACTGGTTAGCCTGTTCAACACTGGGGGCTCCTGCGCACTTTTAATGACTCCTGCTTGGGTGTGTGTGTGTGTGGCTGTTGAGTGAGGATGGGAATCCGGTACAGCTGTGCTATATTCTGCGGGCGAATAACCTGGTGACACGCACAGTAGAACAGCCACAAGTGAGGGCAACGAGGACCCATGGAACTGTATTCTCGGTCGAGACATGCATGTGTAGAACGGCCACGAGTGAGGACAGTGAGCACCCATGGAACAGTATTCCAGGTCGTCCCTACTGTCAAGAGAGGAGAAAAGGGGAGGGAAAATAAAAAGAGGTGGGAGAATCTACTGAAGTGATGGTAAAGAGATGTGGAATCCACTGTGTCAGGAAAGATTCCCAGCTCTGGATCCAAGGTGTGGGGTTCTAGATTGTTCTCCGGTATCAGAGCGAATCTGATTTAATGCAGATACAACAGTTTTCAGACAGTCTTTATGCTGCTCATTTTAATTTCTTGTAGTTTCAGGAATTAAACCAGCCCTATTTGCATTATTAAAATAACTGGCTGCAACTTGCTGAGGGTATTGAGCCAGTTTCTAAATGGTTAACAGTACACTGCTTGAGGGTTTCAGCTGCAAACTGCTCTGAAATTGTATTCAGATGAGCTTTAAAAAAAAAGTTGCATTTGGCCCATTTGGCAACTACTTCTGAGAGAGATTCCAGCGTTGTGTTACAACAGAGCCGTAATCGGACTGATGTCAGTGCAGATAATGTGACTGGACAGGGCGATGCAGCAGGGGTGGTGCTGCCTGGCAGCTTTTCTGTAAGGATCAAGGTTTGGTTCGTTGCCTGCCTGAGCGTTGCTCCCCCTCCTTTTTGTAACTGCAATGGTATAGTCCAGTGATCCACTCAATCTACTTGATGTGCTGCTGTAAGGACCAATGATGCAGGCTCTGTGGGATTACCTTGTCTGACCCTGCAGATTAGAGCGTGCATGTGAGACAGAGACGCTCCTCAGGCTAGCTTGTGCAGCAGGATGATACAGTTTCCTGGAATATGTGCAGTGACAGGTCAAACAGCTGGTCTAAGGAGCTCAGTGACGCCGCTGCCTTTCTGCAGGCTCAAGCTTGTCTGTGTTGTGGAGAGGGTAGGCGTCAGCCTGACACCCACTTCGTAAGTTGGGTGGACGGCACAGAGCTCTCTATAGCAGATGAAGATTCAGGTACGTTGCTGGCTGGGGTTTCCTCAGGCTGCTGGCAGCCCACATTCCCCCTCTGCTGAAGGGTTGTCTGCTTGTCAAGCGAATTACTGCATTAGTTCCAGCTTAAGCCGTTTTTAACTAGAGTGGATGTTGTCTGAGCAAGATAATACGAGCGGATTGGGAGGGGGAAGTGAGCAGAGTAAAAGAGCTTCTCAAAACACAGGAAATCAAGGTCAGACTGTAGCTGAGAGCTGCACATTGAGTGTGTGGTGGACTTTAATATCCCAGAGTTCTGTGTTTTGACCCTCATGATCCCTTGAACTGAAGCCTGTCGCCGTCGTGCCAGTTCTGGTATTTGTTGGAGGCTGTGAAGATTCAGCAATTGGCAAACTGACAGCAGAACGGAAATGCCTCATGGGAAAGGGAGAAGTTTGCACAGTTGCAAGTTTTGTGCAGTTAGAGAGACACAGTCTGTTCGTGACCTGTGCAGCCTGGCCAGGCTACTGCAGTCAGGAAGCAGTCAATTGTAACTAGAAAACCAAACTGTGTGCATATCCATACATTCCTGTTAACCTTTTCAGGACCGTATGTCTCCCACCACTTTCAAATGCTGCTTCCTTTATTCACTTCATAAATCTTCAGATAGAAACTGTAATATGAGCTGCTTAATATCCGGCACGGTCAGATTAGATAGAGTGTTACGCATGTTGGAATGTTTGAACTTTTACAGTGAGGTCTATACTCTAATCCTCAGAGGGTTGATTGTGGCTGCAAAGGGTATTAATTATTTACTCTGGCCGTTGGTTTATGATCCAGACCCACACTGGCTTGATCATATTCAGGCCGATGCTGAGATCAGTCCCTAAAGGTGCATTTCAGATAATGTTACCAAGAGATTTGAGGCTGCCTCGTGTTTAAAATACAATTAGAACCTGTTGTAGGGCGTGTGGGAGAGTATCCTGGACCCTTTGTAATGGTAAACGCATTCAAATCACCAGGTGTACTTGCAGCTCCATTGCTCCTGTATCAGTCTGCCCAGCCCTTCACAGTCCCATATAACAATCAAAAAAAGGTACGCTGAAAATTGTGCATTTGTCAAGTTTGAATGTTGTAAAAAAGAGATGCTCTGAGGAAAGCATCATGTGTAGAATTGAGCTGTTTAAAATATTGGGCTCTAACATCAACTTCTCTCTGCTGAAAACAGCATTAAAGAGTAGCGAGAGCACGGTATGCAGAGAAAGGACGGAGGATGCAGAGAAACTCCAGTACGATTTGGACAGGTTGGGCGATTGGGCGGATGCACGGCAGATGCAGTATAATGTGGATAAATGCGAGGTCATCCACTTCGGTGGCAAAAACAGGAAGGCAGATTATTATCTGAACGGCAATAGATTGTGAAATGGGGAAGTGCAACGAGACCTGGGTGTCCTTGTGCACCAGTCGCTGAAGGTAAGAAGGCAGCAGCGGTTAAGAAGGCAAATGGTATGTTGGCCTTCGTAGCGAGAGGGTTCGAGTACAGGAACAAGGATGTCTTGCTGCAGTTGTACAGGGCCTTGGCGAGACCACACCTTGAGTATTGTGTGCAGTTTTGGTCGCCTTATCTGAGGAAGGATGTTCTTGCCATGGAGGGAGTGCAGCGAAGATTCACCAGACTGATACCTGGGATGGCAGGAATGACGTATGAAGAGAGATTGGGCCGATTAGGCTTATACTCGCTGGAGTTTAGAAGAATGAGAGGGGATCTCATTGAAACTTATAAAATTCTAACAGGACTAGACAGACTAGATGCAGGAAGGATGTTCCTGATGGCGGGGGCATCCAGAACCAGGGGTCACAGTCTAAGGATAAGGGGTAAGCCATTTAGGACTGAGATGAGGAATTTCTTCACCCAGAGAGTGGTGAACCTGTGGAATTCTCTACCACAGACAACAGTTGAGGCCAATTCAATAAATATATTCAAGAAGGAGTTAGATATATTTCTTAAGGCTAAGGGGATCAAGGGGTATGGGGAGAAGGCAGGGACAGGGTACTGAATTTGGATGATCAGCCATGATCTCATTAAATGGCGGAGCAGGCTCGAGGGGCCAAATGGCCTACTCCTGCTCCTATCTTCTATGTTTCTATGGTATCTCACTGGAGCACATGGGACAAGGCTGAGCTCTGCTGATTGGTCCGTGTCTTACACTGGGAGGGGAGAACTCTGCAGAGTGATCAGTATCTTGCACACACTTCCTCATCAGCTGCTTCCCAGCGACAGTCCCAGGCTGCCTGTCTTTTACACCCGGCCACCATTTTCCATTTCTCCAGTTGATGTAATACTTCCTAGCAGTAAAGTGCCCCGCCTCAGACATCTGTCCAGTCACAGAGCGTTGCCAGAGGTGGCCTCCCGCGCCCTGCACTGAATCTAGAGACCTGTGGACAGGCAAAGTGGCGGTAAGGTTGCGCACCTCAGCAAAACCCACTCCTGATTGGCAGTGTGTACACTTGCCAAACATACAGCAAATGTCCTGCTCTTACTGAAGTCAGTCTCAATAATCTTCAGAGACTGCAGGTGAAGGTTATAGTTATTTTTACTGTTTTCAGAGATTGTTTGTCATTGAAATTTAGAGGTGAACATGAGATGGAATGCTTTACCACAAGTTGGCATTGAAACCACTGTTTAAGAGAATTGGATAACTACTTGAGGGAGAGAAATATTGGAGTACAGGGAAAGAGCAGTGTAATGGGAGTAGAGTAAATACTGTACCCCCACAGCCATGACTCCTGGGTTGAAGTAACTCTTGGTGAGGGACAGGGGAGCAGTTAAAACCCCAAACATCCTCCATACTCTGAATAAAGAAAGAAAAGAACTTACATTTATATAGCACATTTCTAGTTTCTGTACATCAGTAATCCCACTGCATAATAACTGTGGATGTAGCTGTAGTTTCTTCCATTTCCCAGAGAGTGATGTGTGCAGAGAGTCTACCCATGAGCCAGCTGGAGCTCAGCCCCTTCCTATGTAGGATACACCTGGAGCTGCTTGTTAACTTTTGGGGGGATATTTGTACAATTACATACCCCTCAAGTACCCAGCTTTATACCCATTGCTCTGTGTGCTACCCCACTGTAAACTGCAGTTATTAATTGGAAAGTTGATGTTTAAAATAATAGGATTGCTTCTGTTTGCTTGGAGCAGGTTAGATTCTAGCAGATTAAAGGAGTCTGGCGGGGGATGGGGAACGGACTTTATGTTCAAGATACTTCACCTCCTGCTCCCACCAAGCACGTGATGAAAACATACACAGACACAGCTAATATTGTGCACGAAACACTGTTGTTTTATCGTATTATTTTTAGCCTATGGAAACTGGTATTTGTGTCTGCGCTGCCCTCCAGGGTCACTCATGCACGTACTCCATTGACTTTAATAGGAACTGACATATCCATGGAGCCTGGGCCTGCGTGGCCCTGGGGAGCTTAGACTGCAGCAACACCCTCCTGGCAATGGGTTTAGCTGCTCTGGATTGGTACGGAGAACTGTGTAGAGTAATTCCGATACTTTTGCAGAGAACTGAGGGGTTTGCAAGAACTGGCCGCATTCTTTTACAACTTCAAGGCGGTTTGAACTAGGAGGAAAGGTTCTTGCCAAGGGCTCCGAGGGAGATGCAGCAAAATCAAAATTGTTGATGCTGGGTCAATTGTTAGAAACCTGAAACAAAAATAAATGCTGCAAATATACAGCAGGCCCTCAGCTTCAGGAAGGAGAAAAATACAAGTTTGCTTTTCAACAATCATTCATCAGACTGAGTTTGATGAACGGTTATACCAGAAATGTTAACTTGTCTTTTCAGTGCAGATGCTGCTGAACCTTTTGTGTATTTCCAGCATTTTCTTTTTGCCTGCTTTCATAACCACTAAGTACTTACCACAGAATCTTACACCAGTCTGACTTGTATAATCTGCTTCAAACCAGGTGTGTAACTTGGACAATATATGACGTATAAACCAGGTACATACTCGGGTTGCATTGACCCCACCAAAAATCTAGGAACATAGAAACAGGGGGCCATTCAGCCCATTGAGCCTGTTCTGCCATTCAAATAAGTCGTGGCTGATCTGTATCTTAACTCCATCTGTCCGCCTTCTTTCTGTAGCCCTTAATACCCTTGCCTAACAAAAATCTATCTGTTTTGAAATTTTCAATTGACCCCCAGCCTCAACAGATTTGGGGGGGGAGAGTTCTAGATTTCCACTAATCATTGTGTGAAGAAGTGCTTCTTGACATCACCTCTGAATGGCCTGGCTCTAATTTTAAGGTTATGCCCCCTTGTTCTGGACTTCCCAACAGAGGAAATAGTTTCTCTCTCTCTACCCTATCAACACCTTTAATCCTCTTAAACACCTCGATTAGATCACCCCTTAATCTTCTATACTCGAGGGAGTACAAGCCCAGTCTGTGCAAACTGTCCTCATAGTTTAACCCTTTTAGCCCTGGTATCATTCTGGTCAATCTGAACGCTCCCTCCTTAATTGTATAGTGTGTCGCTTTAACCTTTCAGACTGCCTCTATTTGTCTGTTGATGCTTTATTTGGAGCAGTTGGTTTAACAAGCAACAAAGTGTTTCTGAACTAATTCCGTTACTCCAACACTGCCACTGCTTCTGTTAGTCAATTTGATTGGTCGTCATCATTGCTGAATTGAGATAAATAAGAATTTGGAACTGAACGATGAGGCTTCATAGATCAGTGGTGTTTGGCTGTCTGGTTATTTAGTCAATCCTCGTTTCACGAGGTTCCAGTTCCTCTGACAATAATGGTGCTTTTACAGCATCGAGAAAAATCTCGAGCTTACATTGTGTGTACTTTATTTCTTTTAAATACCACCAAAGTCCTCCACTGCTCTCCTGAGGCATTGGTTTTCCTGGAGTGTATTTCAGTGAGCTTCACCCACCCTGCATTACCATGTGCAGGTGGCCATTCTACTTGTGTAACTGCAGACAAGTAGCAGCTGTTTGACACTGTGGGCATCACATCTAAGCTGATGCTATCATCACCCAAAATCCACCTACTTGGCCTTTCCAACCAGAGACATTGGATAGCAATCGGGTAGAAAGAAGAGGAGGTTGGTGTCGAATTTGCAATGAATATAAATCCATGCAGCAAAGGGAACACATTTTACAATTTTCAACTTTTGAACATTAATAGGAATCAATTAGTCAGAGTTTTACAAATTGCTGCTTGGTCCCTTGGTCGGGGGGGATCAATACTTTGAGGCGATGTAGTCTCGAGAAGGGGTTGCAGTTCTGCAAGAACTCTATTTGGTGCCTTCACAGCATTATAGAGTAAACATTTTGAGACTTCAGTATTTTTATCCCTCCCTTTATTGAATTTAGATTAATATTAACTGCTATGTAAGTTTCACCCATTAAATAATGTATGTGTCTTGCCCTCGCTTACGCTAAGCGCATAGTGTTTGTAGTGATTGAACCTGTGCTTTATCCAAGTGGGTAGTTATCACTTGTAAGGAATTGAAACCACAATCTTAATACTGTAGTGAGGTCAGTACTGCTCCTATTGTAAGTTGTCCATGGCTATCTGTCTCCCTCTGATCAACTGTGATAAATTATTTATGGTGAGAACCAGTGCCGTATTCTAGCTCAGTGCTCAAGTGTATTGGTACTCGTGTCTATTTATAAACTTTGGCAGATTCTTAAATTGTGACCTGATCTAAGATCTGTTTTTACCATGCAGACCTCCACTGCACGGTTTTGATTAATTTAAATGAAAAATTGCACAAGTGTATGAACTCCATATGTGCGTTTATCATTCTATGCGTATATTGACGTAGTTTCTAGGTGAATCTCTCCCATTACCTCTAACGGTACTAGATTAGGAGAAGGGTTGAGGAGAGTAACCTCAGTGACAAAGGACACAGCACGTGGGCAGGCTGAAAATCTCAAATCTTTCTCAATTTTTGAAGCTGATTTATTTTAAGATAATCGCCTGAGGCAGGCGTTTGTAAGTAGATGGGGAAATTCTTTAGTTGCCTGCCGCTATTGAAATCCTTACTCATTGTCTCTGTTGGATTAGAACCCTTACCTCACCTGTATCAGTGACACTTGGTGAAGGGCCACAGTAATGCAATGAAGTGGGTTTAAATTTAAGCCGATTCTTAAATTGAGAACTACGGTAACGTCCAGAATGTGAGGGTAACTTGGGATAATTTTTCACATTCACACTTGTAGATTGTTCGTCTCGTAACTATCCTGACAAGTGAATGCGAGGTGATTCAAATCGTGCCTAATGTATTTATTTGAGGGGGCTTTGTTCTGTTCAAAATGTGTAGGTTTGCCTACATGGTTCTCTGATTTTTTAATTCTCTTTGCTATCTGCCTGAATAAAGGTCTTAAGGATGTTCCCATCTAATTGGGCATTGAGGCAGAGGACTGAGGAGATAGCAAGGTGTGAGCTTTGTCACGTAGTTTTAAACACTGATATTAAGGGAATCATTGGATATTAAGGGAATCAAGGGATATGGGGATAGTGCAGGAAAGTGGCGTTGAGGTAGAAGATCAGCCATGATCTTATTGAATGGCGGAGCAGGCTCGAGGGGCCGAATGACCTACTCCTGCTCCTATTTCTTATGTTCCTATGTTAAGTTCCTGCTACCACTTACTAATTTAGCTCCTTTGGTAGGTTGTACGGGCTTGTTCCACTCCAATTGTTCTTGATAGGAAGGTGTGCTTGCCAGAGGTATTTATAGAACATTTTCACTTGTCAATGAGTTCAGATCAATAAAAGTAGAGATTGCCTGGATTGTTGTCTCTGCAATACCTGCAAAGCTCCTAAATTTTGTTCTGTTCACTGTCTGCATATGTTTCATGTGCAGGTTTTCTCTAAGTTGTATAGTGAATGTTTCTGCCACAGCATCTGAGATCAAGTTCTCTGAGGGGCAAAGCACTAGAAAAGAGAATTTGTGGAATGGTCAAGGGGACTCTTTCGGCCAGTATAACCTTGGAATCTAAATCAGTCTCATGTTTTTTGGGACTTGCAGTCCAGCTCCTCCTGGATTTGCTCTCATTGAATCTAATTAATCTCCTGCTATGTGGTACACGCCCTCTCAACACAGGCAACTTGGGCCCAGACTCTACACATTACAGTTGGAACAAATGGTTACTTTCTTCCCCCTGGATGGAGCACGCTGTCGGGGCACCTTCCTCAATTACTGTGCCTAATGGGCCACCAATAAACTATGTTTGAATAAGAGATTCAAGTCAGCCAGTGTTTATCTGGAGCCCAACAAATACCCTGTTTTCTGCTGCAAAGACAACAACATTTGGACTTCTGCCAATTCTGACCTGCTAGTCATTAATGTTTCTGCCTGTAAATGATCCGTAATGGTTTACTAACTTTTTGGCTTCTTTGTGATAAGGTATCAGCTGTGGCTCAGTGGGTAGCACTCTCGCCTCTGAGTCAGAAGGTTATGGGTTTCAGCCTCAACTATTCATTGTATTTATTAACGAGTTAGAAGATGGGATAGAAAGCCACATATCCAAGTTTGCTGATGACACAAAGATAGGCAGCATTGTAAGCAGTTTAGATGGCAGCATAAAATTACAGAGATATTAATAGATTAAGTGATTGGTCAAAGCTGTGGCAAATGGATTTCAGTATAGGCAAGTGTGAGGTCACCCACTTTGGACCCAAAAAGGATAGAACAGAGTACAGGAAACTTTTTTTTATCCGGCACGGACGGGACCGACATGGTGACGGTTCATCAAAAATCCCGGATAACCGAAAGCTATAGTAAAAGATACGGAGCTGAGAGCTCCGTATAAAGCAACAAACTCTGTTGCTTAGCAACAGGTTCAAAACAATGGCCACAAGTTGCAAGCGTCTCTGTAGCTTAGCAACAGCTGCAGCCACACCCTTACACAGCAACACATGGAGGAAGGCAAGTAATAAAAGTTACCTGAACCTCCTCCTGAATTTTGCCGGTTAACCGACATTTCTGGTTATTTAGGTGCCGGTTAATCGAAAGTTTCCTGTACTTTCTAAATGGTGAAAAGCTAGATGCAGTGGAAGTCCAAAGAGACTTGGGGGTCCACGTATATAGATCATTAAAATGTCATGGACAGGTACAAAAAATAATCAAAAAGGCTAATGGAATGCTGGCCTTTATATCTAGAGGACTGGAGTACAAGGGGGTAGAAGTTATGCTGCAGTTATACAAAGCCCTGGTTAGACCACACCTGGAGTACTGTGAGCAGTTCTGGGCACCACACCGTAGGAAGGATATATTGGCCTTGGAGGGAGTGCAGCGTAGGTTTACCAGAATGATGTCTAGACCCCAAGGGTTAAATTAGGAGGAGAGATTACACAAACTAGGGTTGTATTCCTTGGACTTCAGAAGATTATGGGGTGATTTAATCAAAGTTTTCAAGATATTAAGGGGGAACTGATGGGGCAGATAGAGAGAAAATATTTCCGCTGGTTGGGGAGTCTAGGACTAGGGGACGTAGCCTAAAAATTAGAGCCAGACCTTTCAGGAGTGTAGTTAGGAAACACTTCTACACGCAAAGGGTGGTAGAAGTTTGGAACTCTCTTCCGCAAATGGCAGTTGATGCTAGGTCAATTGTTAATTTTAAATCTGTGATTGATAGATTTTAAGTTATTAAGGGATATGGGGCAAACATAAGAACATAAGAAATGGGAGCAGGAGTCAGCCATTTGGCCCCTCGAGCCTGCCCCGCCATTCATTAAGAACATGGCTGACCTGATCTTGGCCTCAAGGCCACTTTCCCGCCCGCTCCCCATAACCCTTGACTCCCCAGTAGCTCAAATATATGTCTATCTCCACCTTGAATATATTCAATGACTCCGCCTCCACAGCTCTCTGGGGTAGAGAATTCCAAAGATTCACGAACCTTTGAGAGAAGAAATTCCTCCTCATCTCCGTTTCAAATGGGTGACTCCTTATCCTGAAACTATGCCCCCTAGTTCTAGATTCCCCCATGAGGGGAAGCATCCTCCCTGCATCTACCCTGTCAAGCCCCCTCAGAATCTTATATGTTTCAATAAGATCCCCTCTCATTCTTCTAAACTCCAATGAGCATAGGCCCAACCTATTCAACCTTTCTTCATAAGACAACCCCTTCATCTCAGGAATTAACCGAGCGAAACTTCTCTGAACTGCCTCCAATGCAAGTATATCCCTCCTTAAATAACAGTAGCAAGACTTCCCTACTTTAATACTCCAACCCCCTTGCAATTAAGGCCAACATTCCATTTGCCTTCCTTAATTACTTGCTGTACCTGCAAGCTAACTTTTTGTGTTTCATGTACGAGGACCCCCAGATCCCTCTGTACCGCAGCTTTTTGTAGTCTCTTTATTTAAATAATAATTTGCTTTTTTATTCTTCCTACCAAAGTGGATAACCTCACATTTTCCCACATTATACTCCATCTGCCAAAATTTTGCCCACTCATTTAACCTATCTATATCCCTTTGCAGACTCTGTGTCCTCCTCACAACCTGCTTTCCCACCTATCTTTGTATCAAGTATATGGAGTTTGGTCACAGATCAATCATTGATTGGTGGAACAGGCTTGAGGGGCTAAATGGTCTACTCCTGTTCCTATGTTCAGCCCCACTCCTTGAACACATAACCTAGGCTGACACACCCAGTGCAGTACTGAGGGAGTGCTGCACTGTCGGAGGTGCCGTCTTTCGGATGAGATGCTAAACCAAGACCCTATCTTACCCCTCAGGTGGATGTAAAAAATGCCATGGAACTATTCGAAGAAGAACTGGGGAGTTCTTCCCCGTGTCCTGGCTAACATTTATCCTTCAACCAACGTCACTAAAAACATATTATTTATCTCAGTGGTGTTTGTGGGACCTTGCTGAGTGCAAATTAGCTGCCTTATTTTATTACATTACAACAGTGCTTACATTTCATAAGTTCTTCATTGGCTGTTGAAGAAGTTTGGGCTGTTCAGATGTTGTGAAATGCAATTTCTTTCTTTTATACTGTTGTCGTTGTGCAGTGTTTACCAGGAAATACCTCATTGTTCACTATCTATGGCTTTCCATTCCTCTAGACATGTATTTGTTGCATCTTTCAAATTCAAAAGTTTTAAGAATTGTTTAAATGTTATGAAGTAGAAATATCCAAATTGTCATCAAGGAACAGGCATTGGAAGGGGATGTTTTTACGTTTCAAACCCCACTTGTGCCACAGAGGGACAGCGTGGCTGTGACCTAGTGCATTGATTAATAATGTAAGGGTCATAGCATTGATGTATGTGGTTTCTTGCCGCGCCCTCTTTGTTACATAACTCCCTAGAGTGTTACAATCAGTGCTGCTGCACAATGCTGGCAAAACGTGGCCTCACGGCTGCTGCTTCCATACCACAGATTCCAGGATTCAGCCAGGCAACCTGTGGAAGTGCTTCACAGAGGGAAAGTGAAATACTGAAAGGCAAGTCACTCTGCTGCTGTACACACTCTCCTGTGATCAGTGATGCTGACTTGAAATTAAGGAGCAGGTTGCCTAGCCGAATAAGTTGTAAAAGAGGGAGAGAAGATGAAATAATATCAAGGGAAAATTTATGGTTCAGTTTCCATTTTTTCTCTTTGTGCCTTTGTCTCTTCAAAATTTGGAAGTGTTGCCCTCCTGCATCTGGAACACCTCCATTTTATGCATCAGCCATGACCGGCAGACTTTGTGATAGTTCAAATGAATATATGAGGCAAGAGCCAGGCTTGAAATGGGCTGGTTAGCATTTGGTACATACAGGAGAATGTGAGGGATTTGCATTGAAGATGAATATATGCTTTTATATAGCACCTTAACTCATCGAAATGTCTCAAAGCCCTTCACACTTTGAGATACAGTTGGCAGGTGGTGGTTCAGTGTCTGCAGAGTGGTCACTTTTAAAACCATAGGTTTTCACATGGGATGCCTGCATCACGCGGGTGCCGAGATCTCCCAGTGTCTGATCATTTGTTCCCTAGTACATTGTTTGTGTTACTGTACAAACAAACACTTTCTGCAATAAGTGTACTGATTTCCCATCGATAGTTGATGCTGTCATTCGGAAGTTAAGGCAAGGGGACCAGAGGTGATATCAATGTTTGCAGGAGGGCGATGAGGGATGTCAGTACTTGCAGTAGATTCCTATACAGAAAAAGACTGAAAACCACAAATTCAATCCAAGGAATTTACCTTGTCTTATACTTTATTGGCACAGAACTCTGGTGTTGGGATATTTTACTGATTGATATTTCTGTGACCTTTTACAAGGTGAATGTGGGGCTCAAATAGGGCTAAGAGATTTTAAAAACGTAGAGTTAAATTTTGACAGTTTGACAAGAGTGCACACCTGTACAAACATTGGAAACCAACAGCTATTGAGTTTCAATAAATCATTTGTTTTCAGTTAGTAGAAAGAAACTCTGCTTTTGAGACTATTTACATGCTTAATGCTCACAGGTGCTCTGCTT
This sequence comes from Somniosus microcephalus, assembly GCF_052327205.1. Lineage (NCBI taxonomy): Eukaryota > Metazoa > Chordata > Chondrichthyes > Squaliformes > Somniosidae > Somniosus > Somniosus microcephalus. Next base: position 44,475,664 of record NC_141008.1, read on the forward strand.
GCTATTAAACACAGTCTGGTCCTTTGTTTTGCAGCAACAAATTTCTCGCCCTTCACAAGAAGAAAAAGAAGCTGAAAAAGAAGAGGAGAAAATTGAAAAAGTAGAGAAAGAAGAAAAGGACGAGAAGAAGGAAGAAGAGAAAGATGAGAAGGAGGAACCCCAAAGGTAAGAGAACTGAGTGGAGCCTCTCTATGGGAGCTTAGTCATTCTAGTGGTTGTGCACACAATGGGGGGACCACTGGTGCTGGAATGCTACTCACCGTGTGCTTCCTCCTCACACTACATAACCACAGTTGATCTACGATCTAGTCAGCCGTTCTTTCATTTGGTAACAAGTGGCCAGCAAACCCATTACGAAGCAGTGTACGGCAGGAATAAGTTCTTTAACTTATTGTCATCATTTAGAAAAGTTGACACCCATTCTACTTGTGTTACTGCCACATCATGGGCCAATATGAAAGGGTTTTCTTGATCCTTATCTGCAAGACATAAAGTAATCTGCACTCGTTCATTTATTATTGTCTTGATGGAGGCTCGAGATGATGCAATTTAGTGTGAAGTGTGGGAAGAAACACAAGGAATGCGAGTATGCACTTAGTAGAAAGATGCTGAAGGCTGTGGATGAACAGAAAGGCATACAGGTTCAAGTACATCATTCTCAAGGTGTGAGTGCAGGTAGATAAAGCCATAAAAAGGTCAATAGCATTTTGGATTTTATAAATAGGGGCATAGAGTACATGAGTAAAAACAGAATTGTACAAGGCAATGGCTAGGCCACAATTGGAGTAGTGTGTGCAATTTTGCGAGCCCCATTATAGGAAGGGCATTAAAGCCATAGAACATTGAGGGTCGATTCACTGGAATGATGCCAGGGATGGGAATCTATAGGTATGAGATATTGGAGCGATTTCCACTGAAGCAGTGAAGGCTAAGAGGACATTTAATAGAGATTTTTTAAATTATGAAATGTTTTGACTAGATAGTGATTAGAGAAAGGCAATTTCCTCTTGTTGGGGAGTTAGTTACTAGGGGTAATCATCACTGAGTGAGGAAAAAGGTTAGAAGAAATGTCTTTTTACAGACATGTAATGCTTTGCCACAGGGAATGGGTAAGGCAGAGACCAGTCCGCCTTTTAAGGAAAGATTTAATAAATATTTGAAGCCGAGAAAGATAAGGATGGGGTAAGGGCAGTGAGATTAGACTAGCAAAAGTCTGGCGCAGAAACAGTGGGTGGAATGGCCTCCTGTGCTGTAAACCCCTTGTTCTTTGTACTTTTGCGCTTCTAAATTCAACTCCAAATTAAGTATCTTTTCACACCTCTGCTTTCAGTCCTCTTTGTGTAAAGATTTAACACATTCGAGTCATAATGGCATAGAAGAGGCCACTCAGCCCATCGAGTCCGTGCCGACTCTCTGTAGAGCAATCCAGTCAGTCCCATTCCCCTGTTCTATCGCCGTAGCCCTGCAAGTTTATTTCTCTCAAATGCCTATCCAGTCTCCCCTTGAAAACATTGACTGTCTCCGCTTCCAGCACTTCCGTTGGCAGCGAGTTGCAGGTAATCACCACTCGCTGTGTAAAAAAGTTTTTCCTCACATTCCATCTGTATCTCTTGCCCAAAACCTTAAATCTGTGTCCCCTAATCCTTTTATCATGAACTAGTGGGAACAGCCTTTCCCTGTCTAGCCTATCCAAACCCGTCATAATCTTGTACACCTCTATCAAATCACCCCTCAACCTCCTTTGCTCTAATGAAAACAAATCCAGCTTCTCCAACCTGTCCTTGTAGCTACGATCCCCCATCCCCAGAACCATTCTGGTAAATCTCCTCTGCACCCTCTCAAGTGCCTTCACATCCTTCCTAAAGTGTGGTGACCAGAACTGGATGCAATATTCCAGTTGTGGCCAGCGCTTTATAAAGGTTCAGCAGAACTTCTCTATACCTGTATTTATGAAGCCCAAGATCCCATATGCTTTGCTAACCACGCTCTCAATATGTCCCGCCACCTTCAGGAACTTATGCACATTAACATCCAGGCCCCTCTGTCCCTGTACACTCTTTAAAACTGTGCCATTAAGTGTATATTGCCTCTCCCTGTTCCTTCTGCCAAAATGCTTCATCTCACACTTCTCTGTATTAAATTCCATCTGCCACTTGTCTGCCCATTCTGATAGCCTTTCTGTGTCCTGTTGCAGTCGATTGGTATCATCCTCACTGTTCGCCACACCCCCAAGTTTAGTGTCATTGGCAAATTTAGAAATTCTACTCTGTATTCTAATAGCCAGGTCATTTTATATATATCAAAAAAAGCAGTAGCCCCACACTGACTCTTGGGGAACACCACTGTCTCCCATCCTCCGGTCTGAAAAACAGCCATTTACCACAACTCACTGTTGTCTGTCCTTAAACCAGTTCTTTATCCAAGCCATTACTGACCCACCTATTCCATGAGCCTCAATTTTGTTAAGCAGCCTTCTATGTGGTACTTTGTCAAATGCCTTCCTAAAATCCTTGTAGATAACATCCATTACATTCCCTTCATCAATCCTCCCTGTTAGTTCATCAAAAAGTTCAATTAGATTAGTGAAACACGATCTGCCTTTTACAAATCCATTTTGACTCTCCTTAATTAGCTTAAACCTCTCCAGGTGCCTGTTAATTTTTTCCTTGATTATTGTTTCTAAAACTTTATCCACCACTGATGTTAAACTGTCTGGCCTGTAGTTACTAGGATTGTCCTTACAACCTTTCTTGAGCAATGGTATCACATTTGCCACTTTCCAATCCTCAGGCACCTCCCCCGCACCTAGGGAAGATTGGAAAATTATGGCAAGCCCTTCCGCTATCTCCTCCCCCAATTCCCTTAGCAACTTGGGATGCAAGCCATCTGGACCAGGCGACTTATCCACTCTAAGCATACCCAGCCTTTCTAGTAGAACCTGTCTATCAATTTTCACCCCTTCCATTGCTTCTACCTTTTCCACTGCTACCGATATTTTGTCAGCATCCCCCTCCTTAGTAAACACCGATACAAAGTACTCATTGAGTATTCTAGCCTTGCCCTGCGCCTCTAAGCATATTTTACCTTCTTTGTCCCTAATAAGTCCCACCCCACCTGTTACTACCCGCTTACTGTTTACACGCCGGTAGATAATTTTTGGGTTCCCTTTTATGTTAACTGCCATTCTACTCTCATATTATCTCTTTGTCAATCTTATTTTCATCTTCACTTCCCCCCTCAACCTATTGTATTTGGTCTGGTTCTCCCTTGAAGAATTCACCTGACATGCATCATACACCTTTTTTTGTTTCATCATCTTCTCTATCTCCCTCGTCATCATCTTCTCTATCTCCCTCGTCATCCAAGGAGCCCTTGCTTCGGTTCCCTTACCCTTCCCTCTTGTTGGAATGTACCTAGCCTGTACTTGGAACATCTTCTCCTTAAAGATCACCCATTATACCGTTAAAGTTTTTCCTATCAGTCTTTGGTTCCATTTTACCCTGGCTAGATCCTTTCGCATCCCATTTAAGTTAGCCCTATTCCAGTTTAGAAGTTCCACTCTAGATTGTTTCTTGCTCCTCTCCATTGCTAATCTAAATCTTATACGATGATCACTCGTACCAAAGTGTTCTCCCACAGACACTTGGGCGACCTGACCCACCTCATTCCCCAGCACCAGATCCAGCAATGCCTCCTTCCTAGTTGGGCCAAGAACATACTGGTCAAGGAAATTCTCCTGAACACATTTCAGAAATTCCTCCCCCCTCCTTTCACTTTATCCTAGCATTATCCCAATCGATATTTGGGTAATTAAAGTCCCCCATTATCACCACTCTATAGCTCTTGCATATCTCTGCGATTTCCCATTAGGAAGCTCATGCACCTCTGCTACGGTCTTTCTCGTTCTTTGGGAATCACCACATATGAAGCTTCACTCTACTTGTCCTTTGCTTCTTTCTCTGATTTCAGGCACAGAGCTTCCTTTACTTCATGGAAGTGTCTTTTTAAGTTTGGTTTCTTTGCTGCCTCCTTTCAAAAAGAGTAATATGGATGGGAGAATTTATAATGGGGAACAAGGAAATGACAGAGCAATTAAACAAATACTTTGGTTCTGTCTTCACGGAAGAGGACACAAATAACTTCCCAGAAATGCGAGGGAACAAAGCGTCTAGTGAGAAGGAGGGATTAAAGGAAATTAGTATTAGTAAAAAAAATAGCGCTGGAGAAATTAATGGGACTGAAAGCTGATAAATCCCCAGGGCCTGATCTGGTAAAAGAGGTAGCCATGGAAATAGTGGATGCATTGGTTGTCATCTTCCAAAATTCTATAGATTATGGAACAGTTCCTGCAGATTGGAGGGTGGCAAATGTAACCCCACTATTTAAAAAAGGAGGGAGAGAGAAAACAGGGAACTACAGACCAGTTAGCCTAACATCAGTAGTCGGGAAAATGCTCGAGTCTGTTATAAAGGATGTGATAACAGGACACTTCGAAAATATCAATGGGATTAGACAAAGTCAGCATGGATTTATGAAAGGGAAATCGTGTTTGACAAACCTACTGGAGTTTTTTGAGGATGTAACTGGTAGAATAGATAAGGGAGAACCAGTGAATGTGGTGTATTTGGATTTTCAGGCCTTTGATAACGTCCCACATAAGAGGTTAGTGTGCAAAATTAAAGCACATGGGATTGGGGGGTAATATACTGGCATGGATCGAAAATTGGTTAACAGACAGGAAACAGAGAGTAGGAATAAATGGGTCTTTTTCAGGGTGGCAGGCGGTGACTAGTAGGGTACCGCAAAGATCAGTGCTTGGGCCCCAGCTATTCACAATATATATCAATGATTTGGATGAGGGAACCAAATGTAATATTTCCAAGTTTGCTGACGACACGAAACTAGGTGGGATTGTGAGTTGTGAGGAGGATGCAAAGAGGCTTCAAGGCGATTTAGACAAGTTGAGTGAGTGGGCAAATACATGGCAGATGCAGTATAATGTGGATAATTGTGAAGTTATTCACTTCGATAGGAAAAACAGAAAGGTAGAGTGTCATGAATCTTATCATTCATGAAGAAATGACTCAGGAAAGAACACTGGGCGGCCAGCTGGTGGCGCCGTCCAAGGAGTATAAATAATCAGGCGTGGGCCCAGCTTGCCCAGGACGTTTTTGTAACCTGGAACTAGTGATGTAACTAGAATCTCATGGTTGTGAAACAGTTGATTAAAGCCTTGTTTTACACTCAACCAAGTGCTTAGTGAGTTTTCTTACGTCATAGAGTATTATTTAAATGGTGATAGATTGGGAAACATAGAAGATAGGAGCGGGAGTAGGCCATTCGGCCCCTCGAGCCTGCTCCGCCATGCAATGAGATCATGGCTGATCATCCAAATTCAGTACCCTGTCCCTGCTTTCTCCCCATATCCATTGATCCCTTTAGCCTTAAGAAATATATCCAACTCCTTCTTGAATATATTTAATGAATTGGCCTCTACTGCCTTCTGTGGTAGAGAATTCCACAGGTTCACCACTCTCTGGGTGAAGAAATTCCTCCTCATTTCTGTCCTAAATGGCTTACCCCTTATCCTTAGACTGTGACCCTTGGTTCTGGACTCCCTGACCATCAGGAACATCCTTCCTGCATCTAGTCTGTCCAGTCCTGTCAGAATTTTATAAGTTTCAATGAGATCCCCTCTCATTCTTCTAAACTCCAGCGAGTATAAGCCCAATCGACCCAATCTCTCCTCATACATCATTCCTGCCATCCCAGGTATCAGCCTGGTGAATCTTCGCTGAACTCCCTCCATGGCAAGAACATCCTTCCTCAGATAAGGCGACCAAAACTGCACACAATGATTTGCCCACAATCATAAGAGACAATAGAATTATTACCAGAGACTTGATGTACAAAGGGACCTGGGTGTCCTTGTACACCAGTCACTGAAAGCAAACATGCAGGTGCAGCAAGCAGTTAGGAAGGCAAATGGTATGTTGGCCTTCATTGCAAGAGGATTTGAGTACAGGAGCAAGGCTGTCTTACTACAGTTATACATAGCCTTGGTGAGACCACACCTGGAGTACTGTGTGCAGTTTTGGTCTCCTTACCTAAGAAAGGATATACTTGCCATAGAGGGAGTGCAGCGAAGGTTCACCAGACTGATTCCTGGGATGGCAGGACAGTCGTATGAAGAGAGATTGGGTCGACTAGGCCTGTATTCACTGGAGTTTAGAAGAATGAGAGGGGATCTCATTGAAACGTATAAAATTCTGACAGGGCTAGACAGACTGGATGCAGGGAGGATGTTTCCCCTGGCTGGGTGGGTCCAGAACGAGGGGTCACAGTCTCAGGATACGGGGTAGGACATTTCGGACTGAGATGAGGAGAAATCTCTACCACAGAAGGCTGTGGAGCCCAAGTCACTGAATATATTTAAGAAGGAGATGGATAGATTTCTAGACACAAAAGGCATCAAGGGGCATGGGGAGAGAGCGGGAATATGGTATTGAGATAGCGGATCAGCCATGATCATATTGAATGGCGGAGCAGGCTCGAAGGGCTGAATGGCCTACTCCTCCTATTTTTCTATGTTTCTATGGATTACCAGCCCGAGGGCTTGTGTGCATTAGGGGCTGTAAGACGACTAGGCTACTGTGACACCAGCTTTTTAAAATAATGATGTCTGAGTCGATTTCCCTCATTCGACTGCCTCTTGATGTGTGCCTCTCTGGAGGCAACTTCTTTCAAAGAATGAGGGAAACTACAGCTGTCGTAAGTAAGCTGAGCGATTCATAACCAGTTGGAAAAGACATGGCAAGATCCCACACGTGAGAGGATAGCATAGTTTGGGCTATGAATTTTTATATGGCTACAATTTTTTCTGTGGCAGCCATTGATGCCACTCTGTTCATCAAACAAGAGGTGTGCTTCTGCGCAGAACTGGTTATGCCAATTTCATACTGAGCAGCAAGGCTGGAAATTAAACTGGCAGTGTCCATGGGGGGAGGGCAGGCTCTAACAGCGGAGGTACCGTATAACCTTTAAAGAGTGGAATTTTATTGGCACATTGTTTGTGTTCCCTGGATCATGTCCTAAGGGACCACACGGTTTGGGTTGCGATTGATGTGGAAGTGTGTAGCATTGGTTCGTTTACAAAGGGAATAATATTTTAAACAACACAATTGGAATTGTGAGAGTGGAAGCTGTGTAGAGTTTGACCTCACTTCCTATGAAATATCCTGTAGCTCATGTTGACTCTCATTGTATGTTCCCTTTTTCTTGCTTTAATTACAGTTTAGTCAAAGCTAACAGGCTCCATGTAAAGCCTGTTAAGTCTCTGGTAATAATTCTATTGTCTCTGTTATGACTGTGGGCAAATCATTGTTCCTGGTTATGCTGCATATTTTAAAATATGATTGCAGTCGAGACACTCACGCTGTCACCTTGCTGCTTCCCTGGCTCCTCTCGGAGCAGGTGAGCGAATTCATGCTGCTTGGTTGTGTTTGTAAGATGGTGTTGGCTGCTAATCTGAACTACCACCGTCGGGTTTACCATGTTTCGGTGTTTTCCAAATAGGCTGTAGGTAACTTGTGCAACTGCAAAGTCCAGCAAAACAAGGAACCTGGAGTTTAGAAAGTTGGAGTGGAGGGCAAAACTTCGCATGCTACATATTCGCAGTAACGTGCTGTTTAAATCCCAATTGTCCTGTTTGTGTCACCTTAGGGAAACTATCAAAGAAAAGGACAAACCAGAGACTGCAGGAGAGGAGCCTGAAGAAAAGGAGCAGTCTGCACCACGAGGGCGAAAAACTGCAAACAGCCAGGGGCGGCGGAAAGGCAGGATCCTGAGATCCATGGCAAAAGAAGCCATCACTGAGGAGCCACCCAACCCCCCTCCTCCACCTGAACTCGGTGAGTACCACTACCCACATGCACAGGTGAAATACCCTCCATATTCTTCTAGATGCCAGCTGCAAAATTATAAACTGCAGCTTTTAGATTTCTTTCCCACTGTTGGATCTGTTCATTTCCCAATCTTTGACCTAATTAAATGGTCTGGACTCTATGGCCCCAGTGAATAGTGGTCTGACGGTGCTTCACTAACTCTGTTCCAGGGAGTGCAAGTAGTAGGAAAACCTGTGATCTAATTAGGAAGCATCTTACTTTTCTCTGAAGACACACAGGCCATGATCCTGGAAATATTGATTTATCTGCTGTTGCAGGACCTATCACTGACTGAGGGCACACCACAACAGGCAGTGCCGGATCATGAGTGGCTAGTTTTGCAGGTAGGAATTGTGTTTACTGTGCAGCTGGGCCCTGGAGACAGACTATGTGCATTGTAATGTTACAGTTTACTGCTCATTTACCATTAGTCTTTCAGATTACAGAGCTAGATGCTAATTCTTAGTCCAGGGTGGGGGGCCTTTCACCCCGATCATTCTACTGACATTCACCCTTTTTTAACTCATGTTAAGTTTTAGGAATTCAGTAGGAAATTGGCAAGACATGGCATTGTGGTTTTCAGAGAACAGTTGACTGAATCGTGGAATGCAAGCCCTGAAACGACAGTGAAAGCCTGTGATTGCTTTAAAATAAGAAAGGGATTTGACCCACTCAATCATAATAATTTAGTGGCCCTGGAATCTCGAGGTCCGATTAGCTTGGTAGTGTCACAGGAGTGTGGATGGACTCAAAAGACACCATGTCAGTTTCCTCTGTCCCTGAACCGGACATTGAACTAGAATTCGAAGAATATTCCATGCAGATTAAGAATGTCCACACACGAGTAGAGCATTCTGTTGAGGTTACTTCAATTCCATTACAAATCAATATTGGTTGGGGTTTAGGTCTTGCTTTAGATATTTTCTAGGGTTCAACCTGCTAGTCACTCCCATAAACAGTATGAGCATCTTGTGTTTAGAGGTGTTCCCAATATTTAACTGTACGATCGTGCAAGCCAGGGGTGTAACAATAATACACCCTTGTAATTTGAACTGGATATTCTTGCCTTTTGCAAGTGCGCTCTCTTTATGATCTCGAAGTGAAGTATCCTCTTGGGAAGAGTGATCATAGCATGGTAGAATTTCAAATTCAGTTTGAGGGTGAGAAAGCTAGGTCTCAAACTAGTGTCCTGAACTTCTTCAACAAAGGTAATTACAAAGGTATGAAGGCAGACTTGGACTGGGAAAATATATTACAGGGTAAGACTGTAGAAAAGCAGTGGCAAACATTTAAGGAGATATTTCATAACTCTCAGCAAATATATATTCCAGTGAGAAAGAAAGGTTCTATGAGAAGGATGAACCATCCGTGGCTAACTAAGGAAGTAAAGGATGGTATCAAATTGAAAACAAAAGCATACAATGTTGCAAAGAATAGTGAAAGGTCAGAGGATTGGGAAATTTTTTTAAACCTGCAAAGGATGACTAAAAGAATGGTAAAGAGAGAGAAGATAGCTTTTGAGAGTAAGCTAGCAAGAAATATAAAAACAGACAGTAAGAGCTTCTACAGGTATATAAAAAGGAAGAGAGTAGCCAAAGTAAATGTTGGTCCCCTGGAGGATGAGTCTGGGGAATTAATGATGGGAAATGGTGGAGATTTTGAACAAATATTTTGTATCAGTCTTCACGGTAGAAGACACTAAAAGTATCCCAATAATGGATAATCAAAGGGCTATTGGGGTGGGGGCGAAACTCATAACAATCACTATCACTAGAGAGAAAGTGTTAGGCAAACCAATTGGACTAAAGGTGGACAAGTCCCCTGGACCCGATGGCCTGCATCCAAGAGTCTTAAAAGAGGTGGCTGCTGTGATAGTGGATGCACTGGTTGTAATCTACCAAAGTTCCCTGGATTCTGGAGAGGTCCCAGCGGACTGGAAAACCGCAAATGTAACGCCCCTATTTAAGAAAGGAGGGAGACAGAAAGCAAGCAACTATTGACCAATTAGCCTAACATCTGTCATTGGGAAAATGCTGGAGTCCATCATTAAGGAAGTGGTAGCAGGACATTTAGAAAATCATAATATAGTCAAGCAGAGTCGGCATGGTTTTATGAAAGGGAAATCATGTTTGACAAATTTGCAGGAATTCTTTGAGGATGTAATGAGCAGGGTGGATAAAGGGGAACCAGTAGATGCATTTGGATTTCCAGAAGGCATTCGATGAGGTGCCACATAAAAGGTTACTATATAAGATAAGAGCTCATGGGATTGGGGTTAATATATTAGCATGGATAGAGGATTGGCTAACTAACAGAAAACAGAGAGTCGGGATAAATGGATCATTTTCAGGTTGGCAAACTAACTAGTGGGACGCCGCAGGGGCCTCAACTATGTACAATCTGTATTAATGACTTGGATGATGGGACTGAGTGTAATGTAGCCAAATTTGCTGATGATACAAAGATAGGTGGGAAAGCAAATTGTGTGGAGGATGCAAAGAATCTCCAAAGGGACATAGATAGGCTAAGTGAGTGGGCAAAAATCTGGCAGATGGAGTTTAATGTGGGAAAATGCGAAGTTATCCACTTCGGTAGGAAAAATTAAAAAAAAACATTATTATTTAAATGAGAGATTACAAAATGCTGAGGTACAGAGGGATCTGGGGGTCCTTGTACATGAATCATAAAAAGTTAGCATGCAGGTACAGCAAGTAATTAGGAAGGCAAATGGAATGTTGGCCTTTATTGCAAAGGGAATGGAGTATAAAAGTAGGGAAGTCCTGTTACAACTGTACAGGTCGTTGGTGAGACCACACCTGTAGTACTGCGTACAGTTTTGTTCTCCTTCTTTAAGGAAGGATATACTTGCATTGGAGGCAGTTCAGAGAAGGTTCACGAGGTTGATTCCAGAGATGAAGGGGTTGTCTTATGAAGAAAAATTGAGCAGGTTGGGCCTATACTCATTGGAGTTTAGAAGAATGAGAGGGGATCTTATTGAAATATAAGATTCTGATGGGGCTTGACAGGGTCGATGCAGAGAGGATGTTTCCCCTCATGGGGGAATCTAGAACTAGGGGGCATAATTTCAGAATAAGGGGCACCTTAAATCGGAAATGAGGAATTTCTTCTCTGAGGGTCGTGAATCTTTGGAATTCTCTTCCCCAGAGAGCTGTGGAAGCTGGGTCATTGAATATATTTAAGGTGGAGATAGACAGATTTTTGAAAGGTAAGTGAGTCAAGGGTTATGGGGAGCGGGCAGGGAAGTGGAGTTGAGGCCAAGATCAGATCAGCCATGATCTTATTGAATGGCGGAGCAGGCTCGAGGGGTCAAATTACCTACTCCTGCTCCTATGTCTTATGTTCTTACATTTTTGAAGACTGACCGAGAAAACACTTCACAAGACAAGGCCATATAATTTAATAATGCAAATAATAGGCTGCTTTATTTCACATCAAGTGGGCATACAAAGCAGCAGTTATGATCAGATTCACTGAATTCAATCAATGCAACTTGTCTTCAGATAATAATGCAAAATGACAAACATGCCATGCTTCCTTGTTAGTGGGTCAGCTTGCTTAACCCCTGACTACCCCTCTGCAGTCTCTGCCTGGCAAACGCTTGCCCTCGCAACTTTCTGTTTAAAAAAACCTGATTGGCTCTGTCACTGTCCCTGTTTGTTTAATCTCCGTGTTCACAACCCGGAGGCGGGTTTATGGCAGATAACCCCTGCCCAACACCAGAGACCTCCCAACACAAGGGGTATTGATCAATTGCCGAGACAAACGGTCACATTTCAGGATTCTTTGGCCATTTTTTCCACAGGGAATTTTCAAAAAATAATTATTTTTACTGTTTTATAAAGCAAAGTTCTCTCTCAAGTTTAAAAAAACACCAGGTGATTATTATGCTAAGTGGAAGTTGTTTTCACCAGAGACGAAACAAGAAGCAATTAGCTTGTCTAGATGATCACGGGGGCATCAAACAACTTTTTGAACAGTGGGATTCAGGTAGCAGGAAGGGCCTTTTGACACAGGACGGCTACAAGGGTAGAATCATAGAATGGTTACAGCGCGGAAGGAGGCCATTCGGCCCATCGAGCCCGTGCCGGCTCTCTGCAAGAGCACTTCAGCTAGTCCCACTCCCCTGCCCTTTCCCCGTAGCACTGCAAATTTCTTTCCTTCAGATACTTATCCAACTCCCTTTTGAAAGCCGTGATTGAGTCTGCCTCCACCACCCTTTCAAGCAGTGCATTCCAGATCTTAACAACTCGCTGCGTAAAAAAGTTTTTTCTTGCGTCCCCTCTGGTAGTCAGGTTTGTTAAAGAGAAAGCTGTGATGACTTTCACCAAGGCAAAGAGATTAGAAATGCTGGAGGATAGTTAGAAGCCATCTTGTTTAAGTCCATTAAGACAACTCACTGATGTGGGCTAGCCTGGCATGTTCTTTATTTTGTATTATTATGCAAAATTGAATTGTACAGATTGAATTGAATGAATCTGGTCCTAATGACTGTAGTGTATATCACCTTACTGTGAATAAAACCATCTGGCCTCGCCTCATCAAGTGTTTGCTTAGTCTGTCTTTGGAGAGAATGAATTTGTACACGTGTGAAAGACACCAATATCCAGTTCAGGCGCAAGGGAGTATTGTTGCAGCCCCTGGGTTATGCTGTCGTACTTGCATGTAGGGCAGTATGTGTCAACTCCCAGAAAACGTAAGATGCTCAGACTGCCTATGAGAGTGACTGACACCACTGAGCCAGAAAAGTGTCTATGCAAGATCTGAATTTTTAACACAGGCTAACAAGTTGCTTATCATTTGCAATGTTTTGTGATGAAAGCCTAGCTCATTATCATTTTAATCACCTTTTATCTAATTTTTAAAACGTTGTGTGGATGCACTTTGCCTTAAACACAGCAATTAATTGTAGCTTTTATTCTGCAAATCTCTCCTGTGGCAAAACGGTCAAAAATTCTGGCAGATAGTTTACAAATGATCTTTGTGTCAAACACTAATTATTGATTCCTACACAATGCAAATGGAGTTTTAACTCTGTTCATGGATCAGTTGAACTTTGCTTTACAGTGTGCATTGTGGTTTAGTTACTGTAAGCAGGGATTTGTGCTAAAACAGTGACCAGAACCTCCCACTTGATCTCCATGGTGTGGACAATGATAGTTGGAGCGATTGTTCCCTGGGTGCCCGGTGTACAGGACACGAGGGTTATCGGGTATTCTGATCTTAAACAGTGCTGTTAATATTTAATTTAAATACCTCATCAATAACCCATTAATATATCCCATCAATAACTGCAGCACCGTGGATTTCAGGCTTGTTGGCAGGAAATTTATTTCTGGCTTTGGGGCATGGGCTGATTTAATGTTAGTTTTATATATTTCTATGTAGTTTATATAAGGCACATTTTCTGATTCAGTAGATAATGTATCACAGTCTAATACAGTATATTAAAAAATGTCAGTTCTAAAGGAGTAAAGTCCTCTTGGCTTTAGATCCATTTATAAACTATTCAGGCTCCCTAGTTACTGGCTTGTAATTCAGTTAACATGCCACTAATCGCTGTATCTGGGGTTCCCCCAGCTGGCTTAGTGTAAAGGGTTAATGAGACATCCTGACTGCTTGAGTCTGAATCCTCACTGACTGTTAGAATGGGGTTACTGGGATGGGATGCGGTTGTTCCCTGTTGTCGAACATTCCCGATATATTTCTGCCCTGGTACTTTACCACTCCTTCACTTTCACTGCAGCTGGTGCTGACTCATATTTCTTGGATTGTTTCCCTTCATTGCTCAGTCTGCCTGTGTGTTGTTTCCCTTTGGCCTCTGAGCTAAACTGCTGGCAAAGATTGCCAATAAACCTCCCTCCCCTCCCCCGTCACACCATTTAACTGCTGCATACAGCGGCTTACTGTCACACCCATCCAGCAAAGCATGGCGAGTCTGTTGCTGTTCACCACTTTGCTTTGCAAAAGTCAATGATTTTGGACTCTTGGACAGTATTGCACCCCACATCTATCCGTGCATAGGTCATGTTTACAAGCCTCTCTCCCTTTTGCTAACCTTTAGTCTGACTTTACTTCCTGTGTATTTAAGTCCGGAACCAAAAGGACATTTTCTGCAGCAGGAATGTTCTCCACTTCTAAAATTGTGAATTACATAGGATATACGGCACAGAAACAGGCCATTCGGCCCAACCAGTCCAAACTGGCATTTATGCTCCACACGAGCCTAAATTGGGAATGCAGAGAGCAGCAACAAACTCGAACCTAATTTGATGTTGATGTGCAAGTGATCAGGCTGTTTAAGTGGAATTGACTGTCCTGCTGGGCCAGTCACTAAAGCGGTTTTCACACCTTTGTGTGAAATGTTGATACATTTCCACAGCTTCCATATTAGCTTAGCGTCAGCAACTGTATGGGAAACATTGTTATTATTGTAGAAAACATTTTTCTTGTTGTATAGCCGGGGTATCCAGACTGAAGCCTGTGGGTCACATGCAGCTCCTGCGATCTGATGATATGAGTCTCCAAGATAAGCCAACTCAGTCCTATTTGTATTCATATTTCTTATTCACTGATTAGCCCTCTGAATTTATGGGCCTGGGGTTTCCAAATCATAACACGAAGATCTGTTCCTATCGGAAGTGTATGCAGTTTTTTGGGAGCATGTGTTTAAGTCTACTCCCGAGGTCTCCACCTTCACAGAAGCCAGTCTTCAGCCAATTTGATTCACTCCACGTGATATCAAGAAACAGCTGAGTGCACTGGATACAGCAAAGGCTATGGGCCCCAACAACATCCCGGCTATCGTGCTGAAGACTTGTGCTCCAGAACTAGCCGCGGCCCTAGCCAAGCTGTTCCAGTACAGCTACAACACTGGCATCTATCCGACAATGTGGAAAACTGCCCAGGTATGTCCTGTCCACAAAAAGCAGGACAAATCCAACCCGGCCAATTACCGCCCCATCAGTCTACTCTCAATCATCAGCAAAGTGATGGAAGGTGTCATCGACGGTGCTATCAAGCGGCACTTACTCACCAAAAACCTGCTCACTGATGCCAGTTTGGGTTCCTCCAAGACCACTCAGCTCCCGACCTCATTACAACCTTGGTTCAAACATGGACAAAGGAGCTGACTTCCAGAGGTGAGGAGAGAGTGACTGCCCTTGACATCAAGGCAGCATTTGATCGAGTGTGGCATCAAGGAGTCCTAGTAAAACTGAAGTCAATGGGAATTGGGGGGGGGGCGGAAATGCTCCACTGGCTGGAGTCATACCTAGCACAAAGGAAGATGGTTGTGGTTGAAGGTCAATCATCACAGCCCCAGGACATCACTGCAGGAGTTCCTCAGGGCAGTGTCCTAGGCCCAACCATCTTCAGCTGCTTCATCAATGACCTTCCCTCCAGCATAAGGTCAGAAATGGGGATGTTCGCTGATGACTGCACAGCGTTCAGCTCCATTCGCAACTCCACAGATAATGAAGCAGTCCATGCCCGCATGCAACAAGACCTGGACGACGTTCAGGCTTGGGCTGATAAGTGGCAGGTAACATTCGTGCCACAGAAGTGCCAGGCAATGACTATCTCCAACAAGCTAGAGTCTAACCACCTCCCCATGACATTCAATTGCATTACCATCGCCGAATCCCCCACTATCAACATTCTGGGGGGTCACCATTAACCAGAAACTTAACTGGACCAGCCACATAAATACTGTGGCAACAAGAGCAGGTCAGAGGCTAGGTATTCTGCGACAAGTGTCTCACCTCCTGACTCCCCAAAGCCTTTCCACCATCTACAAGGCACAAGTAAAGAGTGTGATGGAATACTCTCCACTTGCTTGGATGAGTGCCGCTCCAACAACACTCAAGAAGCTCAACACCATCCAGGACAAAGCAGCCCGCTTGATTGGCACCCCATCTACCACCTTAAACATTCACTCCCTCCACCACCAGCGTACCGTGTCTGCAGTGTGTACCATCTACAAGATGCATTGCAGCAACTCGCCAAGGCTTCTTCGGCAGCACCTCCCAAACCCGCGACCTCTTCCACCTAGAAGAACAAGGGCAGCAGGCGCATGGGAACACCACCACCTGCAAGTTCCCCTCCAAGTCACACACCATCCTGACTTAGAAGTATATCGCTGATCCTTCATCGTTGCTGGGTCAAAATCCTGGAACTCTCTCCCTAACAGCACTGTGGGAGCACCTTCACCAGACGGACTGCAGCAGTTGAAGAAGGCGGCTCACCACCACCTTCTCGAGGGCAACTAGGGATGGGCAATAAATGCTCCGCCCTGATCCCATAAAACGAGTAAAAACATTTTTTTTTTTAAAGTCTGTATGTGGCCTCTGAGATGTCTTGTTGCGCACCTAAACGGCCTACTTAGAGACACAGCCTGGACGCCCCAGGTATATTGCAACAGGAATAATGTGCTAATCCGTGAAGAAATACCGAAAAAGATGCAGAATACAGAGCTCTCGATGTTGTATTCATGGTGCTGATGCATGCTATGCTTGGACCCAGCTGGATAGAAACGTGATGATCTCATGGAACCCAATTTGAATACCTGTGCTGTAGGGAGCAATTAGAACAAAATAGTCGCACTTTGTGGCTGTACAGACATGCAGGGTACAATTGTGAAGGATAGTGCTAACCTGTAGTGTGACGGCGTTGGGTATATATGGCAGGCAGCTGTGCTGATTAACCCCATGATTAAGAAATGATATTAGGTTCCACACCAGCAGAAATCTGTATTTAATTTGTAACACTTCAACAAATAAATTGGAAAATCGGAGATGTTCTGCGATTTGTCCTCAGTATTCTGGGATTTTTTTTTAAACCTGCAACATTGTACTGATTTTTGTTCCAGTGCCCAGAGGGTTAATTGAAACCATGATTTTGATGCCCATAAATGTAATTGAGTGTGATGGTGTGCTGGAGCCAGCTGGTGAGGGCCTGGTGCAGCATTGTGTCAACGTGGAAAACGGTGCAATGTATTTTTAAAAACCCACAGGTTGGACGATAAATCAACATGAAAGGGGCACTCGTAGATTGTTTGCTCACGCAAGGCAGACTACTGCAGCAAAGGTGGGGTTGGATTTGGTGTTAAGAAAAGCACCAAAGCTGGTTAGTAACCTGGAGATTGGTGAGCGGCTGGGAACTAGTCATCATTGATGTCAAAGCAAAGGCCAAAATCAACATTGTGGTAAACAGGACCTTGGAAAAGCAGGGACACGCGAAGATTCTTCGACAATATTCATTGGGAAACCAGTTGGAATTAGAATAGAAGGGAAATGAAACACATTTAAGGCCATTATATAGGATGAGGAAAGTATAAGCTGTTTAAAAAAGCATAGCAAGATCTGGAGCGCAATGGTTAATAAAGAGGTCAGCGGAATATTAAAACAACCCAAAAAAAACTAAAAGGTGCAAAAAAACAAAAATAGAGAGGATTGGGTTTACTATAAAAGGCATAAGGATAGCTAAAGAAAATATTCAGAAATGGAGACAAATGGCAGAGGGCAGTAAGATTGTGGGAAAGTTACTGGAATCTATTATCAGAGACAGAGTGAGCACTTGGATGAGTATCAGCTGAAGGATAGGTCATGTCTGACTAACCTAGTTGAATTTTTTGAGGCAGTCACTAGCATGGTGGATAGAGGAGTGTCTATGGATATTGTTGCTATGGACTTCCAGAAGGGGTTTGATAAGGTTCAACACAAGAGATTATTAGCAAAAATGTGAGCACATGGAATTGGGAGTAACCTTGCGACATGAGTTAGCAATTGGTTGGGAGATAGGAGACGGAGAGTAAGGATAATGGGAACATTCTCTAATTGACTGGACGTGACAAGTGGTATTCCCCAGGGTCCTGTACTGGGTCCTCAACTTTTCACCATATATATTAATGACTTGGATGAAGGAATTAAGAGTTGTATATCCAAGTTTGCAGATGGCACTAAGTTAGGAGGCACCATAAGTTGTGTGGTTGGGCGGACGGAGGGACATAGACATACTATAAGATTGTGAAGGGATCGGATCGGGTGGATGCGGGGAAGATGTTCCCGATGATGGGTGAAACTAGAACTAGGGGGCATAGTCTTAGAATAAGGGGCTGCTCTTTCAAAACTGAGATGAGGAGGAACTACTTCACTCAGAGGGTGGTAGGTCCATGGAATATGCTGCCCCAAAAAGCTGTAGAAGCTACATCATTACATAAATTTAAAACAGAAATAGACAGTTTCCTAGAAGTAAAGGGAATTAAGGGTTACGGGGAGCGGGCAGGAATTTGGACATGAGTCTAGGTTCGGATCGGTCATGGCCCTGTGGGTAGCGGAGCGGGCCCAGGGGCCGTGTAGCCTGATCCTGCTCCTATTTCGTGTGTCTAATTCGGTTAGATTCAGGAGATGGTTCTGTGATAGTGGATTGGCGGTTAGGATCAGATCAGCCATGATCTTATTGAATGGCGGAGCAGGCTCGAGGGGCCGATTGGCCTACTCCTGCTCCTATTTCTTATGTTCTTATATTCTTAAGTGAGTGTACAAAACTGTGGCAGATGACATTCAATGTGGAGAAGCGTGTGGTCATCCACTTTGGGCTTGATAAAGACAAATCAGAATATTTTCATCCTGGTGAGAGACTAGGAGCTGTGGAGGAAGGGATTTAGGTGTCCATGTACACAAATCACAAAAAGGTTGTGCACAGGTGTAAAAAGTAATCAAAGGCTAAAGGAATGTTGCCCTTTATCTCAAGAGAGTTGAAATTCAAAAGCGAATAAGTTATGCCTCAGTTCTACAGAGCTCTGGTCAGACCCTTTCTTTAGTACTGTGTTCGGTTTTGGGCATCGAACCTCAGGAAAGATACATTGGCCTTGGAAGGGGTACAGCACGGATTCACCAGAATGGTAACGGGCATAAAGGGTTAAATTATGAGGACAGGTTGCATAAATGTGGCTTGTACTCCCACAAGTTTAGAAGATTGAGGGGTGATCTAATCGCGGTGTTTAAAATGATAAAGGGATTTGATAGATTAGCTGCAAGGAAACTGTTGCCTTTGGTGGGGGAACCCAGAACAAGGGGGCATAATGTTAAAATTAGAGATATGCAATTCAGGAGGGAAATCAGGAATAACTTTTTCACACAAATGTTAGTGGAAATCTGGAACTCTCCCGCCCAAAAGACTGTGGCTGCTAGGACAATTGAAATTTTCAAGACTGAGATTGACAGATTTTTGTTGGGTAAGGGCATCAAGGGATATGGATCAAAGGCGGGTAAATGGAGTTCAGGTACAGATCAACCAGGATCTAATAGATAGTGGAAGAAGTTGGCGGGCTGAATGGCCTATTTCTTTTCCTAAGAAAGACACAAAAGATGACAGTTTAATGAAGGTCAAAGGATAAATCCGGTAAACCTACTAAAGATGATCGGGATATGGCCGATAGACTGAATGGATTCTTCACAACAGTTTTCACAAAGGAGGACTGTAAACTGGAGTCACAGTAAATCGGGCTGAGTGCACACACAAGTTAATAGAGAGTGTGTTATGAAGAAATTGGAAGGATTAAGTAGCTACATGGGATATTTGCACATGGGCCAAATGGGATACATCAGGGATGGCCATTCAGCCACGTGGCTTATGATTCCTGCCAAACCACCCGCAAGGCCCAGGTTCTATTTTTACTTGCATTTCTTGCTCACTGATTTGTCCGGTTAGTATTTGCAGCTTGAGAGATATGCAAATTAATGGGAGCATGGATTTAAACTTGTGTGGCCCATGAGACTCCATGTTACACACCTAAATGCCCCACAAAGTCTAAATAGCTTGGACACTCCTGACGTGCCTCCTGGGATCCTCAAGGATTTAAGGAAAGTATTAGTGATGTCTTGCCTGATATTTTTCAGAACTCCATAAATATCAGAGAAATACTAAAGGATGATGAATGTAATTCCAGTAATCATAAATACAATTAAAGAACAAAAGTGGGTGATCACAGGCCAGTTATATCCCAGAAAAGGTAATTAAGGGGACCAGCTCGCATCTTTGAAAGGAACTAGTCAGTATTGTTGAGAAGCAGGATTCAGGGTTATTAACAGCACAGATTTTTTTTCCAGAGGGAAGGGAAGGGAAGGAACTTGGTGTTCCTGAAAGTAAGGGATCAACCGGTTGTGGTGGGACTGAAATCCACAGAAGAAAATTCATACGAGGGCTGTGGATGCAGTGCGATCAAATGTCCTTTCCTGGTTCTGGATGTCATGAAGCACACTGCACATGTGTGGAACAGCTGATACTCATCGGTTGAGATGTCAGCACACTGCTGTTGGAGCTCTGTTTCTGCATGGTTTCATGTATTTAAATTTTTAATAGTTCATCAATAGGAAAATGGGAAATATCTGTGACTGGAGTTGAAGGTCTCGGTTATGTACCTTGCTCAATCTTACATGGTTTAGAGATCCTTATCCAGTTTTTCTAATGCAGTGGGTTGTGCTTCTTCCAGCTTCTCATTCTCGTTTTTTTCCTTTTCTCTCTCTCCTTCCGCCCCCTCTTCTCCCTCCTCCTCTTCTCCCCTTTCACTTTTCCCTTTCTCTCCCCCTCACCTATCCCCTCTTCTCCACCTCCCTCTCCTTTCCTTCTCTGTTTTCTTTCTCTCTCTCTCTCTCTCTTCCCTCCTTCCCTGCTTTTGCGCTCTCCCTCCATCCTTGCTTGCGCCCTCTCCATATCACTTGCTCTCTTTCTCCTTTCCTCTCCTCCCTCCATTCCCTCCCCTCTCGAGCAGCTGCCTGTTCCATTGCACAATTTGGACAAGTAACTGTATGATGCTGTTGGGTCGCTTCCCTCTCTTCCAACCTGGTCTCTCTCTCTCCCACTTTTCTCTGTCTCTCTCTTTCAATTGCTATCTTTAATATGCATTACTCTCACTAACCACCTCTCACTCCCTCTTTTTCTGTATTGCTCTCTTGTCATGTGCACTCTTTTTTGCATTCTCTGTCTTGCTTGCACACTCAGTCTGAGGGATTGATGTTCTGCCTGTGTGCAGAAACTTGATATACTAAGCAGACTAACATCCCTGCAACAGCCCCGACCTGTATTGGTCAGCCATTGTGAATTCAGCATCCATCTTCAACTGTCACTTTGTTCTTGGTTTGCCTGTACCCTGGTGCCTGTCTTGCCTGTACCCTGGTGCCTGTCTTGCCTGTACCCTGGTGTCTGTTTTGCTTATAGACATAAGGGAAAAAAAGTTATGAACATCAGCAAAATCTGTTTTGTATAATGGAGTGTTGCTCCAGTATGTCGATGTACCAGGATATTAAATCTCTCAATGTTCTGACTATTGTAGCTGGACTATAACCTGAATGAGGGATTGTGTTTAGAGGGAATGGGCTAATGGAGTTCTGCAGCACAGTGACCTTTGATTTATTGCCGCGTTGCAACAAAAGATAAGGTCCCTATTAGTGGTATTAGCAGGTGCCTCCTGTACCTTTTAAGGGCAGTACAGTTAAATGCTGCCAGTGAACTGGATTCTGCCTTTAGTGCTCAACTGACACTCGTGTGTCTAATCCAAGCTTTTATTTAACTTTCTTCAGACAGCAGGAAATAGGATTTGTCCAAGTTTGGAGTAAGTAGAGTTGACGGTTCTTTACGGACCACCAGCAGCTTTAAAGGAAGGCTTTCAGCCTGGCTAATGTAAACAGATGAATAGATTGCAATAAGTGTACTGGTGCGTAGGTGGCCGAGGTCCTCCACTCTCTGAACAGATTGTTGCTTGTACTTTTCAGCTGTGACTGAGCCTGTGGAGACTTCCCGTTGGACAGAGGAAGAAATGGAAGTGGCCAAAAAAGGTTAGTGTGTCAAAAAAAAACATCCGTGTCCTTGTTCAGATAATCAAAGGCTGCACCTTGGCTGCTTTCAATCCCTCAGCAGTACCTCACTGCGCCATGCCTTTCCTATAGAGAGTTGCTCTCTTCCAGGACTGTTGACTAACCAGTCACTTGGCTGTATTTGTAAATACATTTATAAAATGATTAATTTGCAATCTATTAATTTAAAAGCTTTGTGAGTTCCATTAGTATTAGTATTACATAGACCCGGGTTCGAATCCGGCCTCGGGCGACTGTCTGTGTGGAGTTTGCACATTCTCCCCGTGTTTGCGTGGGTTTTCTCCGGGTGCTCCGGTTTCCTCCCACAGTCCAAAGGTGTGCGGGTTAGGTTGATTGGCTATGATAAATTGACCCTTAGTGTTAGGGAGATTAAATATGTGGGGTTACAGGGATAGGGTGGGATATGCGTTGGTGTAGGGGTTACGGGGATCGGGTGGGATATGTGTCGATGCAGGCTCGATGGGCCGAAATGGCCTCTATCTGCACTGTGGGGTTTCTGTGATTCTGTGAACGTACAGCACAGAAACAGGCCATTGGGCCCAATTGGTCTATGCTGCTGTTTATGCTCCTCACGAGCCTCCTCCCACTCTATCTACTTCATCTCACCTTATCAACATATCCTTCTATTAGAAGCCTCACTGTTGCATACAGTTTATGAAGTGTAATTCAGTCATAGAGTCATAACCGCACAGAAGGAGGCTGCAGGGCATTCTGGAGGGGGAGGGTGAACAGCCAGTTGTCGTGGTGCGTATAGGTACCAACGATACAGGTAAAAATTCCTGGGACATTGGAACCGGTTCTGGGGGAGGTGGGACCAGTACAAACTGGACGGTTTGCACCTGGGCGGGACCGGGACTGATGTCCCAGGGGGAGTGTTTGCTACTGCTGTTGGGAAGGGTTTAAACTAAAATGGCAGGGGGTTGGGAACCTGTGCCGGGAGACAGAGGAAACGGAAGCAAGGATAGAAGCAAAAGACAGGAAGGAGAAAAGCAAAAGTGGCGGTCAGAGAAATCAAGGGTGTAAATCAAACATGGCCACAGCAAATAATAATTCGAAAAGGTCTAAGAGTGTTAAAAAAAATAACAAGCCTGAAGGCTTTGGCCTAGAAATTCAGTTGTTAGTGCCAGCCGCTAGCGCCTTAGGAGAAGGAGAAGTGGGGCGCTAAGCGGCTAGCGCCTGGGCGCGGCGCGGCACGATCTGCACATCTCGCGAACTTCACTCAAGATTTAGCGGCGGCGCAAAACCGCAGCGCCCGCTCAGCTGCGCGCGCAGATCCTGACGTCATTTCATGGTGCAACGCCCTTGGTGCGCCCCGAACCGGAACTTCAGTGGCACCGCCCTTCTGTGCGCCTGGCGCCCCCAGCGACTGGTAGAGGGGGAACGGTTCCCAGTCGGTGTGGGGGGCGCTAATTAAAGGGGACTCCTCCTGCATTATAAGTGGCAGCCATTTTGTTCCACTCCTGTGTGAGAGACGGATATTTGGAGAGAGACAAAGGGAGAGAGCTTTCTGGTTTGACTCAGCGCTCGCACCGCACAGGTACTTCTGGCTTCAGGCCAGAGCTTTGCATTTGGATTTAACTTTCAGTGCCATAGCCTTGAGGCGCCACATATAATGGGGGCTGCAATGCATTCAAAGAGCTCAGAGACGCCGTGAGAGAGCGCCAGTCATGGCCAGACGGAGAAGGGCCAACAGGCATCTGCACAGGAGGCTTTACCCACCCAGGGTATACCGCCAGCAGTTCTCAAACCTGAACATGTCTGAGGAGCAGTGTTTTCGGAGGCTGCGATTCAGAAGGGAGGCGGTCACTGAGATCTGCCACCTGCTTCGCAGAGATCTGCAGCCACAGTTGAGGAGCAGGACGTCTCTGTCGGTGGCAGTGAAGATGACGGTGGCTCTCAACTTCTATGCCACCGGCTCCTTCCAATCCGCTACTGGGGACATTGCCAACATCTCCCAGTTTGCGGTACATTGCTGCATCCGCCAGGTGACCAATGCCCTTTTCAGAAGGAGACGTCAGTACATCTCCTTCCCCATGACCCTGGACAAACAGCAAGAGCGCGCAATGGGATTTGCAATAATAGCAGGCTTCCCCATGGTCTAGGGCGCCATTGACTGCACGCAGCACAGGCAGCTCATACTAGCTGTCAATGCCCGCTTTCCAGGAAGCAGCCACGATGCCTTCATCCTGCGCCAGACTTCTGTGGCAGACATTTTAGAAGCCCAGGCTCACCCACGAGGATGGCTTCTCGGGGACAAAGGCTATCCTTTGTGCACCTGGCTGATGACCCCGCTCCATGCGCCCAGCACCCCTGCTGAAGAGCGATACAATGACAGCCATCAAGCAACCAGGAACATCATTGAACACACAATCGGCGTGCTCAAGCAACGATTCCGTTGTCTGGATCGTTCCGGGGGAGCCCTGCAGTACTCGCCTGAGCGAGTCTCCCATTTCGTTGTGTGCTGCATGCTGCATAACTTGGCTATCCTCAGGACTCAGCCACTGCCAGCAGACATTAGAGGACCACCAGAGGAGGAGGAGGAGCACCAAGACTGGAGGGAGGCACAAAGTGCAAGGGCCGTCCGTCGGCGGCTTATTGCAACTCGGTTCTAGGCCCCCTCTCAGGGAATGGCTTGTGCCAATGAAAGATGATGAATGGAGCCGCTCCGCAAGCCCTCAGCCGGTCAAGGCAACAAATAGTTCAAAATGCAAACATGGACAATGTGATTAAAGAAATTTTTTTACTGTGCAAACCCTGTGCCCTTCCTGCATGACAAACTAATTCAGATAAACCCCCCAAAAAACAGTCAGAGACATAACTGGCTCTCAGAACCTTCAGAAAATGAAAAAAACAGTTAAACAAAAAGGACCATGATCCTCGGCCTTGATAAAAAACAAACACAACAGTCTGGGCCTTCATAAAAAACAAACCCAACAGTCTCGGCCTTCATATATTAAAAAAAACCTTCTCGGCCTCATATATAAAGAAAACATTTGGCCACACCTTCTACTTTTTCCCCTGCGAGGGTGATCTGCCTCGCTTCCGCGAGTGGCCCCTTCCCGCCCTGCAGCTCCTCCTCAATGGGACCCCAGTGGCTGCAGCAAGGCTGGGGGAAGGCTGCTGAGGGTCAGATGGTGAGACGGCAGATGCCCTTGGGGGACGGCCTGGACCAGCTCTGGGCTTGGAGGGCCCGGCTGCTGACTGCTCCAACTCTGCTTGGGCGGTGGCAGTCCTGCGGGTGGTGGCAGCTGCAGTGGAGGAGTGACAGTGTTGGCTGCAGGAATGCTGCCAACATGACAGAGCACAGGCACTCCCTGGTCGGCTGATACACTGGCACGGGCCAGCACTGCAGCATGCGCAGCAATCTGCTGAAGCACAGACTGCTGGGCTGCTGCGGCGCGGCGAGGGCCCCGTCGATGCCTGGCCGATCCAGCGAGGGTGGCAGCAGTTAGTGCCCGTGTGGCCCTGATCTGTGTCTGCATCACACCAGCCAGTGAATGCACGGCATGACTGAGCACTTGGCTGGAAGCCGCCTGTGATGCAGCGAAGTCCTGCTGACTCCTAGCCTGTGCTGCCGCAAAGTCCTGCAGACTCCTTGCCTGTGCTGCACTGAATTCTTGCAGACTCCTGGCCTGTGCTGCCCCGAATTCCTGAGCACTCCTTGCCAGTGACTCTATGGAGTCAGGCATCCTTGCCACTGCAACCATGAGCTCAGTGTGCCTGCGCTCAGCCTGGGCGCCCATTTCAGCAAGGAGCCGCACCTCCTCCGCTCACCGTAGCAGGACTCGAGGCCAGACTCTCCCTCCGGGGAGAAGGCCGCCGAGCTTCCCCACCCCTCCCGCGTTGCTGCAGCCCGCTGGGCCCCGGAGCTTCACTCTCCTCAGACCCTTCCCCCGCCTGCTCCCCTCCAGGGAAGACGTGTCCCCATCATGGCCATGGGCTGCCTCGGCTGAGGGTGGCACTGATGGGCCGGCTTCCTCTTCCTTCTCCTCGATTTCAGAATCAGTCACAGTGCCAGCTTGAGGGCCCGCCTCCTCACCTGGCGATTCAGCATCTGAAAGCAGGGAGGCACAAGAGTTGCTTTAGAGTGAGGACAGGGCGGCAGCGAGGGAGGCATGAGTGCTGCCATGCACTGCATTGGTTCGATCGTGGCAAAGGATGCTGGTGTGAAGCACAAGTGGAAAGAGAGAGGTCAAAAAGGTGATGACCTTACCATTGCTGCCCAGAACAGGGTTGGCATCTCCACTGGTAACGGGGCCAATCAGACGGCCTGCCATAATGCGCTCCACACGCTGCTCCAGGTCGCTGAGCTGTTTGAGGTCAGGACGGCCTCCCCCGGTCCGTCGCTGCTGCCTGCGGTTGTGGGCCAGCTTGCCCTGCAAGAGAAAGGACGGCCTCCAAGTAGTGTCAAGCCCTGATCTTGCCTGCACTGCCTCCCATGGTGGAATAGCCCCGACAGTGTCAAGCCCTGATCGTGCCTGCACCGCCTCCCATGGTGGAATCGGCCTGACGGTATCAAGCCCTGATCTTGCCTGCACTGCCTCCCATGGTGGAATAGTCCTGACAGTGTGTAAAGTGCTGAATGTGCAAGTGATTTTCATGACAGTGCCATAGCTGCTGGATGAGGGCTGGGCATTGGGGCTTTCAGGTCCCTTTGGCCATAAAGTGAGGTGCACATGCAGGGATGAGGAGGATACTGGAAAGGGTACTCACCCTGACAACCCAAGTGAGGCCATTAAACTTTTTTCTGCATTGCACAGGAGACCTGCCAACCATGCTGTTGGTGGTCACCCTGTTTGCCACCTCCCTCCAGGCTTTTCTATACTCGCTGGGCAGCGGCCTCCTGCCACTATCAGGGAAGAGGACAAGTCGCCTGCACTCCACTGCGCCAACCAGTAGCTTCAGGGCACCCTCGCTGAAGCGCTGCGCTCGCTCCCTAGCCTTCTCCATAGTCGTGGGCGTTGAGCTGTTGAAGTAGCTATGTTCAGGCCTTGATTCAGGGCTGCTGTGCGCAGGGCGTGGCAGCCAAACAAATCCACCCTCCCCCTTTAAGAGCTGACCGGCGCCAGCGTGTCTGTCTTCAATCAGCAACTCGCCGCACCTGCGCTACGCCCGCCCTCGGTGGTAGCACCCCGGCTCGCTGGTTTAGCGCCTTATGATAGTCGTGCATCGCCTGCTTTAGCGCAGCAGCAACCTCTTGGGGCGATGCAACTGAATATCGGCGAAGGTGGCGCTAAGTTGCGCCGGGCGCTAAATTTAGCGAACGCCCGGCTGTAGCGCCCCAAACGTGGCTATACTGAATTTCTAGGCCTTTGTGTCTTAATGCGAGGTGCATTCGTAATAAGGTGGATGAATTCGCTGCGCAAATAGATGTAAACAGATATGATGTAATTGGGATTACGGAGACATGGCTCCAGGGTGACCAAGGCTGGGAAATCAACATTCAGGGGTATTCAATATTCAGGAAAGACAAGCAAAAAGGAAGTGGAGGTGGGGTAGCATTGCTGGTTAAAGAGGAGATTAACACAATAGTAAGGAAGGATGATGTGGAATCTGGATGGGTAGAGCTGAGAAATATCAAGGGGCAGAAAACATTAGTGGGAGTTGCATACAGACCCCCAAACAGTAATGCTGAGGTTGGGGATGGCATTAAACGGGAAATTAGAGATGCGTGCAATAAGGGCACAGCAGTTATTATGGGTGACTTTAATCTACATATAGATTGGGCTAACCAAATTAGTAACAATACTGTGGAGGGGGAATTCCTGGTGTGTATACGGGATGGTTTCCTGGACCAATATGTCGAGGAACCAACTAGAGATCAGGCCATCTTAGACTGGGTATTATGTAATGAGAAAGGATTAATTAGCAATCTTGTTGTGCGAGGCCCATTGGGGCGGAGCGATCATAATATGATAGAATTCTTCATTAAGATGGAGAGTGAAGTATTTGACTCGGAGACTAGGGTCCTGAATTTAAATAAAGGAAACTACGATGGTATGAGGCGCGAGTTGGCTAGGATGGATTGGGGAACGTTACTTAAAGGGTTGACGGCGGATAGGCAATGGCAAACATTTAAAGATCGCATGGATGAATTTGTTCATCCCTGTTTGGCATTAAAAATAAAACAAAAAAGGTGACTCAACCGTGGCTAACAAGGGAAATTAGGGATAGCATAAGATCCAAGGAGAGGACATATAAATTTTCTAGAAAAAGCGACAAACCTGAGGATTGGGAGCAGTTTAGGATTCAGCAAAGGAGGACCAAGGGATTAATTAAGAGGGGGGAAATAGAGTATGAGAGTAAGCTTGCAGGGAACATAAAAACTGACTGTAAAAGCTTCTATAGATATGTGAAGAGAAAAAGATTGGTGAAGTCAAGCGTAGGTCCCTTGCAGTCAGAATCAGGGGAATTTATAATGGGGAACAAAGAAATGGCAGACCAGTTAAATACATACTTTGGTTCTGTCTTCGCAAAGGAGGACACAAATAACCTCCCAGAGATGTTGGGGAACATAGGGTCTAATGAGAGGGAGGAACTAAATGAAATCAGTATTTGTAGGGAAATGGTGTTCGGAAAATTGATGGGATTGAAGGCCGATAACTCCCCAGGGCCTGATAATCTGCATCCTAGGGTACTTAAGGAAGTGGCCCTAGAAATAGTAGATGCTTTGCTAGTCACCTTCCAAAATTATATAGACTCTGGAACAATTCCCATGGATTGGAGGGTAGCTAATGTAACTCCGCTATTCAAAAAAGGTGGCAGAGAGAAAACAGGGAATTATAGACCGGTAAGCCTGACATCGGTAGTGGGGAAAATGCTAGAGTCCATTATAAAAGATGTAATAGCAGAGCACTTGGAAAACAGTGACAGGATCGGACAAAGTCAACATGGATTTACAAAAGGTAAATCGTGCTTGACTAATCATCTGGAATTTTTTGAGGTTATAACTGCTAGAATAGATAAGGGAGAACCAGTGGATGTGGTGTATTTGGACTTTGAGAAGGCTTTCGATACGGTCCCGCATAAGAGATTAGCATGTAAAGTTAAAGTACATGGGATTGGGGGTAAGGTACTGACTTGAATAGAGAACTGGTTGGCAGACAGGAAGCAAAGAGTTGGAATAAACGGGTCTTTCTCCGAGTGGCAGGCAGTGACTAGTGGGGTACCGCAGGGATCGGTGCTAGGACCCCTGCTATTCACAATATATATTAATGATCTAGACGAGGGAACTAGATGTAATATCTCCAAATTTGCAGACGACACAAAGCTGAGATATGGGGAGAAAGCAGGGACAGGGTACTGAATTTAGATGATCAGCCATGATCTCATTAAATGGCGGAGCAGGCTCGAGGAGCCGAATGACCTACTCCTGTTCCTATCTTCTATGTTTCTGTTTGGCCCGTTGAGCCCGCGCCGGCTCTCTGCAGAGCAATCCAGTCAGTTCCATTCCCCCGCTCTATCCCAGTAGCACTGCAAGTTTATTTTCCTCAAGTGCCTATCCAGTTTCCCCTTGAAAACATTGAGTGTCTCCGCTTCCACCACATCCGCCGGCAGCGAGTTACAGGCCCTCACCACTCGCTGCGTTAAAAAGTTTTTCCTCACACCCCCCCTGTATCTCTTGCCCAAAACCTTCAATCTGTGTCCCCTAGTCCTTGTACTATCAACTTGTGGGAACAGCCTTTCCCCGCCTAGCCTATCCATACCCGTCATAATCTTGCACACCTCCATCAAATCACCCGTCAACCTCCTTTGCTCCAATGAAAACAGATCCAGCTTCTCCAACCTGTCCTTGTAGCTAAGAGCTCCCACCCCCGGAACCATTCTGGTAAATCTCCTCTGCACCCTCTCCAAGGGCCTTCACGTCCTTCCTAAACTGTGGTGACCAGAACTGGGCACAATACTCCAGTTGTGGCCTAACCAGTGCTTTATAAAGATTCAGCATAACTTCTCTACTTTTGTACTCAATACCTCTATTTATGAAACCATATGCATTGCTAACCACACTCTCAATATGTCCCGCCACCTTCAGGGACCTATGCACCTCTGTCCCTGCACGCTCTTCAAAACTATGCCATTAAGTGTATATTGCCTCTCCCTGTTCCTTCTGCCAAAATGCATCACCTCACACTTCTCTGTATTAAATTCCATCTGCCACTTGTCTGCCCATTCTGATAGCCTTTCTATGTCCTGTTGTAGTTGATTGATATCATCCTCACTGTTTGCCATACCCCCAAGTTTGGTGTCATCGGCAAATTTAGAAATTCTACTTTTTATTCCAATATCCAGGTCATATATCAAAAAAAACAGTGGCTTCAGCACTGACCCTTGGGGAACACCACTGTCTACCATCCTCCAGTCTGAAAAATAGCCATTTACCACAATTGCTGTTTTCTGTCCTTAAGACAATTCCTTATCCAAGCTGTCACTGACCCACCTATTCCATGAGTCTCAATTTTGTTAACCAGCCTTCTATGTGGTACTTTGTCAAACGCCTTCCTAAAATCCATGCAGACAACATCCCTTCATCGATCCTCCCTGTTACTTCATCAAAAAATTCAATTAGATTAGTCAAAAATGATCTGCCTGTTACAAATCCGTGTTGGCTCTCCTTAATTAGTTTTAAACCTCTCCAAGTGCCCGTTAATTGTTTCCTTGATTATTGTTTCTAAAGCTTTACCCACCACTGATGTTAAACTGACTGGCCTGTAGTTACTAGGATTGTCCTTAAACCTTTTCTTGAACAATGGTGTCATATTTGCCACTTTCCAATCCTCGGGCACCTCCCCCACACCTAGGGAAGATTGGAAAGCCCTCCCCCAATTCCCTTAGCAATCTGGGATGCATACCATCTCGACCAGGCAACTTAACCACTCTTAAGCATACCCAGCCTTTCTAGTACATCCTGACTATCAATTTTCACCCCTTCCATTGCTTCTACCTTTTCCACTGCTACTGATATTTTGTCAGCATCCACTTCCTTAGTACAAAGTACTCATTGAGTATTCTAGCCTTGCCCTGCGCCTATAACTCATACGTTTAAAAACACCTGCTTTTTATGTTGTGAAAGGTGCATGGACAAACAGCTGAACGCTGTTGAGAGGGGCTTTTCTTGCTTGTTGCCATAATTGACATAATTCTCACTGTGAGTTGCCTCAGGTTGCCAGCTATGCAGTGTTGTAGAAATAATGGAAAGACTGATTATCAGATTTTAAATATTTAATCTAGGCTGACACTTCAGTGCAGTACTGAGGGAGTGCTGCACTATCGGAGGTGCCGTCTTTTGGATGAGATGTTGAACCGAGGCCCTGTCTGCACGGTCAAGTAGACGTAAAAGATGGGAGAGATGATAAAATTCACAGGAGCCTCCTGGCCAAAGCAGTGGGGGCAGAAGAAGCTCTGTACATTATGATCTGATTTTGTTGAGCTGGGAGCTTAGTTGGATGAAATTGAGGCTTTTGCAGAGGACAGAAGTTCAAGGTCAGAAAGTAGAAGGTCAGAGGGGGTGGTGCAAGCTGGTAAGGAGTGAGGTTGGGAGAGAGAGGGTCAGAAGAAAGTAAAGAAGAGGGAGATTGGCTGACGTTCAAAAGTTGGTCGAGTTTCTGGTTGTTGCTGCCAGCAGAGATGAGAAACCGTTTATTGTTGCAGTGCGTCACTCTATACCGTCACTCCACATCAGCTGATGGGTGATGTGGAGTGATGTTATAGATTGACACACTGTTACTGGAGAGCGGTGATGGTTATTGGTGTGGTAGAGAGGGTGGGTTTTGTGAAGTATTGAGTGCAGTAGTCAGGGACGTGATGAATATATTGAGAGATCTGTGGTAATGAGTGGATCTGAAATTGGAGGAGGGCAACTTTAGCCTCAATCCATGCGGGATGGATCAGAGCTGGAGGCAGGGGCTTGTTCTTTCAAAGGTCTGGATAGCAACATATGCAGAGGATTCAGGGTGCAGGATCTGGGAGCAAGTTTTGAATCTGTAGGGTTTAATAGTTGGTGAAGAAATGGTCTTAGGATCACATCCCATTTCTGAAGATTACTCCATTGTACCTCACTTATATGCTTCAAAAAACATTCATGTTCCAAATGCTGAGTGCAATTTTTAAAATAAATCATGTTTTTTGACTGAATAACTGGAGCTTCGTTGCAGGTCAGGTCTGCTGAAAACCTCTGGCAATGTGCCTGGCGTTGAGCAGGAAGGGGCGTGCTGGCAGTCACCCTGTTGTTTTGCAACCTCGGATTTAGTTCTGGAGTTCACTGGTGGTTTGGCCCCTCATTATCTTTCTCTGAATTGTTGAAGCTCTGTTTTCAGTTTTTGTGCCATATATGGTGGCAGAGTTGGGACAGAATTCATCAGTTCAGCTCCTGTTTGTAAATGCAGACAAAGTTTGAACGGTTTTGAAATTTGGTTTAGATTTGTTCTCCAGTTTGCACACTGTCTGGTTATGTCACACGTAGCTCTGAAGAGCGGCCCTGTCTGCACAGAGGTAAAGCTCAGCACTGCACAGCTCACTTTCTCCATGTTTAGTTGTGCAGATGATCTTTTCCCATTAACCTTCTAAATACTGCGAGTCGTGGCATGCATTGACTTTCATTATTGATTTTTCTCCAGTACAGTTTCCAGTTCTTCTTGTTGCTGTAATATTACTGAACTTGTACAAACAGTAAATCTTGTGAATGTGTGGTGCACTGCAGGTAGAGGAGGCTGCTGTGACCTTGGGGGGTGCGGGGGGGGGGGGGCAGGAGGCTGCTGGGGGGAGGGGGCAGGAGCCTGCTGGGGGGAGGGGGGCAGGAGCCTGCTGGGGGGAGGGGGGCAGGAGGCTGCTGTGAGCTGGGGGGAGGGGGGCAGGAGGCTGCTGTGAGCTGGGGGAAGGGGGGCAGGAGGCTGCTGAGAGCTGGGGGAGGGGCCAGGAGGCTGCTGTGAACTGGGGGAGGGGGGCAGAAGGCTGCTGTGAGCTAGGGGGAGGGGGGCAGGAGGCTGCTGTGAGCTGGGGGGAGGGGGGCAGGAGGCTGCTGAGAGCTGGGGGAGGGGCCAGGAGGCTGCTGTGAACTGGGGGAGGGGGCAGGAGGCTGCTGTGAGTGGCGGGGGGGGGCAGGAGGCTGCTGTGAGCTGGGGCGGAGGGGGGCAGGAGGCTGCTGTGAGCTGGGGGGAGGGGGGCAGGAGGTTGCTGTGAACTGGGGGGGGGAGCGGTAGGAGGCTGAGGCTGCTATGAACTGGGGGAGGGGGCAGGCGGCTGCTGTGACCTGGGGGGAGGGGGGCAGGAGGCTGCTGTGAACTGGGGGAGGGGGCAGGAGGCTGCTGTGAGCTGGGGGGAGGGGGGCAGGAGGCTGCTGTGAACTGGGGGAGGGGGCAGGAGGCTGCTGGGGGGAGGGGGGCAGGAGGCTGCTGTGAACTGGGGGGGCGGGCAGGAGGCTGTTGTGAGCTGGGGGGAGGGGGGCAGGAGGGGGGGGTGCGGGGGAGGGGGGTGCGGAGGCTGCCGGGGGGGGGGTGCGGGGGGAGGGTGTGCGGAGGCTGCCGGGGGGGGGGGCAGGAGGCTGCTGGGGGGAGGGGGGCAGGAGCCTGCTGGGGGGAGGGGGGCAGGAGGCTGCTGTGAGCTGGGGGGAGGGGGGCAGGAGGCTGCTGTGAGCTGGGGGAAGGGGGGCAGGAGGCTGCTGAGAGCTGGGGGAGGGGCCAGGAGGCTGCTGTGAACTGGGGGAGGGGGGCAGAA
Organism: Somniosus microcephalus; assembly: GCF_052327205.1. Taxonomy (NCBI): domain Eukaryota; kingdom Metazoa; phylum Chordata; class Chondrichthyes; order Squaliformes; family Somniosidae; genus Somniosus; species Somniosus microcephalus. The sequence goes on from NC_141008.1 coordinate 44,509,208, forward strand.
GGCTGCTGTGAGCTAGGGGGAGGGGGTGTGAGCTGGGGGGAGGGGGGCAGGAGGCTGCTGTGAGCTGGGGGGAGGGGGGCAGGAGGCTGCTGAGAGCTGGGGGAGGGGCCAGGAGGCTGCTGTGAACTGGGGGAGGGGGCAGGAGGCTGCTTTGAGTGGGGGGGGGGTGCAGGAGGCTGCTGTGAGCTGGGGGGAGGGGGGCAGGAGGCTGGGGGGAGGGGGGCAGGAGGTTGCTGTGAACTGGGGGGGGAAGCGGTAGGAGGCTGAGGCTGCTGTGAACTGGGGGAGGGGGCAGGGGGCTGCTGTGACCTGGGGGGAGGGGGGCAGGAGGCTGCTGTGAACTGGGGGAGGGGGCAGGAGGCTGCTGTGAGCTGGGGGGAGGGGGGCAGGAGGCTGCTGTGAACTGGGGGGGGCGGGCAGGAGGCTGCTGTGAGCTGGGGGGAGGGGGGCAGGAGGCTGCTGTGAGCTGGGAGGGGGCAGGAGGCTGCTGTGACCTGGGGGCGGGGGCGGGAAAGAGGCTGCTGTAGACCTTGGAGGAAGGGCGTGGGAGGTTCTTATGCTGTGTTGTCGCCGGGGTAAGGAGGCACTTTCCATCCTGGGGAGAGGGGGATTTGCTGTGGGCCTTGGGGGAGAAGCAGCTCAGGAGATTGCTGGAGGCAGCTGCAACTGTGGGGTTGAGGAGGAAGAGATATGTGAGGACACGGGTGTAAAAAGTCGGATAGCCAGTTGGTAACAAATAGGAGACTAGAGCCTAGTCTTTAATCGCTTACAGGCCTTTATTTATAGACATATACACGTTACATACTGTGCACCCCCCCCCCCCCCCAAAGATAAGGTCACAACCCTTCGCCATCCTACTCCATATATGTGAGAGCAAGAGCGTCCCCAATTAGTTCCCACCACAATTAACACCCAATTGCTGTACACCATTTGAATACAATTAACAATGGCTGTGGGGCGGAGGAGCGAGGAGGCAGGTGGGGGGTGGTGAGGAGGCGAGGATGAGGGGCGAGGAGGTTGCTGCTGCCCTGAAGGGGAGAAGGAAAATATGCGTGGCCCTCGAGGGGCTCCATATATGTATTGCCTAAAACAAAATAATCTTGCTTTTGTGTGTTTGTGGTATGTTAGCTGGGTTGCTCATCAAGTTCAGTCATTATATAATCAGTAAACTGTCATTTTAAACTTGCCTTTGTTGAGAGGTTTACAGCATAATATTGAGGTTGTGTAAAAATGATTAGAAGTTGTAAAAACAGAAAATGCTGGAAATACTCAGCAGGTCAGGCAGCACCGATGGAAAGAGAAACAGAGTTAATGTTTCAGGTCAATGACCTTGCGTCAGAACTGGAAAAGATAAAGAGAGATAACAAGTTTAATGCAAGTGCAGAGGGAGAGAAAGGGGAGGGGAGGAAAGAACAAAAGGGAAGGTCTGTGAACGGGGTGTTCTCTATAACATCGCTCTACTCCGCCCCTGCCTTAGCTCATCTGCTGCTGAAACCCTCATCCATGCCTTTGTTATTTCTAGACTTGACTATTCCAATGCTCCCCTGGCCGGCCTCCCGTCTCCACCCTACGTAAACTTCAGCTCATCCAAAACTCTGCTGCCCGTATCCTAACTCGCATCAAGTCCCGTTCACCCATCATCCCTGTGCTTGAACATTAGAATATACGAATTAGGGCAGTAGGCCACTCGGCCCCTCGAGCCTGCTCCGCCATTCAGTAAGATCATGGCTGATCTGATTACTCCACATCCCCGCCTATCCCGATAACCTTTCACCCCCCTTGCTTAGCAAGAATCTATCTACCTCTGCCATAAAAGTATTCAAGGAAGAGTTCCGAAGACTCACGACTCTCTGTGAGAAAAAAAAATTCTCCTCATCTCTGTCTTAAATGTGTAGTGTCCGTGTGTAGATAAAGACACTGAAGACAGGAGTTGGTTCATCGGTATTTACTAAGCAAGTCTGGGGGGGTTTCTAAAGGATATACACAATACACAGGCTTATATAGCCCAAGTGGCAATTACCGGCATTACGCACACCTGGGGCTCTTAAAGGCATATACACCACAATTCCTCCCCTTCTAGCTAACTAGTACATCATATTTTAAGTAATTATTAATTACATGTTATATGCAAAATAATATACATTGCTGTATTAATTAATTATAAGTTAGTCTCTCAGGAGGCTTCCTGACTCGGTCCGGATAATGCCTCGGGGGTGTAGTAGTTTCTGGTGGTGTAGTAGGTTCTTCTGGCAAGGCTGATTCGGCTTGAAGGCCAGTGTCGGGTTCATCGGGCTCCAGTATCACCGGATCGGAGGTAGATATGGGTATCTCTACTTCATCGTTAGATGTATAGAGTGGTGGTGTAGGTTGTCCCTTTTCGGATGACTTGATGATTTGGTCAGCATGGCGCCTTATTATGCTGTCTCCGATGTCCACGGTATACATCAGTGGTCCTAATCGTGTGCAGATAGTTCCAGGCTGCCATTTCTCGGTACGGTAGTCCCGGGCCAAAACCGGTTGGCCTATCTGGAAGGCCCTAGTTGGCCTTTCATTCATGCCCTGAAACTGCCGGTTCTCCACGTCCCTTCGGATGTTGGGCTTGACCAAATCCAGCTGGCATCTTAGGTTTCTATTGTAGAACATCATGGCGGGAGTTTGGTTAGTAACCATATGCGTTGCATTCCTGTATGCAAACAAGAAGTTATCCACCTTGTGCTGAAGTTTTATGTCTTCATTACCCATGGCCTTGATGGCCTTCTTGAAGGTCTGGACAAACCTTTCAGCCAATCCATTGGTGGCGGGATGGTATGGGGCGGACGTGTAGTGCTTTACCCCATTGTTCTTTAAGAACTTTCTGAATTCTTCGGACACAAATTGCGGTCCATTATCAGAACATATCTGCTCCGGCAGCCCATTCCTGGCAAATATGGTCCTTAATACTGTGATGGTCTTTTCCGTGGTGGTGGAGGACATCTTTATTACCTCCGGCCACTTGGAGTGTGCATCAACTGCGATTAAGAACATTGAGTCCATAAATGGACCAGCAAAGTCGATGTGCACCCTTTGCCAGGGAGATGAGGGCCACTCCCATGGATGTAGAGGGGCCTGTGGCGGAGCATTTTGGACCTTCTGGCATCCTAGGCAGCTCTTGGTCATGTCTTCGATGTCTCCATCGATACCTGGCCACCATACAAACGCCCTAGCTAGGTTCTTCATTTTCACTCCACCCAGATGCCCCTCGTGAAGCTCCTTTAGCACTTTATCCTGGAGTTTGGGTGGAATCACCACTCTGGATCCACACATCAAGGTTCCTTGGCACACTGACAGCTGTTCTCTTCTTTGCGAGAATGCTGGCAACAGTGGTTCGCCATGTGCTGGCCATCCCTTCACTGTTAAATCGTAGACCCGTGAGAGAGTAGGGTCATTTCTTGTCTCCCTTTCAATGGCAGAATTTGTCACCGGTAGACATTCCACTATGGTAGAGTGGAATATCTCTACTGGTTCTACTGTAGGTGCCTCTTCTATCGTTGGCAACGGTAGGCGTGATAAACCGTCAGCATTCCCATGCTGTTTTGACCCTTTGTATTCAATGTTGTATTGGTGTGCCCCTAGAAAAAGGGACCACCTCTGTAGTCTTTGTGCCGTCATAATGGGGACACCTTTTTTAGGGTTGAATATGGAGATGAGGGGTTGATGGTCAGTCAGCAAGGTAAATTTTTGTCCGTGTAGGTAATGGTTGAATTTCTTCACTCCCCATACCAGGCTGAGTGCTTCCCTGTCTATCTGGGCATAGTTACGCTCAGCTGAGTTCAATGAGTGTGACGCAAAAGCTATCGGCCGTTCCGAGCCATCAGGGAATCTATGGGACAATACCGCTCCTATGCCGTAAGGGGATGCATCGCACGCCAGTCTGATTGGTAGTGATGGGTTGTAATGAGCCAAAATTTTCTCGGATGTGATTAAGTCTTTACATTTATGGAAGGCACGTTTACAGTCTTCGTTCCATTTCCAAATCACTCCTGTCTGTAGAAGATCATTAAGAGGGTGTAGAATAGTTGATAAGTTCGGTAAAAATTTATGATAGTAATTTATTAATCCCAGGAATGACCTTAATTGTGAAACATTTTCAGGTGCTGGGGCTTTTATAACTGCTTCAATTTTTTCAGGTGACTTATGCAACCCTTCCTTATTAATTATGTGGCCACAATATGATATCTGATTTTGGAAAAATTTGCACTTGGGGCGATTTGCTCGTAGGCCCCGTTCTTTCAGCCTAGTGAGCACCTGCTCCAAATTGGCAAGGTGCTCGTTGTCGTTTTCTCCTGTTATAAGGATGTCGTCTAGGTAGCATTGAGTCCCCGGAATCCCTTGCAGGACTTGCTCCATAGCTCTTTGCCAGATAGCTGGAGCTGATGCTATTCCAAAAACCAGTCGATTGTACTGGTACAGGCCTTTGTGTGTGTTTATTGTGAGATACTTTTTAGAGGTCTCCTCAACCTCCATCTGTAGATATGCCTGTGCCAAGTCAATTTTTGTGAAACGTTTCCCTCCGGATAGTGAGGCGAAAATATCTTCTATCCTCGGAAGAGGATACTGTACCGTGTGAAGGACCGGGTTTACAGTCACCTTAAAGTCCCCACAGATGCGAATTTTTTTCTGTTCCTCAGAGTTATTTTTCAATGTTTTTTTCATGACTGGAACGATGGGTGTTGCCCATTCGCTCCAATCTATTTTGGATAATACGCCTGCCTTTTCCAAATTCTTCAGCTCTGCCTCGACTGCCGGACGTATTGCGTATGGCACCGGTCTTGCCTTAAAAAAATTTTGGAATTGCTGTATCTTCCACTTTTATTGAGGCGGTGATGCCTTTCAAGGTTCCTAGTTTCTCTTGAAACACTTCTTTGGCGTTGGCCAAGATGTCTTTTAATCGTTCAGGTATGATGTCATCATTGTTTTTTTCCTTACTGGTCACCGTCAGTGCCTGAATGGAGTGCCAGTCTAAACGTATCTTCCTTATCCATTCACGTCCCAACAACGGTGGACCACCATCTTGTAGAATGTATAAATACAACTTTTGTATTTCTTCGCCGTTGTATACCACAGGCACCCTTATTTTTCCTTTGGGGTAGACTTTCTGCCCCGTATATGTTTTTAAGATAATGGATGTGTCTTTTAGAGGTATATGCGAAAATAGCCTCTCGTAATCTCGTCGATTTATTACGGTTAGAGCTGATCCTGTATCTAGCTCCATTTTAACTGGGGACCCTGCTATTGTGAAGGTAACCCAAATGGTTTGGTAATCCTCTTTGGCAAGTACATTATGTAATTTGAGACAGCTTAGTCTCTTGTTTCCGGAGTCGCTATCGCTATTCTGGTCTTCGGAGCTATTGTCCGTCATCATTTGTACCTTCCTGTACTTTTCTTTATTGATTTTTTGTTTTCTGTCAGTGGATTTATTTTGTCCAGATTGGCATACCCGTGCAATGTGTCCAATCTTACCACATTGCCTGCATGCTTTGCTCTTGAACCAGCAGTCCCTCTGGTTATGGGTGGATCTGCCGCAGCGACAACATCTTCCGAACTCCTGTGTCATTTCATGGGTGCCGAAGTCCTGTGTCTCTTGTTGTATCTCTGCAGCTCTTTTTGCTGCTGCTTCGTATGATACAGCCATACTGAAAGCTTTGTCCAATGTTAAATCTTTTTCAGAAAGCAGTCTTTTTTGTGTTCCTTCACTTAAGAGACCGCAAACAAATTTGTCTCGAAGATAATCCGATAGTCCTGCTCCGAATTGGCAGTACTTTGATAGCTTTCTTAATTCGGTTAGGTAATCAGCGTTACTTTCATTCTTGTGTTGATTTCTCTTGAAAAACTTGAATCGTTCCGCTATCAGCAGCGGTGTTGGGTTTAAATGCTCCTGCAGGGTATCAACAATTTCTTTAAAAGTCTTGTCCTTTGGTTTGGCTGGAGTGATTAAATTTCGTAACAGCCCGTATGTCTTCGCGCCCATTAAGTTCAGAAGTACTGAAGCTTTTTTTTCATCTGTTATTCCATTTGCAGTGCAATAAACCTCTACTCTTTCCACGTATGTGGTCCAATCTTCTATTTCGCCATCAAAAGCCTCAATATTACCAGATTTAGGCATTTCAGAAAAGATATGGCGCTTCCCGCGCTCTCTCTTTTCTCTGTAGCAACGATATGGCGCTTCCCGCGCTTTCCCGCCGCTGCTACCGATAACAATGCTGTTTTACTGTGGTTTCCGTTTATTCACTGTTGGAGACTCGTTCTCGACGGAGGTCTAAACGCTGACCTGCTTGCCGCGCCGGCCGTCTCTCGAGTGCACCCTCCCAGTCCGTTATTGCTTGCCTCCGATTTCGCTGCCTGTCTCAGCTGTAGAGCCCGCCGCTGGAGCTCCAGCCTGACGCCCAGGAAGGATTAGCGCAGTACCTGCCACCAGCTTGGCCAGCTGGTGAAATCGCAGTTTCTCTTCCTTCCTTGAGTCTTCTGGACGCTGGAGGAATCGATGTCCTTGAGGTGCTGCCGAATTGCAGGTAAGTCCGTTTCCACTTCGTCGCCACTGTAGTGTCCGTGTGTAGATAAAGACACTGAAGACAGGAGTTGGTTCATAGGTATTTACTAAGCAAGTCTGGGGGGGGTTTCTAAAGGATATACACAATACACAGGCTTATATAGCCCAAGTGGCAATTACCGGCATTACGCACACCTGGGGCTCTTAAAGGCATATACACCACAAAATGGGCGATCCCTTATTTTTAAACAGTGACCCCTAATTCTAGATTCTCCCACAAGAGGAAACATCCTCTCCACATCCACCCTATCAAGATCCCTCAGGATCTTATATGTTTCAATCAAGCCACCTCTTACTCTTATAAACTCCAGCAGATACAAGCCTAGCCTGTCCAACCTTTCCTCATAAGACAACCCGCCCATTCCAGGTATTAGTCTAGTAAACCTTCTTTGAACTGCTTCCAACACATTTACATCCTTCCTTAAGTAAGGAGACCAATACCGTACACAGTACTCCAGATGTGGTCTCACCAATGCCCTGTATAATTGAAGCATAACCTCCCTACTTTTGTATTCAATTCCCCTCGCAATAAACAATAACATTCTATTAGCTTTCCTAATTACTTGCTGTACCTGCATACTAACCTTTTGCGATTCATGCAATAGGACACCCAGATCCCTCTGCATCTCAGAGCTCTGCAATATCTCACCGTTTAGATAATATGCTTTTTTATTCTTCCTGCCAAAATGGACAATTTCACATTTTCCCACATTATACTCCATTTGACAGATCTTTGCCCACTCACTTAACCTATCTATATCCCTTTGTAGCCTCCTTATGTCCTCTTCACAATTTACTTTCCTACCTATCTTTGTGTCATCAGCAAATTTAGCAACCATACCTTCGGTCCCTTCATCCAAGTCATTTATATAAATTGTAAAAAGTTGAGGCCCCAGCACTGATCCCCGTGGCAAATCACTCGTTACATCTTGCCAAATCAGAAAATGACCCATTTATGCCTACTCTCTGTTTCTTGTTAGCCAGCCAATCTTCTATCCATGCCAATATGTTATCCCCTACACCATGAGCTTTTATTTTCCGCAATAACCTTTGATGTGGCACCTTATCAAATGCCTTCTGGAAATCTAAGTACAGTACATCCACCGGTTCCCCTTTATCCACAGTACATGTTACTTCCTCAAAGAACTCCAATAAATTGGTTAAACATGATTTCCCTTTCACAAAACCACGTTGACTCTGCCTGATTACCTTGAACTTTTCTAAGTGCCCTGCAATAATATAGTCTTTAATAATAGCTTCTAACATCTTCCCTATGACAGATGTTAAGCTAACTGGCCTGTAGTTTCCTGCTTTCTGTCTTCGTCCCTTTTTGAATAAGGAGTTACATTCGCTATTTTCCAATCTAATGGAACCTTCCCTGAATCTAGAGAATTTTGGAAATTTAAAACCAAGGCATCAACTATCTCACTAGCCACTTCTTTTAAGACCCTAGGATGAAGTCCATCAGGTCCCGGGGACTTGTCAGCCCGCAGCTCCAACAATTTGCTCAGTACCACTTCCCTGGTGATTGTAATTTTCTTGAGTTCCTCCCTCCCTTCCATTTCCTGATTTACAGCTATTTCTGGGATGTTACCTGTATCCTCTATAGTGAAGACCGATGCAAAATACCTGTTCAATTCAACTGCCATCTCCTTATTTTCCATTATTAATTCCCCAGACTCACTTTCTATAGGACCAATGCTCACTTTGTTAACTCTTTTCTTTTTTAAGTATCTATAGAAACTTTTACTATCTTTTTATATTTCTAGCTAGCTTTCTCTTGTACTCTAATTTTTCTCTTATTAATCTTTTAGTCATTCTTTGCTGTTTTTTATATTCTGTCCAATCTTCTGACCTGCCATCCATCTTTGCGCAATTATATGCTTTTTCTTTAAGTTTGATACTGTCTTTAACTTTTTTAGTTAACCACGGATGGTGGGTCCTCCTCTTGGAATTTTTCTTTCTCGTTGAAATGTATATATTCTGTGTATTCTGAAATAACCCCTTAAATGTCTGCCGCTGCAACTCTATTGACCTATCCCATATTGACCTATCCCATAACCTAATTTACCAGTTCACTTTAGCTAGCTCTGCTTTCATGCCCTCATAATTGCCCTTATTTAAGTTTAAAATACTAGTCTTGGACCCACTCTTCTCTCCCTCAAACTGAATGTAAAATTCAATCATATGATCGCTGCTACCTAGGGGCGCCTTCACTTTGAGGTCATTAATTAATCCTATCTCATTGCACAATACCAGGTCTAATATAGCCTGCTCTCTGGTTGGCTCCAGAAGGTGCTGTTCTAAGAAACTATCCTGAAAACATTCTATGAACTCCTTATCTAGGCTACCTTTGCCCATCTGATTTTTCCAGTCTATATGTAGGTTAAAATCCCCCATGATTATTGCCATACCTTTCTGACAAGCTCCCATTATTTCTTCCTTTATACTCCATCCTACCATGTGGTTACTGTTAGGGGGCCTGTACACCACTCCCACAAGTGACTTCTTGCCTTTACCATTTCTCATCTCTACCCAAACTGCTTCTACATCCTGGTTTCCTGAACTTAAGTCATCCCTCTCCTCTCTCTCGTGCTAATACCATCATTAATTAACAGAGCCACCTCTCCACCTTTTCCTAGCTTCCTGTCCTTCCTAAATGTCATGTACCCTTCAATATTCAGGTCCCAATCTATGTCATCCTGCAGCCATGTTTCTGTAATGGCTATCAGATCGTACTTATTTATTTCTACAGGAAACTTTGTTATATCCGGCACCGACGGGACCAAGCTGTTGCCGATCTATCAAAACTGCCGGACATACACAAGCGTTAATGTTGAAGCATACGGAGGTTTTCATCTCCATATCTGACAACAAACACTGTTGCTTAGCAACAGCTTCAAACAGTCGGCCCGTACCTTGGAAGCGTCTCTCTAGCTTAGCAACAGCTTCAGAGAGACTTTCCAGAGCCTGACTGTTGGGGAAAAAAAGCCACGAGAAGAAAAAAAAAACTAACAAAACAGCTCCTGATTTCTGCCGGTAGATCGAGGTTTCCAGACATACAACCTCCGGATAAACCAAAGTCTCCTGTATTTGCGCTATCAGTTCATCTGTTTTGTTTCGAATGCTACGTGCATTCAGATGCAGAGCCTTTAGTTTTGTCCTTTTATTATTTTTGTAACCTCTAGCCTTATCTGTTGATTTACTCTTAGATTTGTACTCTCTATCCCTTCCTGTCACGGTCTGTTTATCATTTCCCATATTAATACCTTTCTCTCTTGCCTTGTCTCTACTCTTTGATTTACCACATCTTCCCAAATTTGATCCCTTGCCCCCACTATTTAGTTTAAAGCCCTCTCTACCGCCCTAATTATATGACTCGCCAGAACACTGGTCCCAGCACGGTTCAGGTGAAGACCATCCCAACGATACAGATCCTACTATCCCCAGTACTGGTGCCAGTGCCCCAGGAATCGAAACCCATTTCTTCCACACCAGTCTTTGAGCCACGCATTCATCTCTCTAATTTTATTTACCCTATGCCAATTTGCTCTTGGCTCCGGTAATAATGCAGACATTATTACCCTTGAGGTTCTGCTTTTTAATTTAGCCCCTAGCTGCTCATACGCTCTCAGCAGAACATCTTTCCTAATTCTGCCTATGTCATTGGTGCCTAAGTTGGACCATGACTACTGGTTTCTCCCCCTCCCACTGCAAGTTCCTCTCCAGCCCAGAGCAGATGTCCCGAACCCTGGCACCGGGCAGGCAACACAACTGTCTGAACTCTCGCTCTTGGCCGCAGAGAACTGTATCTATCCCCCTGACTATGCTGTCCCCTATTACCACTACATTCCTATCAACTCCCCCCCCACTTGAATGGCTTCCTGTACCACGGTGCCATGGTCAGTTTGCTCATCCACCCTGCAGCCACCGCTTTCATCCATACAGGCCACAAGATCCTCAAACCTATTGGACAATTGCAAAGCCTGAGGCTCCTCCACTTCCTGGGTCCCCATCCCTGCCTTACTCACAGTCACATCCTCCTGTCCCTGACCACTGACCAAATCAGAAGACCTTATCCTCGGTGCTTACTGACCTACATTGGCTTCCAGTCCAGCAACGCCTCAATTTTAAAATTCTCAAATCCCCCAGTGGCCTCACTCCGCCCTATCTCTGTAACCCCCTACAACCCTCCGAGATCTCTGTGCTCCTCCAATTCTGGCGTCTTGTGCATCCTCGATTTTAATCACTCCACCATTGGTGGCCGTGCCTTCAGCTGCCTGGGCCCAAAGCTCTGGAATTCCCTCCCTAAACCTCTCTGCCTCTCTCTCCTCCTTTAAGATGCTCCTTAAAACATAAGAACATAAGAAATAGGAGCAGGAGTAGACCATTTGGCCCCTCGAGCCTGCTCCGCCCATCAATAAGATCATGGCTGATCTTCTACCTCAACTCCATTTTCATGCACTATCCCCATATCCCTTGATTCCCTTAATATCCAAAAACCTACATTTTTGACCAAGCTTTTGGTCATCTGTCCTAATGTCTCGTTATGTGGTTTAGTATCAAATTTTTGTTTGATAACACTCCTGTGGAGTGTCTTGTCTTACTACGCTAAAGGTGCTATATAAATGCAAGTTGTTGATGTTCTTCTTAGTTCTACCCAGCCCAGTGCTTGCTGGTTATGAGCAGACCATTGTGCAGATATATGTAGAGTTAGTGCATTATATGGCATCACCCAGCCAAGTCATGTGGAATAATGTGCTGGTCAGTTAAATGGAGAAATGCAGGATGAATTGTGCTTTACATAAGAAATTCCTGAAAAGGAATGGTCAGCCCATTTACACAAGGGGAGACTGAACACTGATTATCCCCATTACTCTTGGGACATAATCCAGGAGTCGTGGTGCAGAAGCAAGCAGGTGATTTCTGTTCCTCAGTCACATCTGGCTTCAGTCAAAACAAAATTAGCCCATCCAGTCACTCACAAATCAGACCATCATAGAGCCAAACATTAAGATGTTGGATATCTTTGTTCCTAAAATATAATGGGATTGTGTGTTTACACTAACTGTGGGCTTCAAGAGGCTTGCTTGGGCTGCAGGCTGGAAGAGGCTGTCATAGCAGATTGACTATCAACAAGCTCTGCCACCAGTCTCTGAATGTCATGGGAGGGTGGGGCGATTCTAAAGATTCCATCTCTTGCGCGAGTGGAGCTGCTTCAGATTTATGGTGCATTTGAGAATTCATTGTCTGTGCTTTAACCTTGTTTCCCCGTGTCTTTATTTTAGGACTCGTAGAACATGGGCGGAACTGGGCAGCAATTGCTAAGATGGTGGGCACCAAAAGCGAAGCACAATGCAAGAATTTCTACTTCAACTACAAGAGGCGGCACAACTTAGACATGCTGCTTCAACAGCACAAGCTTAGAGTGGTGAGTCAGCCTTTCCCCCTGCTCACACCTCGCCTGGCAGTGGGGTGACTGGAATCTATGTGGGACGGCTTCTCTCACAACACTGGGCATAAGTTGTTTAAAATGGACCTGCGGAAGAACATGCAAGGAGTTGAAAAATCACAAGATGCTGCCCTATATTGTACCAAACTGTAATGTTCCTTACTGGAGTACTTTTGAGACATCAGTACTTTGCATGGGCCAATCTGATCGAAAGCAGTTTTTGTAAATTCACAATTTACCAACCTCTGATATTTCAGCTGTTTCACTGTGTTCCTGTTCTCTACTTTCACTGAGGAGTTATTGATCGCAGCACGGTATCCGTGATCTGTGCTTCAATTGCACAGTGCACATACCTCAAGCACGGTGCAGATGAAGCCGGTTGCCTTCCAGGGGGCCAGTCTCAAGTTATGCTTAAGCTCAGACCCTCCTGCTTCATGTTTGACAAGTCCATCTAGTTTCTTACGGATTTTCCCAGAGTATCGACCACCTCACCTAATGGCCCTATTTCCCTGATCCTTTTTATAAGCTTTTCTTATTGCCCATTATCTTTAGTTAACATTTGACCCTCTTATATTGTAATAACAGCACTGAAGAGTGACAAATCCCCAGGACCAGATGGTTTACATCCTAGGGTTTTAAAGGAAGTAGGTGAGAACATTGCAGATGGCTTAACTATAATCTTACAAACTTCTCTCGATTCAGGAACCGTTCCTTTAGATTGTAAAATTCACTCCGCTACTTAAGAAAGATGAGAGGGGGAAACCAGGGAGATAGCGACCAGTTAACCTAACATCTGTTGTTGGGAAATTACTAGAGTCTGTAAGGGTAGTGTCACTGAACACTGAAAATTTGGGATATGGAACCAAGGCGGCTAGATGGTCACAGATCAGCCATGATCTCATTTAATGGTGGAACAGGCTCGAGGGGCTAAATGGCCTACTGCTGTCCCTATGTTCCTATTCCTCCCCCTGACATGGCTGTCACATGCGATGGGAGTGAGTGAGGTAATGGATGTAGAGTTAAAAGATTCCCAGTAGTTTTCTCACTTCTTCTCTGTCTCCTCAGCAACAGATGTCACGGAGATCGCGTGAAGATCGAGACGTGTCTCAGTGTGAAAGCATTGCTTCAACTGTGTCTGCACAAGAGGATGAGGACAATGAAGTGTCCAATGAGGAGGAGAATCCGGAGGACAGTGAAGGTATAAAGGGGTCTGGGTTACCATGTACTGGAGTTGTGGCAGTACCTGCTCGGATACTTTCAAAGCTTTGTGGGGGGGTGGGGGGAGAAATCAGGAACCAGAAATGTCTGAAGTATTGTGTCCCATGCTTGTGTCTGCCCTGAGGGAAATACTCAGAATCTGCCAGTATCTGCACCGCAAGATGGTACTCGGCTCCTGCTGGTATCTGCATGGCAGAACTATACTCTGCTTCTGCTGGCACGTGCTCTGTCGAATTATACTCGGCTTCCACCAATATTTGCACAATAGAACTACATTCAGATCCACGAGTATCTGCTTTGTGGAACAGCACCAGGGTATTCCTGAGTCCTACGGTGCTGTTGTTAAAAACGTTGATGGTTTAATTACACAAGGTGCAGATGCACAAGAGTTTTATTAAACAATCTGTGCAACTTTATTGACCTACAACTCAGCCAGGTCCAGTCTAAACTCTTGGAAAGTATGCGGGGAGGTACATAACCAACAGAGCTACTCTGTATTCAGTGAGTCTGTTCTGACTATAAAAGGAGGCCCTGGAGGGCGCTCATGTTTTGTAGATGAGCCAGCAAGAGGGTGATTGCGCGCTGCCATACTGTTTATATCACAATGTATTAAACTTCCTATTATCATGTGCACATGTTGAAGTTTAAAATAGTTTGATTTTTTAGAGACATCCTTAACCCCCCCAAGGGCTGAAGGCGGACCTGCTGTCCAGGCTTGCTGCTCTGTTTGTGGGACTTGGGCCTTTATCTCAGCTTCATCCTATAGTAACTAGAAATCACCAGCACAATATCCACATACATGGATTAATGTGACTGATGATCATTAGATGTTCAGTTTCCAGATGTGCCTGCCATGTTGAGCAAATGGAAAACAGCTGAGTTTGTAACTTGTGTTCATGCTGTATGGATTTCCATTTCCCAGTCATCTGTTTAAGCAGAATTTACTGCATATTGATTAGAGAGAAGTGTGAGGTAATGCATTTGGGGAGGGCTAATAAGGCAAGGGAATACACAATAAATGGCCTATTCCTGCTCCTATTTCTTATGTTCTTAAATGGTAGGACACTGAGAAGTATAGAGAAACAGAGTGACCTTGGAGTGCATGCCCACAGATCCATGAAGGTTGCAGGACAATTTGATAAGGTGGTTAAGAAGGCATACGGGATACTTTCCTTTATTAGCCGAGGCATAGAATATAAGAGAAGGGAGGTTGTGCTAGAACTGTATAAAATACTAGTTAGGCCACAGCTAGAATAGTGCATACAGTTCTGGTCACCAAATTACAGGAAAGATGTGATTGCACTGTAGAGGGTACAGAGGAGATTCATGAAGATGTTGCCAGGACTGGAGAATTTTAGCTATGAGGAAAGATTGGATAAGCAGGGGTTGTTTTCCTTGGAACAGAGGAGGCTGAAGGGAGACTTAATTGAGCTGTATAAAATTATGAGGGGCCTAGATAAGTGGCTAGGAAGCACCTATTTCCTTTAGCAGAGAGGTCAATAACTAGGAGGCATATATTTAAAGTAATTGGTAGAAGGATTAGAGGGGAGTTGAAAACTTTTTTCACCCAGAGGGTGGTGGGGGTCTGGAACTCACTGCCTGAAAGGGTGGTAGGGACAGAAACGCTCAGCACATTTAAAAAGTACTTGGATATGCACTTGAAGTGCCGTAAATGGCAAGGCTATGGACCAAGAGCTGGAAAGTGGGATTAGGCTGGATAGCTCTTTTTCAACCGGTGCAGATACGATGGGCCAAATGGCCGCCTCCTGTGCCATAAATTTCTATGATTCTATGGAGAACATTGAAATGCGCAATTCAGTCAGCATCTAGGCAAGTTAATGCTTTGTGGAGCCCTTTGTCTGATGAAGGGTTAACTTTCAGAAACTGACTGACCTGTATTTATTCCCATTATTTTCCGTTATTTCAGATTTGCACCATTTCTGGCTTTTCTTTTTATCCCTCCACACTTTCTTCTTGTCCCAAAGGCTTGAATTGTTACAGATGAATGTGAATTCTTTATTCCCAGGAGCCGAGAACAGCTCAGATACTGAAAGTGCACCTTCACCATTACCTATGGAGACAGGCAAGGCAAGTAAGGAAAGTACTGAGGCCAACAGGTTATTGAGAGAAGAGCTCAATCCTACCACCAAGAATGTTGCAGGTTTACCACCTGACTTGGCAGCACCAGCCACTGCCTCACCTGAACTACAGGTCAAGCAGGAGATGAACTTGGGTTTTGAGGAGTCAACGGAGGGGCAGAGGGGCTCCGATGCTGAAACAAGGCCTGTGTTTGAACCCCTGATGAAGACCAAAACTGAGCCTGTGGATGTGGATATGAAGCCAGAAGAAAATCTGCAGGTGAAAGTGGAGGTGGATGTCAAAGACAAGGAGTTTGAGAAAGCCAAGCAGCAGGAAGCAATGGGATCAGAGCTCCTGAATCTGCCGCAGCACGGCGCACAGGTGGAGTCCCACTCGGACAACGATTCAAGTGCAACTTGCAGTGCCGATGAGGTGGAGGATGGGGAGCCCGAGAGGCAAAGGTGGGTCCATGCTCTTCAATTACAGCGGTATGATAACTCAGAAAGTTACTTCATTAGCAGGGCCACTGATTTGTTTTTATGGAAAAATTGGATGGAATTGATGGATGGAATGAACCAGAGGTGACATGAGGAAAAACTTCCTTACATAAGGAGTGGTTAGGATTTGGAATGCACTGCCTGATAGGGTGGTGGATACAGATTCCATAGTAGCTTTCCAAAGGGAATTGGATAAATACTTGAAGGAGAAAAAAATTGCAGGGATATGGGGAAAGAGCGGGGGAGTTGGACCAACTGGAGTGCTCGTCAAAAGAGCTGGTGCCAAATGGTGGCCTCCTGTGATTTACTATTCTATAATTCTATGAATTGTGGAATATGATCCCCAAATCAATACTAAAAATCATGGAACCCCATGTAATAAAAACAGAATATGATTTATTCACACTGAACAAGTGACCCCGGTCATAAGCAGTGAATTACAGAGTAAGCGACAAACCCTTGTTTGCAGTCCATGCTTTGCCTCATTGGGTAGTCACTGTTCCATGGTCATCACAGAAGCATTCCCATTGTTATGGAGATGTATTCCTGATTAGTTGGGAAAAAGCAGTGGTTACAAATACTTCCTGAATTCAAATACTTTTGTGAGGATTTTATTTGCAACACTTTCCCATCTCTTCACAAATGCCCAATAATTTTTGAAATTATTCAACTGAAACCAGCAGCTCTGTCGTGGCTAGTCTTGGGTGGCACTGGTCTCGGGTGAATAGGAACAGGGGTCGGCCATTTAGCCTCTCAAGCCTGTTTTGCCATTCAATTAGATCATGGCTGATCTGTACTTCAACTCCATTTACCTGCCTCTGATCCACATCCTTTGATACTCTAATAAACCCTTTCATAATTTGAAAGATCTCTAATAGGGGAGATGTAGAGAAGATGTTTCCACTTGTGGGGAATCCAAAACTGCGGGCCATACATATATAAGATAGTTACTAATAAATCCAATAGGGAATTCAGGAGAAACTTCTTTACCCAGAAAGTGGTTGGAATATGAAACTTGCTACCACAAGGAGTAGTTGAGATGAATAGCATAGATGTATTCCAGAGAAGCTAGATAAACACGAGGGAGAAAGGAATAGAAGGATTTATACTGATAAGGTGAGATGAAGTAGAGTAGGCGGAGGCTCGTGTGGAGCATAAACAGCAGCCTGGACCAGTTGGATCGAATGGCCTGTTACTGTGCTGTAATTTCTGTGTAATTCTATTCCTTCATCCAAGACAATATATATGGTGAAAAGCTGAAGCACTTGTACAGATCCCCGGGGAAAACCATGTGGCACATCCTGCCAATCGGAGTACATTCCCTTTATCCCTAATCTCTGTCTCCTTTTTATTTTATTCATTCCTGGGAAATGGGCGTTGCTGGCACCGTAAATCTGTGTCCTCTGGTTACTGACCCTTCTGTTACTGGAAACAGTTTCTCCTTATTTACTCTATCAAAACCCTTCAAGAACACCTCTATCAAAACCCTTCAAGAACACCTCTATCAAATCTCCCTGTAACTTTCTCTGCTCTCTAAGGGGAACAACCCCAGTTTCTCTGGTCCCTCCACATAACTGAAGTCCCTAATCCCTGGTACCATTCTAGTAAATCTCATCTGCACCTTCTCGAAGGCCTTGACATTTTTCCTAAAGTGTGGTGCCCAGAATTGGGCACAATACTGCAGCCAGGGTCAAACCAGTGTTTTATAAAGGTTTAGCATAACTTCCTTGCTTTTGTACTCTAATCCTCTATTAATAAAGCCAAGGATCCTGTATGTCTTTTTAACAGCCTTCTCAACTTGTCCTGGCACCTTCAAAGATTAGCGTACATACAGCCCCCAGGTGTTTCTTTCCTACACCCACTTTAAAATTGTACCATGTAGTTTATGTTGCCTCTCCTCATTCTTCCTTAAAAAAAAAAAATGAATCACTTGACAGTTCTCTGCGTTAAATTTCATCTGCCATGCGTCTGCCCATTTCACCAGTCTGTCTGTCCACCTGAAGTCTGTTACCATCCTCCTCACGGTTTACTACATTTCCAAGTTTTGTGTTATCTGCAAACTTTGAAATTATGTCCTGTATACCGAAGTCCAGGTCATTAATATACAGGAAACTTTCGTTTAACCGGAGGTTAAATGTCCAGAAAGCTCTATCTACCGGCAAAATTCAGGAGCCGTTTCCTAAAAGTTTTTTTTACTTCTCGTTGCTTTTTTTTTTCCAGTCAGGCTCTGCAAGGTCTAGCTGAAGCTGTTGCTTAGCTACAGAGACGCTTTTAAGCTGCGGCCGACTGTTTTGAAGCTGTTGCTAAGCAACAGGGTTTGTTGATTAACACGGAGCTCAAAAGCTCCGTATGTTTTAATATTAGTGCTGGTTTCTACGGCAGTTTTGATGGTACGGCACCAGCTCGGTCCCGTCGGTGCCGGATACCAGAAAGTTTCCTGTATATCAGAAAGAGCAGAGGCCTTAATACTGACCCCTGGGGGACACCACTACACACTTCCCTCCAGTCTGATTAAACAGCCGTTCACCACTACTCTCTGCTTTCTGTCCCTTAAACAATTTTGTATCCATGCTGCCACTATCCCTTTAATCCCATTGGCTTCAATTTTGCTAACAAGTCTATTATGTGCTCCTTTATCAATCGCCTTTTGAAAGTCCATATACACAACAACAACCGCACTACCCTCATCAACCCTCTCTGTTACTCAATCAAAGAACTCAATCAAGTTAGTCACAATTTGCCTTTAACAAATCTGTGCTGGCTTTCATATTTTTCCAAGTGCCAATTAATTTTGTCTCGGATTAATGTCTTTAAAAGATTCCCCATCACCAACATTAGGCTGATTGGCCTGTAATTGCTGGGTTTATCCCTCTTCCCCATTTTTGAACAGGGGTTTAACATTTGCAATGTTGTTGTAGATAGCAAAAATGTTACATGTTAAAAAAAAAATTTCTCTTGCTTTTCCTTTCTGTCTCTTTTTTTCTTCTGTCTCTTAATCCAATCTTTCCCTCTTAATTTCTCTTTCTGTACCTAATTTGACGCTAATTCAGAAGTAAAATACTGCGGATGCTGGAAATCTGAAATAAAAACAGAAAATGCTGGAAATACTCAGCAGGTCAGGCAGCATCTGTGGAGAGAGAAACGGAGTTAACGTTTCAGGTTGATGACCTTTCGTCAGAAAAGCTAATTCACCCTATTTCCTTCTCTGTCATTCCTGTTTCTTTCTCTATCCTTTGGTTAAAGAGTGAGACTGTTAGACCTGTCATTCACCAAGATCCCAGAAGCCCTGCTGACCTTGCATCACTTCCAGCAATTTGTGCTGCAAAAACTTTTCGAGCTGAAGGGTGAAGGAAAAAGTTTAACGGGGCAGGCCGTGAGATGTCCCGCTCCAGTCGGATCTGGGACTTTGATGTCTTTTTACTGAGCATTGCCGAATTATTCAGCTAATGCAAAAATAATTGGCTGTTGGACATACTGTACTAGCTGGCTGGAATGTTTCCTGTTAAATAGAATTGAATTTTTGAAAGCTATTTAATGTTAATAGCGATTCATTGATCTTTGGTTCCTTAATAGTGTCAATTGCTAATTTCAACATAGAATATTGATCCAAATATGTGTTTCTTTTGGAATTCATTAATAAATACATTCAATTCCACATCAATGGGATACTGCATCAGTAAATATTTAGTTGAGGGAATAAATATGAAAATGATCTAATTAAAGAGTTAAGATGACTTCGAGACCATGCAGCTGCTATGAATTTATAGGCAGCGATATCTGAGAAATGAATTGTTAAATAATTACTTCCTACAGATCTTGCATTGAGATTGTTATTTCCTCTGCAAAACACAGGACGTGTGCTTTGAAATGAATTTGCCCGCCAACATCTGAATAAAATTACAATTTAGAAGCCTTCAATTAGCTCAGGTGCCTGCAGCCACACATGCTGCCCATATTACACCCAGGAATTATATTTCCACAACTTTAAAAAACAAAATAAGTAACCCGACTAGCAGATTTGTGATAACTTCACCAAATGAGACTCAAGTCAAACGTTTTTATAAACCAGAATAACAGGTAGATGAATACTGCTATACTGTTCACATGATCAAAATCGGAATTGATAGCAAACATTTGTCATTGGCCATTGGCTGCAGGGCTTTCGAGCCACCACTCTCCTCACTGTGGTATATTCAATGAGTTCTCCAGCAGATTCTGACATGAATTCTCCACTAGAGGATCGGGGGGCCACCACGGTCTAAATTACGCCACTTGCAGCCAAATGCACCGCTCCCACAAATTCTAGACCATTGTGCTCAATTTATATTTAAATAGGATAGCTTGGTCGGGGTGCAGTGAAGTATAGTTGGTTGGAGCTAGTTTCTCTGCCGTGCAAGCTGAGGAGTTGGGAGATGCAAAACGGACACTTCAGCGCCATCACTGCAGTGTGACATGTTTACATAGCTAGTTTCCTTTATAAATGTGGGTATATGAATTTGTAATGGGAAAAGTTGACACAGGAAGTGTGCACAGACAGGATGTTTTTAAACATTTTAGTTATAGGATTCTGGTCCTTTTAAAGACATCTATGCTGCTTAGTGCAGTTTAGCACCTGGATATGGTGACAAGATGCTGCAGGATTCTAATTCTGAAATAAAGACAAAGTACACAAGCAAGCCTATCAGCATCTGGAAGAGAAAAAATTGAATGTTTTGATTGGAGATCCTCATCAGAAATGTAGTTCTCAGTTTGAAATGCTTTGACCTTAATTACCTAATGATTGGCATCCATTCTAATTAACAGAATGCACACTGATATCAAGAGGCATCTTTAAGGAAGAACCCTGCTTTGTTTTTAGTGAAATGCTTGTTTTGCCTAAAACCAGTTCACAGGAGAATAGAGATCTGTAAAATGTCATGGAGAGTGTGTGAGAGGATATTGGTCAGGCCCAAATTGCAAGGCCATTTTCCTGGTTTTCTGATAGGGATCTTGTCAGTGAAATGGTACTGGCATTTTTACCAGAAAAAGGCCAACAAGAAATTGAATGTTTAATTGTAGTGGTATTATCTCCAGTATTGCTACAGTGACAGCCAGTCATTGTATTTCATTGGCCTGTTTCACCATAGTTGTATTGGTGCAGTAGCGCCAGCTACTCAATATTTACGGGGTTCTGTTAATCTTACTATCATTTTGTAGTTGCTTTTGAAAAGGGGAACTAGAGTGCAAAATCTTATACCCGCCAAGAAACAGCTTGCCAGATAACTCTTACAGGGCTAGCCACTTTATGCAGAGAATGTAGCAGCAATTCTGTTGAGAATGTTTGGTTGCCTGTCTGTTGATGAGGAGCTGAAATGAGTGTGACAAAGGTGATGGTGCCGATAACTGTCAAAATAGCGAGTGGAAGCATCGAAAAGAGTTGGGAAAAGTTTTGAAAAAGTGACAAGTGTACATCACTGCATAGTGTATGCATGTGTGTGGCATGTGTGCACGTGTGTCTCTGTCTAGATAGGATAACGTTATTCACAGATGAAGGAAGGCTATGAATTTATATTACTTACATTCACACACAAGGGGATTTTTCCTGTGTAATCTATACGGAAGATGTGGACCCTCTGATTCAGACTGTCGCATTAAATAGCATTCTCATAGAGTAGGAGAGAACATCAGAAAGCAGTGCTAGATTATGTGAAGCCTGGGTTTTACAAGACTAAATTATAGTAGGAAAGGAAGGTTGAGGGAGTTGAGTTCCATGTGCGGGTTAGGTTGATTGGCTATGATAAATTGACCCTTAGTGTTAGGGGGATTAAATACGTGGGGTTACGGGATATGTGTTGGTGTAGGGGTTACGGGGATCGGGTGGGATATGTGTCGGTGCAGGCTCGATGGGCCGAAATGGCCTCTATCTGCACTGTGGGGTTTCTGTGATACTGTAATAGTAATGAGACGAGGTACGTTTATTGGACCTCTTGCTAGAATGTTATGTTTCCCCCAGTTTGAGTCACAGAGACAAAAAAAAATTGTTCATTGTGAATTTTCTCCAAATGAAGAAACAAACCCTTAGCATCAACAACGACTTGTATTTCTGTAGTGTCATTAACATAAGAAAAACACCACTAATGGGTATAAAGAAACTGGCAACAGGCCAGAAGGGGAGCGATTAGAAGCAGTGGCAAAAGCTTTGTCAAAAAGATGAGTTTTTAAGAAGCTTATTGAAAGTGGGAAGAGGGATGGGGCGGCGGAGGCATTTAGTGGGAGAGTTCCAGAGAGTCTGGCTGAGGCTTCTGCCACCAGTGCTGGGCAGAGAAAGAAAGACTTACATTTATATAGCGCCTTTCATGACCACCGGACATCTCAAAGCGCTTTACAGCCAATGAAGTACTTTTTTGGAGTGTAGTCACTGTTGTAGAGCGAGGAGAGGATGTACAAGGAGCCAGAGCCAGGGGAATGGAACATTCAGGAGGGCTGGAGGAGATTGCTGAGATAATTTGGGAGAAAGTCATGAAGGGATTTATTGACAAGGGCAAAGATCCAAAATTTAATGTATTAAGGATGGGCATCCAGCGTACATCATTGAGGATGGACATCCAGTGTACATCATTGAGGATGGACATCCAGTGTACATCATTGAGGATGGACATCCAGTGTACATCATTGAGGATGGACAGCCAATGAGGGAATGGGTGAGCAGGATTTGTGTGCAGCAGAATTTTGGAGAAATTGGAGTTCATGATGGGAGACCAGCTTGAGGCGTGTTGCAATAGTCAAGTCTGGAGGTGACCGTGATGTATGTTTCAGCCGTGAAGTGGTTGAGGTCCTAATGAATATGGGCAATGGTGCAAGAGTGGAAGGAAACAATCTTGGTGATGGAAAGGATGTGGCGTCTGGAGCTCAGTCCAAAATTGAATGGGATGGGAAGATTGTGCGCGTGGCTGGGAAGGAGGTTGTCGTCATTGTTAAGGGAGGCGAGTTTGTGACGGGCTGATGTATATGGACCCTGTACCTACGGATGATAATGTCATGGGGTAGCTCGTAGATAAGGAAGAGTATGGGATCAAGAATAGATCCATGGAGGCCCCGCCTGCACAAGTGAAGACATAAAATGATGTAACTTGAAATCTGTGATGTGACCGTGTGCTGAAAGGTATCTGCCCAGTTCTCAAAGCCTTGCTTGGTTTGCTTTTAGTTGCTACATGTTTGAAAGTCAGGCTGTACAAGTCATGCAACCGCTTTTAAAATTCCCATTGCACTCCCGTGAAAATATACAGGTACAGGGCGGTTTGCACGTACAAGGAAGCTGGCACGAGGATCTGCCAGCTGAGGTGCTGGGGCTGTTTATATATCTGGAATGTGTCTAAACCTGGTGCCAACATTTTCAATTAGAAAATAACACTGGACAGGACTGGAACTGTGGAATATTTTCCCCTTGGTCATGGGTTAGGAATGTCAGTGATTTTCCATTCAAAAATGGTAACATTTAACCTTGATTGTATGCAGACCAGCAGAGTTTGAGGTGATGATGGAGGGGGCAGGGAAAAGGGCTTTAAGGAGGTGGTTAGTTGTAGAAAAAAGAAACCTGGGATTATCCTCGTCTTCTGCTGATCATGGAATAGTTGGTAATTTTGGAAAAGGAGAGCAAAGTGCTTGGCAGTCAAGCCAGATGTGTGATGGATAGTAAGACCATTTCCAGGAACATAGGAGGAGGCCATTCAACCTCTCGAGCCTGTCCTGCCATTCAGTTAAATCATGGCTGATCTGTACCTCAACCCCATTTACCTGCCTTTGCTCCATATCCGTTGATATCCTTAACTAATAAAAAAATATATCGATCTCGGTCTTGAAAGTTGCAGCTGACACCCAGCATCCACCGCCTTTTCGGGGGAGAGTGTTCCAGATTTCCGCAACCTTCTGTACAAAGGAAGGCAAATGGTATGTTGGCCTTCGTAGCGAGAGGATTCAAGTACAGGAACAAGGATGTCTTGCTGCAGTTGTACAGGGTCTTGGTGAGACCACACCTTGAGTATTGTGTGCAGTTTTGGTTGCCTTATCTGAGGAAGGGTGTTCTTGCCCTGGAGGGAGTGCAGTGAAGATTCACCAGGCTGATACCTGGGATGGCAGGAATGACGTATGAGGAGAGATTAGGTCGATTGGGCTTATACTCGCTGGAGTTTAGAAGAATGAGAGGGGATTTCATTGAAACTTATAAAATTCTAACAGGACTAGATGCAGGGAGGATGTTTCCGATGGCGGGGAGTCCAGAACCAGGGGTCACAGTCTAAAGATAAGGGGTAAGCCATTTAGGACTGAGATGAGGAGGAATTTCTTCACCCAGAGAGTGGTGAACCTGTGGAATTCTCTACCACACAAGGCAGTTGAGGCCAATTCATTAAATATATTCAAGAAGGAGTTAGATAGATTTCTTAAGGCTAAAGGGATCAAGGGATTTGGGGAGCAGGCAGGGACAGGGTACTGAGTTTGGATGATCAGCCATGATCTCATTGAATGGCGGAGCAGGCTCGAGGAGCCGAATGGCCTACTCCTGCTCCTATCTTCTATGTTTCTATGAATCTCTTCTAATCTCTCGTCTCCTTCTTTTAATGACAGCTTTAAATTGATGACCCCTCGTCACTGACTCCCCAACCAGAGGAAATAGTATATCCTTATTCACCTGATCAAAACCGTGTGTAATTTTAAAAATCTCTATTAAATCTCCTCTCGGCCTGCTGTGCTTCAGTGAAAACAGTCCCAGTTTCTCCAGTCTCTCCTTGTAACTATAGTTTCCCATCCCTAGCATCATCCTGGTGAATCTACGCTGTGCGCTCTCTATGACTTTAATGCCCTTCCTGAAATGGAGCACCTAAAACTGCAGACAGTACTCCAACTGTGACCCAACCAGTGCCTTGTACATATTTATCATTAACATTTTGCTCTTGTGCTCTATCCTCTATTTATAAAACCCAAAATACTATTAGCCTTTTAATGGCTTTATCTACCTGCACTCACATTTTGAAGGAATTATGTGTTTGAACTCCTTGGCTCCTTTATTCATCCTCACCCTTCAACTTTTTTCCGTTGAGTCTATACTCCCATTCCTTGTTTTTCTTCCAAAATATATTACTTCACTTTTCTCTGCATGGAGTTCCATCAGCTAAGCTGCCTGTCGTGTTGAAGCCTTTTACACTTCTCCTGGCTGTTTGTGAAAACCTCAAGACTGCAGCGGTTCAAGGAGAAAGCCCACGACCATCTTCTCGGGGCAGTTAGGGATGGGTAATAAATGCCGGCCTTGCCAGCGACACCCACATCCAGAGAGAAAAATACTTCTGTATCGTCAACAAATTTTGAGATTGTGCTCCTTGTACCCAAGTCTAAATGATAGCACTGACCCCTGGGGCAAATCTCATTCTCACTTCCAACATTTGTAAAAACTGACATAAAATATTAATATATCTCTGCGACTTTTTCAAACTCCACAACTAAATTTTCCCCTTCATCCAAGTGGTCCAATCCTCTCATTAACTGTTTTACTTTTTATGTGTTTATAAAAGCCTTTAGTATATCATTTTATATTATCTGCTGCCCTTCTTTCATATTCCCTTTTTGCCCTTCTAATCTCCATTTTCACCTTCCATCCACACAGAATTTCCATATCCTATCCCTATGAATTCTATCTTAATGAAATGCCCGAGAACATGCTTTGCTGAGACAGAATCCTTTACTAAGACTGACACCTTATCCTACTCCTTTCCCCCCGCTCCTTTTACCCCTCCTGAAAATGTTATAACCAAGCATATTAAGTTCCCAGTCCTGTCCAAATCTAAGTCCACATCTCCATTATAGCTGCTATATCATATCGCTCCATAGTTATTAATGTTTTTAACTCTCCAATTTTGTTTTGAATGCTTTGTGCATTCACATTTGTGCGGTGCCCCCTGAGCGTTACCCTCGCCACTTGGTTCCAGCTGGAGCATCAATACAAGATGCCTTAACTCCACGTAAAGCTCCATTGCAGCCTCCCTGAACTTGTAATAATAGTTAAGAATGATTTTTTAAATGGTCTCTTGTTTTGCACTCATTGCTGAGGTGCTGTTTGC
The DNA here is from genome assembly GCF_052327205.1 of Somniosus microcephalus. Taxonomy (NCBI): domain Eukaryota; kingdom Metazoa; phylum Chordata; class Chondrichthyes; order Squaliformes; family Somniosidae; genus Somniosus; species Somniosus microcephalus. The sequence continues at coordinate 44,535,128 of NC_141008.1, forward strand.
TCAGGACCCATATGCTATGCACTGGTATTTTTCCTTGGGCCTCCCTTGTATAGATTTGTATGTTTGTGTATTTTTTCATCCATCTGATTTTTTTCTTTTAAAAACATTCTTACAATTCAATTTAAAAAGAAAGGAAAAGACCAGCAAAGGGCTCTTTTTGTTTCTGATCAATGAATGAAATGGAAATGTATCTTGGAATTGTTTACAGCCTTTGAGGATTTGTGATTCCACTTTTATCTGTTCTGCAGCATCACAAAGTTCTCTTCTATAATCTCTGGTAGAAATGTTCACAAATCTTCGTAGTAGATGCTTGATGATAAACATGTGTCTCTTGAAAACTGCGGATGATGATGTTCAAAGGGTTCATTTCCGCTCTTAGGATGTTTTCTCCAGAATCGAAGCCATCACTGCTGAAACCTCTCAGCTCTATGTTGATGACCTCAGCCATGAAGCCGGTTCAGATGGACATCCAGCAGCTGCAGCAGCGAGCAGCCATGATTCCCAATATGGTGAGTGTTTGTGCTGGAGTCCACACTCGCCAGGATAGCCCTCTTAGCTCTTTTTTAATTCTGCATAATCACTTCCATTCCTGTACCAGGCAATTGGACTAGGATCTAGCCCTCGATAAACCAGTAACTATGAATTTCATTTTAAACCTGTGTTCCCAGCTAAACTCTCATAAGTTAGATATGGACAGCTGTGCCGGTATTTACAGTGGAAAGGGAAAACCTGATGTATGAAACCTATAGAATGAACACCTTTTAGAGAGGCTGCAGTTGTTATTTGTTCAGGTGCAGCCTCTCTTGTCCGACCTGTATTTAATCCGCACTGACAATTCAGTTATTATGGCCAGTAATTTGGAGTGAAGTTGAAATATGGCTTTTGCTCTGACCCCTTCATCCTGAATTTGAATGATTTGAATCCTTTTATCCACTTGACTTCATTTACCTCAGACTAAAGTGAAGCAAATGTGAGAAAATGAGAGCGATGAAAAACATGTGCCTGTCTCTTCCTGGAGCGGGCTGTCCTTTTTATTTTGATCTAGTGATCTACAGTAACCCCTAGAATTATTTTTGCTCCATTCGCACTGCGTACTTCACCCAGTCTATCTCATTGGAATGCTTTTTCTGTGCCAGTAGATCTACTTCATTACCTCCCAGGTGTCCCTGGCATATAGAGCTACGCCAACTCATTCCAGTCTGCCTTCTTGACTACACTCAACCCTTGTATATTGTACTGACCATCACTGGAGGTTAGCCATGTCACTCAGATCTGCATTACATCATAGTTCCCAATTGCTACTACAGCCTAGAGTTCAGTCACCTTATTGCAAATCCTTCTAGCATTCATATCGATGCGCCTTAACAAGTTAAGCAAGACCTTCACAACCTTGCTTTTCGAATTGGATCTTTCTGTTACGAATGTGTAATACCTTTTGGTCTGTTTTCTTCTTTTCCCCATCTTACAAATATAAACCTTCCCCCAGTGCGCTGTTCACTTGCAAGAACAATGGTACCAATCTGGTTTAGGTGAATTTCATACTATCTGATCAGCTTCCACCCCTGCTCCAGACCTTTTTTCAATGTCCTAGGAATCAAAAACCCTCTAGCTACACGTTTAAATATTTAACCTGTTTCTGCCTGACTGGTCCCAAACATGGCACCAGGAGTAATCCTGCGATTACTACCCCTTGAGGTTTTTGCATGTCAATCTGGAACCTAACTCCTCAAAACCTCTGCAAGACCATCAACTGACACTTTCCCGTGTCATTGGGTCCTACGGGGACCACCACTTCTGGCTGGCTTCCCTCTCTCTTCAGAAGATTTTCTGTCCATTCTATTGTGTCCCTCATTAAGTGTCAGCATGGCTCTGTGGAAGCACTCTCACCTCTAAGTTGTGGGTTCAAGCCCCTCTTCAGCACTTGAGCACATAATCCAGGCTGACACTGCATTGCTGTACTGAGGGAGTGCTGCATTGTCTGAGATGCAATTTTTCGAATGAGACCGGATCCCATTTTGCTATTCAAAGAGGAGCAGAGGATTCTCCTGGTGTCCTGACTAAACCCCAACTCAAATGATGCTATGCAGATTGAGTTCTGTATTCCCTAATGTGGTTTGTAAAACATATGGGCCCGGAATTTGTGGTCGGGATGACGGCGAACTGGTAGCGTTCGCCTCAATCCACCTTTGAAACGGAACGCAATTTTGGGATTTGGCGCATGTGCAGGCACATGCGGAAATTCTGAAGCTAAGGTCTGTCAATGACAGCTCCGAAACTGGCTGCACAGTGCACCCCCTCCCCCCAACACAGAGCCGGTAATCAGTGAAAGCAGACTAATCAGGGAAACTTCGGCTCTTCCGCAGTAATTATGCTGTTAAATTCACCATTAAAAGTTAGACCCAAAGGGATTAGGTGTAACTGGGATTTTGACAGCCTTATTACTGCTAAAGAAATGTTAAGGGCCTGGAAAACTAATTTTAATTTTGTGCAGTGTGGAAATTGTGTCCATTTTAATAAAAAATTAAAAATTTTAAGAAACTTCTTTTTTAAAGTTTGTCCATCTTGATTTCAGGTTTGCCTTTTCACCATGTGAGAGCCCCAATCTTTGTTTTGCTCTCTCTCTCATTTTTAAAAAGTTAGAATTTTAAGAGCTTGCCCACTCCTTGATCTGTGAGAATTCTGCCTTTGGATTGGCTGCTTAGACAGCCTGTTGACGTCACAACACTTTGCATAAGGGGATCACCACGAGACTTGTTGATTTGAATTGAAGGTCGGAAAACCCAAAGTTCTTGACAGGGATTGTGAGATCCTTGTGAGAAGCGTACTTCAGGACCAGCAGTGAATGCCTTCGCTTCGCTGCTGACTGCAAATCCTGGGCCATTAACATTTTAAAAATGTTTTTTATTTATTCCCACAAATCTGGCCTGAAGCTTCTTTCCTGTGCACACTAGAGCAGATTTCCTGGGATTAAACAGTTTGGATGTTGCTGTTTGTTAAGGGCTCTGGCCCCTTGACATGATCAAACTTTCAGTTACGTTTCCTGGTGTCCATTTCTTTTTGATAGGGGTTCTGCTGCAATAGTGTTCTCACTGAGCTCTGACCTTCAGTTTTAAACACAACTGGATGATAAAGTCCACTCTTCTGAAATACAAATATGTTCTTCAGATGACCGAACCAATATTGCTCAGCTTCCCTTGAATAAGCCCAGATTTGGGCTTGAGGTCCTAACTGTAGTAACATTCCTGGGCAGCTCATTGACTGCTTTTATGAACTAGCACCACCAGTTCCCCATGCTGCCAATTGCAATCTGAAAACAAATCTGCTGGATTTCCCATAAAACAGGCTAGAAGATCGGTTTTACCATGAATGTGGCAGTTTATCTGCAGGTAACAGGCAGCCTTGAGATACCTGGGATTTCGGCAGGTTTGTCACGTGGTTTAAAAGCCGAAATTGCTGTACTTATGTACACCTGATTTCGATTATTTGACGATGCTACACATGGTATAAATGTTCAAGTAGCTTCCAGTGATGCAACCTGGGGAGTGAAGTTGTATCACTGACATTTAGCTGGGCCTCTGTGCTTTCTCCTAGTGTAGTATGCTTACTTCAGAGTTTCCCCTGTTGCTCTTGGATACAGTTGGAGGGATTGATGGATACGTGTGTTTCTCAAGGCCTACCTGAAACGGCCATCTTTCAGCAGTGTTTTCTCTCCACTAGATGGCTTCTCCCTTTGTGCCTGCCTGTGGCCCTGTGAGTGGCCTGGCCCTGTTCCAACGGCACATCAAAGCCATGCACGACTCTGCACTGCAGGAGGAGCAGATGCGGCAGCGGCAAGAACATCTGGACGCTGAGCGCAGGAATTCTGCCAGCCCCAACATCAGCGGCAAGAGCTGTCCGATCCTGGACAGAGAAGGTACGAGTGGTGTACTTAATGCAAACAAAGAGCACTGGTGTCCTCTAGATGTTTCAGCAACAGCTCAGTTGAGACTGTCCCAGTTGATGCCAGGTTTGTTTTTGAGCAGTACCATGTTAACGCGATGCTCAAGTCACATCATTAAAAACCAAACCCTCAATTCATTATTCATTATCCACAAATTAATTTGAGACTCTATTTACCTCTGCATGATACCTCTTCTGTATTAAGCATTGGCGCAGCTATTGTCACTGTACCCTGTAGTATAACTGCTGGAGAAGAGGGAAAGTTACTGCCAATACTGGGTCATTGCCTTCGTAGTCTTTCCCTCCCCCCGGTCTGTGTGTCATGTCCATTAAAGGTCTTGCGTGAAACATGTTTGGGCAGATGCAAGGATAGGGAACAAAGCTTCCGTACAGCTTTTGGTTTCTGCAGTTTAAGCCATGTCCAATCTCCTCCTCTGGATTTTTTAACAGGCTGGTGCAGTCGGTGCTTCTATCTATGAACACTGGCCCCTGTTGTATAGTTCACAGCTCCCTCTCCCCCTCCCTCCCCCCCCCCCCCCCCCCCCCCAAAAACCAGCAGATGGTCTCTTCCATCCAATTACATATGTTTGTACCAACCGGTTTATAAAACAAAAAAATGCAAACCTACCTATTATATTTTCACAGTGGAACATGTATACTTCCCCCATTCCATCTTAATGGAGTTGAAAGGATTGTGAATCTGAGGTATCGATGTTTAGTGAGGTCCACCTGAAATCGCCAATTTCAGCAGTTATTTTTATATATAATGATTTTATATATGTGTATATAGATCCAGAAAGTATTGTTCCATATTTGCTGAGCTTTTGCTGTCAAACGGTTTGCTATTTTTAAGTTCCCCATATGTGTATTGGAATATATGCCCTGATCACTGGGCAGCCTTCCAACTGCATGCATTATGATACCCTGGACTTGTTGACAGTCCACAAGCTGCTTACCCTTGACACAGATAAAGACCAGGGTTAACATTGCACCAGCCTTTTCTGGAAACCGAGTTACCAGAACCGTGTGCTCTTTGTCCACTAATCCTCAAACCAGAAACTGTTGCTGCTCATTTGTAGAAACATTTCTCGAAAAAATGTTTCCTAGAATCTCTTGAGGTACAACACAACCAAAAATTACAATCCAGATGGCATTCAGTGTTCCAGTTAATTCCATCTGCCTCTGGGGCATCCCTGACGTGCAGTCGGCACTCTTATCAGCCTGTCCGATACAGCTTCCTCTGCTCTATGAAACTACACGGCCTCACTCAGAAAATACAAATTCTTGATGAGCAGGCTTTCTTTACACATAATCTAGAGTGACACTGCAGTGCATCGTTATTGGAACTGCTTTCCTTCAGCACAGGCACGATGAGCCGAATGGTCTCCTTCTGTGCTCTATGATTCTGATTCCGATGTGATGGTCAAGTGAGGTTCTGTCTGCCTTTTCAGAACCCATTGCACAATTCAGAGAAAGGTGAGGGCTGTTCCATTGTCCTGTTCAACTATCCTCCTTCACACCACACCAAAAACAAATGATCTAGTTATTCGTCTTGCTATTTGTGGGATCTTGCTGTGCTGGCTGCCCCTTTTGGCTACATAGCAATGGTCACTGCATTTCAAAAGATGTTAAGTGTCTATGAAGCACTTTAAAGTGTTTGAGCAATGTGGTGAAGCGCTTTAGAAATGCAAGTCTTCTGTATCCAGTAGTGTAGACTGTTCTCTCTGAGTGGGGTGGTGCATTAGCCATTCATCTGTTCTTAGCCTTGGCCTGGTCATGTAGGTAGCGTCAAGGATGTTCAAGGTCTTTGCACGGCTGATATTGAAGGGATTAATGGAAGTTTAGTCAGCCCAAGTCACCATTGTAGACCCCCAGCATGTGGGCAGAGCCCTGAGAATAAGGTAGCTTCCTGCCCTTGTGATCAGGGAGCGTCGAACCCCCACACCAACTGTTAATTCTTTGTCACCGAGCTTCCTCAGCTTTTATTTTCACTCTTTGACCCTTGGGTCGGGTTTCTCTTCCGTTTCAGCTAGCAGCAGCTGTACTGGTATCGACTCATTTTTATTTTCTCATTTACAAAGACAGTATTAATTAGAACGTATTGGAATGGCAGAGTTGTATTTAAGCATGGTGATCATTAGCTGCAATGAATAGCACATGCACTGCTTGAAAATGCCAAGAATATCTGTTCTGCTTTCTTGTGTTTAACACTGAGATAGTATCTGAAACTCCCAATAGTCCATGATGCAGTATTTGGCAACTTGCAAATATCGCTGGAATCAATTCAGCCTGACAGGGTGGAGGTTGAGTTTGTACCAGAGCCATGTGTGGATTCTATTTGAGCTCACCTTTAGTTGTCAGCTGTGGCTCAGTGGGTAGCTCTCTCGTCTCTGAAGGTCGTGGGTTCAAGTTCCACTTCAGAGACTTGAGCACATAATCCAGGCCTGACAATCCAGTGCAGTACTAGAACATAAGAAGTAGGAGCAGGAGTAGGCCATACGGCCCCTCGGGCCTGCTCCGCCATTCAATAGGATCATGGCTGATCCGAACTTAGACTCACGTCCACTTCCCTGCCCTCTCCCCGTAACCCCTTATTCCCTTATCAGCTAGGAAACTGTCTACGTTTTAAATTTATTTAATGTTGCAGCTTCCACAGCTCTCTGAGGTAGCAAATTCCGTAGATTTACTACCCTCTGAGTGAAGAAGTTTCTCCTCATCTCAGTTTTGAAAGGGCAGCCCCTTATTCTAAGATTATCCCCCCTAGTTCTAGTTTCACCCATCATTGGAAACATCCTCACTGCATCCACCCGATCAAGCCCCCTCACAATCTTATATGCTTCAATAAGATCGCCTCTCATTCTTCTGAATTCCAATGAGTAGAGGCCCAACCTACTCAACCTTTCCTCATACATCAACCCCCTCATCTCCGGAATCAACCGAGTGAACCTTCTCTGAACTGCCTTGAGAGCAAGTATATCTTTTCTTAAATATCGAAACCAAAACTGTACGCAGTATTCCAGGTGTGGCCTCACCAGTACCCTGTATAACTGCAGCAAGACTTCCCTGCTTTTATACTCCATCCCCCTTGCAATAAAAGCCAAGATTCAATTGGCCTTCTTGATCACCTGCTGTACCTGCATACCAACCTTCTGTGTTTCATGCACCAGGACCCCCAGATCCCTTTGAACTGTAGCACTTTGCAGTTTCTCTCCATTTAGATAATAACTTGCTCTTTGATTTTTTCTGCCAAAGTGCATAACCTCACACTTTCCAATATTATATTCCATCTGCCAAATCTCTGCCCACTCACTTAGCCTGTCTATGTCCTTTTGCAGATTTTTTATGTCCTCCTCACTCACTGCTTTCCCTCCCATCTTTGTATCATCGGCAAGCTTGCACTCAGTCCCTTCCTCCAAATCGTTAATATAGATTGTAAAGAGTTGGGGTCCCAGCACTGACCCCTGCGGAACACCACTAGTTACTGATTGCCAACCCGAGAATGAACCATTTATCCCAACTCTCTGTTTTCTGTTAGATAGCCAATCTTCCACCCATGCCAGTATATTGCTCCCAATCCTGTGATTTTTTATCTTGTGCAGTAATCTTTTGTGTGGCACCTTGTCAAATGCCTTTTGGAAGTCCAAATACACCACATCCACTGGTTCCCCTTTATCCACCCTGTTACGTCCTCAAAGAATTCGAGCAAATTTGTCAAACATGACCTCCCCTTCGTAAAACCATGCTGACTCTGTCCGATTAAATTACGCTTATCCAAATGTCCTGTTACTGCTTCCTTAATAATGGACTCCAACATTTTACCAACCACAGATGTTAGGCTAACTGGTCTATAGTTTCCAGCCTTTTGTCTGCCTCCCTTTTTAAGTGTTTTTGCCATCTCCATGTTCCCCACCACTAATTTCCCGGTCTCATCCTCTAAGGGACCAACATTCACTTTAGCCACCCTTTTTCTTTTTATATAACTGTAGAAACTCTTGCTATCTGTTTTTATATTTTTTGCTAGTTTACTTTCATAATCTATCTTCCCTTTCTTAATTAATCTTTTAGTTATTCTTTGCTGGCTTTTAAATGCTTCCCAATCTTCTATCCTCCCACTCGATTTGGCTACTTTATATGCCTTTGTTTTCAGTCGGATACTATCCTTTACTACTTTACTTAGCCAGGGATGGCTGTCTTTTCTTTTACGCCCCTTTTTCTTCACTGGAATATATTCTTGAAAGTTGTGAAATAACTCCTTAAATGTACACCACTGATCATGTATCGTCTTACCCTTTAATCTATTTTCCCAATCCACTCTACTCAATTCCGCTCTCATACCTTCATAGTCTCCTTTATTCAAGCTTAGCATGCTTGTTTGAGATCCGACCTTCTCACCCTCTAATTGAATATGGAATTCAACCATGTTATGGTCACTCATTCCAAGGGGATCCTTTACTAGGACATTTTTTATTAATCCTGTCTCATTGCACAGGACCAGATCTAAGATTGCCTGCCCCCTGGTTGGTTCAGTTACATACTGCTCAAGGAACCTGTCCCTAATGCACTCTATGAACTCTTCCTCAAGGCTGCCCTGCCCAATTTGATTTGTCCAGTCAATATGAAAGTTAAAATCCCCCATGATTATAGCTGTTCCCTTATTACAAGCCCCAACTATTTCCTGATTTATACTCCGACCAACAGAGTTGCAACTATTAGGAGGCCTATAGACTACGCCCACTAGTGACTTTTTCCCCTCATTATTCCTTATCTCCACCCAAACTGTTTCACTATCCTGATCCTTTGACCCAATATCATTTCTCACTATTGCAGTGATTCCATCCTTTATTAACATAGCCACCCCACCTCCCTTTCCTTCCTGTCTGTCCTTCCTAATAGTCAAATACCCCTGGATGTTTAGTTCCCAGTCATGGTCACCTTGCAGCCATGTTTCTGTAATGGCCACCAGATCATACTCGTGTAGTTATTTGTACTGTCAACTCGTCTATTTTGTTACGAATGCTGCGTGCATTCAGATAAAGAACTTTTAAATATGTTTTGTGACAATTTATTCCTGCTTTTGCCCCTTTTACTATTCTACCTTTATCTTTATACATTCTGTCCCTTCCTGACACTCTCTGGTTTTTAATTTCCCCACTGCTACCTTGCTCTATTGCCTTCTCCGCTGACATTTTTATTTTTCGCTCTCTTGAAACCTCCCCCCCACTAATTCGTTTAAAGCCCTCTCTAAGGCCCTAGTTATTCGATTCGCCAGGATTGTAGTCCCAGCACTGGCCAAGTGAAGTCCGTCCCAATGGAACAGCTCTCTCCCGTCCCAGTACTGGTGCCAGTGTCCCAAGAAGCGAAACCCATTTCTCCCACACCAGTCTTTGAGCCACGCATTTAACTCTCTGATATTATTTACCCTAGCCAAATTTGCTCGTGGCTCAGGTAGTAATCCAGAGATTATTACCCTTGTGGTTGTGCTTTTTAATTTGGCCCCTAGCTGCTCATACTCCCTCAGCAGAACCTCTTTCCTTGTCCTATCTATGTCGTTGGTACCAACATGGACCACGACAACTGGATCCTCCCCCTCTCACTCCAAGTTTCTCTCCAGCCCAGAGGAGATGTCACTAACCCTCGCACCGGGCAGGCAACACAGCCTTCGGGACTCTCGCTCTCGGCTGCAAAGAACCCTATCTATCCCCCTAATGATACTATTCCCTACCACTACAACATTTCTTTTTACTCCCCCCACTTGAATGGCCCCTCGTTCCACGGTGCTGTGGCCAGGTTGCTCATCCTCCCTGCAGTCCCCGTTCCTGTCATAATCATAATCAACTTTATTGTCATTGTTAGTGCACAAGTGCAGTACAACGAAATGTAGGCTTACGGCTCCCGAGAGTGTACATTTAGATTAAGACATTTAAACATTCAACATACATTTGGCTTGTAATACATTAACATAAACATAACCATCATAAAGTGCATTGGCAGATGTGCAGGCTTTAGAGTTTTTGTGGAGTTCAGTAGGATGACAGCCCTGGGAAAGAAGCTGTTCCTAAATCTGGTCGTCCGGGTGCGAATGCATCTGTAGCGTCTCCCAGATGGCAGGAGGGCGAACAGACTGTGGCTGGGGTGGGTAGGGTCTTTGATGATGGTCCGTGACCTCTGTAAACAGCGTTTCTGGTATATGTGCTCTATGGTCGGTAGCCGGGTGCCGGTAATGTGTTGCGCAGTTTTGACTACCCGCTGCAGGGCTTTCCGGTCATCGTAGCTACAGCTGCCATACCATACTGTGATACAGTTTGTCAGGATGCTCTCTATTGTGCAGCGGTAAAAGTTAGAGAGGATCAGGGGTGACAGGTTACATCCCTTCAGCCTCCTTAGGAAATATAGGCGCTGCTGGGCCTTCTTCACCAGAGAGGAGGTATTGAGGGACCAGGAGAGGTCTTCCGTGATGTGGACTCCGAGGAACTTAAAGCTGTCCACCCTTTCCACCACAGCCCCATTGATGTGGATGGGGGTGTGACTTCCGCCTTTAGACTTCCTGAAGTCCACAATGATTTCTTTGGTTTTCTTGATGTTAAGGGCCAGGTTGTTATCGGCGCACCACTTCACGAGATGCTGGACCTCCTCCCTGTAGGCTGACTCATTGTTGTTGGTGATCTGGCCTACTACCGTGGTATATCCGCAAACTTGATGATGGTGTTGGAACCATGAACAGCCACACAGTCGTGGGTGAAGAGGGAGTAGAGGAGGGGGCTCAGCACACATCCTTGTGGGGCCCCCGTGTTCAGGGTCGGGGGGGGGGGGTGGGGGGAGGTGTGGTTACCTAATTTGACAGACTGGGGTCTGTTTGTTAGGAAGTCCAGGGTCCAGTTGCAGAGGGAAGTGTTCAGGCCAAGAGTGTGGAGTTTGGTGGCCAGCTTGTTGGGGACGATAGTGTTGAATGCTGAGCTGTCGTCTGTAAACAGCATTCTGATGTAGGTCTCTTTACCATCTAAGTGATTCCGTGCAGAGTGTAGAGCAGTTGTGATTGCATCCTCTGTTGATCTGTTTGCACGATAGGCAAACTGGTGTTGGTCAAGAGAGGTGGGAACACTGGCTTTGATGTGAGCCAGGACCAGTCTCTCGAAACACTTCATTATGATGGGTGTGAGTGCGACAGGTCGATAGTCGTTCAGGCACGTCACAGCTGTTTGTTTTGGCACAGGAATAATAGTAGCGGTCTTGAAGCATGTAGGGACTACTGCCTGGGCCAATGACAGATTGAAGATGGCGGTGAAGACATTGGCCAGCTGATCAGCACATTCCTTGAGTACCCGTCCAGGGATGCTATCCGGTCCAGCAGCCTTTCGTGTGTTCACTCCGCGTAGAACACCCCTTACGTCGGAGGTCGACAGAGTGAGCACCTGGTCTTCCGGGGGTGGCAAAGCTTTGGTAGCCGGCTCCCTGTCGAAGTGAGCGTAGAAGTTGTTAAGCTCCTCCGGAAGGGAGGCATCGCTAACCAGGAGGCTGGTGTTTTTGCTCTTGTAGTCAGTGATGGACTGGATGCCTTGCCACATGCGCCGGGGGTCCGAGTTGTTGTGGAAATGATCCTCTATCCGCAGTGTCTGTTTCCTTTTGGCAGTCCTGATACCCTTTTTTAGGTTGGTCCGAGCTGCACTGTAAGCCGCTGCATCGCCAGATTTAAATGCTGCGTCGCGTGCTTTCAACAGCGAGCGGACCTCTCCGATCATCCAGGGTTTCTGGTTGGGGTATGTCCTGATATTTTTATGGGTCGTGACGACCTCGACGCAACTGTTAATGTAGAATAGCACTGTGGATGCGTATTCCTCTATGTCATTATGGGCAAACATGCCCCAATCAGTGCATTCGAAGCAATGCTGAAGCTCCGAGACTGCCCCCTCTGGCCATACTTTCACTGATCTCACTGATGTTCTCACTCTTTTGATGAGCGGTTTGTATGCCGGGGCTAGAAACAGGGAGAGGTGGTCAGACTTCCCAAGGTGGGGGCAGGGAATGGCCTTATAAGCATCTGCAATGGGAGTAAGAGCCTCAAACCTGTTGGACAAGAGCAAGGGCTGCGGCTCCTCCAACACTACCTCCTGGATCCCCGTACCTGCCTCACTCATAGTCACACCCTCCTGTCCCTGACCACAGAATACATCTGAATTAGTTAATCTAATTGGTGTGACTACTTCCTGGAACACAGAGTCCAGGTAACTCTCCCCCTCCCTGATGTGTCGCAGCGTTTGAAGCTCGGACTCCAGCTCATCAACACGGAGCCGAAGTTCCTCAAGCAGCCAACACTTACTGCAAATGTGATCACCGCGAACATCAATGGTGTCCACCAGCTCCCACATATTGCAGCAGTAACACATCACCTGCTCTGCCATTTTATGTAATTAATTAAATTTTTTATTATTATTTTTAAATACCCTCTGCCCCGATTCTAGATGATGAATATCACACCTCTGTTTAATTGAACTTACCAACTTATAAAGGTTTAAAAGGGAAGGAAAAGTACCCACCAACCAGCCAATCACCTACCAGCTTGGCTGTGATGTCACTTTTGAATTCTGACCTCCGTTGGAATGTTGCCTGTGGAGCCTGAGGATGTGCTGCACTGTCTGAGGTACCGTCTTTCAGATGAGATGGTAAATGCTTTCCAACAGTGTTCCGGGCTCCCTTTACTCGGATATCATCCCTCTACCTTTGAAACCCACCATCACCACCTTCCTCCACCTGCTCTATCCACCCCCCCCGCCCCCCAAGCCCAGAATTGATCCATCTATCTTCTCCAAATACGGTCCCATCGCTAAATTTCCTTTGCCCTTTGAGGTCTTTAATCATTTTGTCTCCCAGCTCTATGCCCATATGCCCTGCTTGAATCTCTTCATACTGACTTCACCTAGCTCACAGCACCAAAACTGCCGTAGCCAAAGTCACAGCGGACTAGAGAGTGTTATCCCTCCTTGACTTCCCTAAAGCATTTTATACGGTCAACCTCTCCATTGTTCTGCTCCATTATCCAGCTCTGTGGACCTTCACACCTACCTGGCCAACACAGCCAGTGCACGAGGTTCTCCCACTCCTACACAACCAAGACCTATCCTTGGCCCCCTTCTCTTCACCTACATGCTGCCCCTCTGACGTTATCCACAGGCATGGGGTCAGCTTCCAAACATTGAATGCACCCAGCTCTACCTCTCCACCAGTTCCCTCGACTCCATGGCCACCTCTATACTGTTGGATTGCCTATCTGACATCAAGTTATAGATCAATCAAAATCACCTCCAACTAAACATCAGGATGACTGAAGCCATAATTTTTAGCCATTACTTCCGAGTTTCTCTCTGAGGCAAAAGCCATCCTGACTTGGGCACAGAGTAGAGAATTACTAACACATCGCTTACTCAACAAATTATTTGCTTTCAGTTTCAGGACTCGATATTTGTCGGTTAGCAGCTCATGTGTATTTCAGGTAATGCTCCTCTTGTGGCGTGTTGGCAATCTGCAGCGGCTCCTGCACTCGAGCCGCTCCCAGGCTGGATTAATATGAAAGCACAAGTACATGGGCATAGAGATTTCCTTCTTTATTTAACAAGCACCAGTTGGATATGACGGAAATATATGGCAGGTCCATCAGCATCCAAAAGGCTACTGTCTCTGTCTGTGTGCTTCCAGTATTCTGTTCTGAATTTTCTATCTTCGTTGGGCAAGGTGTTGAAGCTCACTGATTGCTGCAGTGAATTGTAGGGCGAGAGAGTCACAAGAGTATTGTAGGGTCTGGAATCAACAGCTGAGGTATACGTACATCATTGAGTGAGGATTTTAGCATTCAGTTATGATGCAGTATTAGAATGCTTCGCCCTGTGCAGTTCAGAGTGAAGAGATACCCGAATGGATGTGTAAACTGAGACAACAGCGTGCAATCCCATCATTACATTGCTTACATTTATGGTTGTGTAGCTGATGTAATAAAATGTTACAGAGTTCACTTTCTATCTGTGTATGGCAGTGGTCTATGTGTCAGGAGTGTTTCTGTCTTTCATTGTAATGTAAAGTGATAAAAATCGAGTGTAATTGACATTTAAGCACCTCTCAGATGCCAAGTGATTGGCTCGTTTTCAATTTAATGCCAGTTTAACTGGTGGATAGGAAGCTCCCATTACACAGTCCTTGTACATCTTGGGAGCAGCTTTCTGATTCAATTGCTTTTCTCCCTTTTGTAAGCTGCTCATTGCAGGTGGTCAGGGCTGGAGAAGATTATTGAGACTGCCTTGTGATTAAACAGCCTGTATAAAACAAGACATTGTCCGCACAGCCTCATATTCCCAGTGAGAGACTGTTTCACTTTGCCATCTTCCTCTGCCCCCTCCACGCCCTGCCCTCTCTGCACCTTACTAATAAAATGAAAGTAGACGTTGTGTATCTGTGTGACTGGTGTTGATGCTGAGGATTAATAATTGAGGAATATCTGTCATTCTGTCTCCTGCAGGTAAACCGTTTGCTTACATACCATCATATCATGAGGCCCGCCGTGTGATGGAGCAGGAATCACAGACAGTGGGAGCCAGATCGGCATCACCTTACAGGCTGTCCCCGAGGGAATCCTGTAAATTGTCTCCACAGCCAGAGATGAACACCCTGCGGTACAGTGTGCCACCAGGTAGTGAGCCCATAATTATCCAACCCTGACTTGTGCCTCTCGTGGTGTGTCAGCACCATCGGGAAATGAATACAGTGATCAGATTTGGCAGGTCACAAATGTTAAATCCATGCAGCACACTGGGATTTCAGAATGTCAGTTTGCAACACATAGCATGTCCTTTAGCAATCGAAATATTTCATTCGTCTTCAGCGGGTCCTGTTAGTCAGCACGAAACATTCCAATTACACTGAAGAGAGTTGAGAAATGACAGTGTGCAGCTGCAGCAGCTCCTCACCTGCACACATACATGCGTGCACCAGCTATACTCCACATGCACTTTGTGTATGCATCACAAACACACACGTGCCCAGTTATACAGTCCCACTGACAGGTAAATGCACCACCCAGTTATAAACCATGCATTATATACAATTTCTATATATCAGTGTATGTGGTATATATATGTGTGGCAGGGGGGTGGGCACCAGCTTATAGGAGCAGAAAAGAGGAATAAGGTGCATAAAAGAGTGAGTGTGTTGAATAGTACTAGAGGTGCTAGTAGTATCAAATTAGATAGGAGCAGACTAAGAAACACTACGAAAAATTCAAAAATGGGTTTAGAATGCATATACGTAAACGCACAAAGTGTGGTGAATAAGGTTGGTGAGCTACAAGCACAATTAGCCGTGTGGCAATATGATGTGGCAATAACGGAAACGTGGCTTAAAAATGGTGAGGACTGGCCACATAATATTCAAGGGTACAAGGTGTTCAGAAAAGATAGGGAAGGAAAAAAGGGAGGTGGGGTGGCAGTGCTAATTAAGGAAGACATTGTAGTGTTGGAAAGGCAGGATGTTCTTGAGGGGACAAGGACAGAATCCATTTGGTTAGAGTTGAGGAGCAAAACGGGTATGATCCCGCTTTTGGGGGTATTCTACAGGCCTTCAAATAGTGAGAGGGAGGTAAAGGAGCAAATCTGCAGGGGAAATTGCAGAGATATGCAAGAGCTATGGAGTGGTGATATTGGGGTACTTTAATTACCCAAATATCGATTAGGATAATGCTAGGGTAACGGGAAAGGAGGGGGAGGAATTTCTGAAATGTGTTCAGGAGAATTTCTGTGAACAATATGTTCTTGGCCCAACTAGGAAGGAGGCATTGCTGGATCTGGTGCTGGGGAATGAGGTTGGCTAAGTGTCTGTGGGAGAACACTTGGGTACGAGTGATCATCATATCATAAGATTTAGATTAGCAATGGAGAGGAGCAAGGAACAATCTAGAGTGGAACTTCTAAACTGGATTAGGGCTAACTTCAATGGGATGCGGAAGGATCTAGCCAGAGCAAAATGGAACCAAAGACCGACAGGAAAAACTGTAATGGAACAATGGGTGATCTTTAAGGAGGAGACGTTCCAAGTACAGGCTAGGTACATTCCAACAAGAGGGAAGGGCAAGGGAACTAAAGCAAGGGCTCCTTGGATGACGAGGGAGATAGAGAAGATGATGAAACAAAAAAAGAGGGTGTATGATGCATGTCAGGTGAATTCTTCAAGGGAGAACCAGACCAAATACAATAAGTTGAGATGGAAAGTGAAGATGAAAATAAGATTGGCAAAGAGAGAATATGAGAGTAGAATGTCGATTAACATAAAAGGGAACCCAAAATCTTCTACCGGCATGTAAACAGTAAGCAGGTAGTAAGAGGCGGGGTGGGGCCTATTCAGGACAAAGAAGGTGTTATATGCTTAGAGGCGCAGGGCAAGGCTAGAATACTCAATGAGTACTTTGTATCGGTGTTTACTAAGGAGGTGGATGCTGACAAAATATCGGTAGAAATGGAAAAGGTAGAAGCAATGGAAGGGGTGAAAATTGATAGACAGGATGTACTAGAAAGGCTGGGTATGCTTAGAGTGGATAAGTCGCCTGGTCCAGATGGCTTCCATCCCAGGTTGCTAAGGGAATTGGGGGAGGAGATAGCGGAAGGGCTTGCCATAATTTTCCAATCTTCCCTAGATGCGGGGGAGGTGCCTGAGGATTGGAAAGTGGCAAATGTGACACCATTGTTCAAGAAAGGGTGTAAGGACAATCCTAGTAACTACAGGCCGGTCAGTTTAACATCAGTGGTGGGTAAAGTTTTAGATCAATAATCAAGGAAAAAATTAACGGGCACTTGGAGAGGTTTAAGCTAATTAAGGAGAGCCAACATGGATTTGTAAAAGGCAGATCGTGTTTGACTGATCCAATTGAATTTTTTGATGAAGTAATAGGGAGGATTGATGAAGGGAATGCAATGGATGTTGTCTACATGGATTTTTGGAAGACATTTGACAAAGTACCACATAGAAGGCTGGTTAACAAAATTGAGGCTCATGGAATAGGTGGGTCAGTGGGAGCTTGGATAAGGAATTGGCTTAAGGACAGAAAACAGTGAGTTGTGGTAAATGGCTGTTTTTCAGACAGGAGAATGGTAGACAGTGGTGTTCCCCAAAGGTCAGTGCTGGGGTCACTGCTTTTTTTTATACATAAATGACCTGGATATTGGAATACGGAGTAGAATTTCTAAATTTGCCGATGACACCAAACTTGGGGATGTGGCAAACAGTGAGGATGATACCAATCGACTATAACAGGACATAGAAAGGCTATCAGAATGGGCAGACAAGTGGCAGATGGAATTTAATACAGAGAAGTGTGAGGTGAAGCATTTTGGCAGAAGGAACAGGGAGAGGCAATATACACTTAATGGCACAGTTTTCAAAAGTGTGCAGGGACAAAGGGACCTGGGAGTTGATGTGCATAGGTCCCTGAAGGTGGCAGGACATATTGAGAGAGTGGTTAGCAAAGTATATGGGATCTTGGGCTTCATAAATAGAGGTATTGAGTACAAAAGTAGCGAAGTTATGCTGAACCTTTATAAAGCGCTGGTTAGGCTACAACTGTAGTATTGCGTTCAGTTCTGGTCACCACACTTTAGGAAGGATGTGAAGGCCCTTGAGAGGGTGCAGAGGAGATTTACCAGAATGGTTCTGAGGATGGGGATTGGTAGAGAATGGTGTTCCCCAAAGGTCAGGTTGGAGAAGCTGGTTTTGTTTTCATTAGAGCAAAGGAGGTTGAGGGGTGATTTGACAGAGGTGTACAAGATTAAGACGGGTTTGGATAGGCTTAGATAGGGAAAGGCTGTTCCCACTAGTTAAGAACATAAGAAATAGGAGCAGGTGCAGGCCATTCGGCCCCTCGAGACTGCTCCCAATTTAATGAAATCATGGGTGATCAGATTTTGGCCTCCACTCCACTTTCCTGCCCACTCCCCATAACCCTTGACTCCCGTGTTGCTCAAAAATCTGTCTATCTCAGCCTTGAATATATTCAATGACTCAGCTTCCATAGCTCTCTGGGGTAAAGAATTCCAAAGATTCGCGACCCTCTGAGAGAAGAAATTCCTCCTCATAAGAACATAAGAAATAGGAGCAGGAGTAGGCTATTTGGCCCTTTGAGCCTGCTCCGTCATTCAATGAGATCATGGCTGATCTTCTGCCTCAACTCCATTCACCGGCCCTATCGCCATATCCCTTGATTCCCTTACTAGTCAGAAATCTATCGACTTCTGTTTTGAATATACCCAATGACTGAGCCTCCACAGCCCTCTGGGGTAGAGAATTCCAAAGATTCACCACCCTCTGTGAAGAAATTTCTTCTCATCTCCGTCCTGAATGACCCATCCGTTATCCTGAGGCTGTGGCCCCTGGTTCTCGACTCCCCAGCCAAGGGAAACATTCTCCCAGCATCCACCCTATCAAGCCCTGTAATAATTTTGTATGCTTCAATGAGATCCCCTCTCATTCTTCTGAATTCAAGAGAATACAGGCCTAGCTTACTCAATCTCTTCTCATACGACAGTCTCGCCATCCCAGGAACCAATCTCGTGAACTTTCGTTGCACTCCCTCTATGGCAAGTATATCCTTCCTTAGGTAAGGAGACCAAAATTGTGCACACTACTCCAGGTGTGGTCTCACCAAGGCCCTATATAATTGGAGTAAGACTTCATTACTCCTGTACTCAAATCCTCTTGTAATGAAGGCCAGCATACCATTTGCCTTCCTAATGGCTTGCTGCATCTGCACATTCACTTTCAGTGACTCATGTACAAGGACACCCAGGTCCCTTTGAGCATTTGCATTCCCCAATCTTTCACCATTTAGGAATTACTCTGCCTTTCTGTTTTTTCTACCAAAGTGGATAACTTCACATTTATCCACATTATATTCCATCTGCCATGTTCTCACCCACTCACTCAGCCTGTCGAGATCCCCTTGAAGCCTCTTCACATCCTCTTCACAACTAGCTTTGTATCAGCAGCAAATTTGGAAATGTTACATTTAGTCCCCTCATCCAAGTCATTGATATAGATTGTGAATAGCTGGTGCCCAAGTACCAATCCTTGCGATACCCCACTAGTCACAGCCTGCCATCCTTAAAAAGACCTGTTTATCCCTACTCTTTGTTTTCTGTCTGTTAACCAATCCTCAATCCATGCTAGTATATTACCCCCAATTCCATGTGCCCTAATTTTGTTCACCAACCTCTTGTGTGGGACCTTATCGAAGGCCTTCTGAAAATCCACATCTACCGGTTCCTCTTTGTCTACTCCACTAGTTACATCCTCAAAGAACTCCAATAGGTTTGTCAAACAGGATTTCCCTTTCATAAATCCATGTTGACTCTGCCCAATCTTGCTATTAGTTTCTAAGTACCCACTTATTGCATCCTTTATAATAGATTCCAGCATTTTCCCAACTACTGATGTGAGGCTAACAGGTCTGACATTCCCCGTTTTCTCTCTCCCTCCTTTCTTAAATAGCGGGGTTACATTTGCTATCCTCCGATCTACAGGAACCGTTCCAGAATCTATAGAATTTTGGAAGATGACAACCAATGCGTCCACTATCCCAACGGCCACCTCTTTCAAAACCCTAGGATGTAGGTCATCCTGTCCTTGGGATTTATCGACTTTTAGTCCCATTAATTTTGCTAGTACTGTTTTTTACTAATAATCATTTCTTTAAGTTCCTCATTCTCGCCACACCCTTGGTTTTCTTGTATTTCTGGGAAGTTTTTTGTGTCTTCCTCTGTGAAGACAGAAACAAGGTATTTATTTAATTTCTCTGCCATATCCTCATTCCCCATTATAAATTCTCCCGTCTCTGACTGTAAAGGACCTACATTTACCTTCGCCAGTCTTTTCCTTTTCACATACCTATAGAAGCTTTTACAGTCCGTTTTTATATTTTTCGCTAGTTTTTGCTCATATTCCATTTTCCCTTTATCAATTTCTTGGTCCCCCTTTGCTGATTTCTAAAAAGATCCCAATCCTCAGGCTGACCGCTTTTTCTGGCAACTTTATAAGCTTCCTCCTTTGACTTAATACTAGCTTTAATTTCTTTTGTTAGCCATGGTTGGATCACTTTTCCTTTTGGGTTTCTATGCCCTATAGAAATATATGTTTGTTGCAAATTATGCATTATTTCCTTGAATGTTAGCCATTGTATGTCCACCTTCATACCTTTTAGTGTAGTCTCCCAATCTACCATGGCCAACTTGTCCCTCATACCCTTGTAGTTTCCTCTGTTTAGATTGAAAACCTTAGTTTCAGATTGGGCTACATCACTCTCAAACTTAATGTAAAATTCAATCATATTATGGTCACTTGTCCCTAAAGGCCCCTTTACCACAAGATTATTGATTAGCCCTTTCTCATTACACAGTACCAGATCCAGAATAGCCTGTTCGCTGCTTGGTTCCTCCACATTCTGATCCAGGAAACCATCTCGCATGCATTCCATCTTAATGCATTAATGCATCTCCGTCTTAAATGGGCGACCCCTTATTCTGAGACTATTCCCTCTCGTTCTAGATTCCCTGACGAGGGGAAACATCCTCTCAGCATCTACCCTGTCGAACCCCTTCAGAATCTTGTATGTTTCAGTAAGATCACCTCTCATTCTGCTAAACTCCAGTGAGTATAAGCCCAACCTGCTCAACCTTTCCTCATAAGGCAACCCTTCCATCCCAGGAATCAACCTAGTGAACCTTCTCTGAACTGCCTCCAATGCAAGTATATCCCTTCTTAAATAAGGGGACCAAAACTGTACGTAGTACTCTCGGTGTGGTCTCACCAGCGCCCTATACAGTTGTAGCAAGACTTCCCTACTTTTATACTCTATCCTCCTTGAAATAAAGGCCAGCATTACATTTGCCTTCCTAATTACTTGCTGCACCTGCATGATAACTTTTTATGTTTCATGTACGAGGGTACCCAAATCCCTCTGTACCGTGGCATTCTGTAGTCTTTCTCTATTGAAATATTTTTCTTTTCTATTCTTCCTACCAAAGTGAATAACTTCACATTTTCCCACATTATAAGCCATCTGCCAAATTCTTGCCCACTCACTTAACCTATCTATATCCCTTTGCAGACTCTTTGGGGGCGATTTTGTCATTGGGGCCGCGTTGGAGGTGGGACTACTGCTTGTCGGGTTGTAGTCCCGCCTTCATCGATTTGTGGCCAACCCACGCTATTTTCCCTTGATTGACCTTGTTAAGCCCGCCCAGCGGGCTTAGCAGGCCAATTGAGGGAAAGCCGGTTACAAAGAACGTCAGCGTATGACATTTCATCTGTGAAGCTGTCAAACACTGACATTCTCTGTAGTTTGATGAGTTCTTGAATTCAAGATTCATTCAACCTCTTTCTTTAGCAGAAATTAGATGGTCGTTGCATTGGAGAATGCAGCAGCCATCTGTCATGTTTGCCGCGGAGATGCGAGAATCTCCGCATACCCAACAATTGAAGCTTGCAGGAAGAAACAAAGTTAAGTAAACTTTTTTTTAACACTTTCCACTTACCTCACATACTCACCTCTCCACACTTGCACCCATCACTTACCTTCACAACGCACCTTTGCACCCGCAGACCCACTGCTCGCCTCGGTTACCCTGGCGGGGTTCGCAGCCTTCGGGAAGCCAGCACTTGTGTGGGTAAAATGGGGATAATCCTCTTATCTGCCTGTTAACTACCTGTTAACAGGCAGTTAAGTGGCTGTATTCCCCTTCCCGCCTCCAGGAGGCGGGACCCGGCGCGGGTCGGCTACCCGCCTCCTGGCAAGATGGCACCGGGGTGGGATGGGCACCCACCCCCAGATTCTGCCATTTTCCTGGCAGTCCCATCTCCATACCCGCCTCCCCAGGGCTGGCGAGATCACGCCCTTTATGTCCTCCTCCTTGCTTTCCCACCTATCTTTGTATCCTCTGCAAATTTGGCTACAATACACTCGCTTCCTTCATCCAAGTCATGAATATAGATTGAAAATAGTTGAGGCCCAAGCACTGATCCCCGTGGCACCCCACCAGTTACAGATTGCCATCCTTAAAATTACCCATTTACCCCGACTCTCTGTTTTCTGTTAGTTAGCCAATCCTCTATCCAATCTAAAATATTACCCAAACACCATGAGCTCTTATCTTATGCAGTAACCTTTTATGTGGCACCTTGTTGAATGCCTTTTTGAAATCCAAATACACTACATCTACTGGTTCCCCTTTATTCACCCTGCTCGTTACCTCCTGTAAGAACTCTAATAGATTTGTCAAACACGATTTCCCTTTCATAAAACCATGTTGACTCTGATTGTATTATGATTTTCTAAATGCCCTGCTACTACTTCCTTAATAATGGATTCGAGCATTTTGCCAATGACAGATGTTAGGCTAACTGGCCTATAGTTTCCTGCTTTCTGTCTCCCTCCTTTCTTGAATATAGGCGTTACATTTACGGTTTTCCAATCCGCAGGGACTTTTCCAAAGTCATGGGTATTTTGGAAGATTGCAGCCAATGCATCCACTATCTCTGTAGCCACTTCTTTTAAGACCCTAGGATGCAGGCCATCAGTTTCTGGGGACTTGTCAGCCTTTAGACCATAAGTTTGCCTTGTACTTTTTCTCTAGTGATAATGAGTGTTTTAAGTTCTTCCCTTCCTTTTGCCCCTTTATTTTCTACTATTACTGGGATGTTTTTAGTATTCTCTACTGTGAAGACAGATACAAAATATTTGTTCAATGCCTCTGCCATTTCCTTGTTTCCCATTATTATTTCCCCAGTCTCGCCCTCGAAGGGACCAACGTTTATTTTAGCTACTCTCTTCCTTTTTATATACTTGTCGAAGCTCTTACTGTCAGTTTTTATATTTCTTGTTCGTTTACTCTCATAAGCTATTCTCTCCCTCTTTATTTTTTTAGTCATCCTTTGCTGGTTTCTAAAATTTTCCCAATCCTCTGGCCTACCACTAATCTTTGTAGCATTGTGTGCCTTTTCTTTCAATTGGATACCATTCTTAACTTCCTTGGTTAGCCATGGTTGGTTCGTCCTTCTCTTCGAGTCTTTCTTTCTCACTGAAATATATATTTGCTCAGAGTCATGAAATATCTCTTTAAATGTCTGCCACTGCTTTTCTACCATTTTACCTTCTAATCTGTTTTCCCGGTCCACTTTAGCCAACTCTCTCCTCATACCTTTGTTAATTGCCTTTATTTAAGTTTAATACTCTTGTTTCAGACCCAAGTTTCTCACCTTCAAACTGAATGTGGAATTCTATCATGTTATGATCACTCTTCCCTAGAGGATCCTTCACTATGAGATCATTAATTAACCCTATTTAATTACACATTACCAGATCTAAAATAGCCTGTTCCCTGTTCTAAGAAACTGTCCCGAATACACTCTATGAACTCGTCCTCAAGACTGCTTTTGCCAATTTGATTTGTCCAATCTATATGAAGATTAAAATCGCCCACGATTATTGCAGTACCTTTCTTACAAGCCCCCATTATTTCTTGATTTATACTCTGTCCTATAGTATAGCTACTGTTAGGGGGCCTATAGACTACTCCCGTCAGTGCCTTCTTTCCCTTACTATTTCTTACGTCCGCCCAAATTGATTCTACATCTGGAACTTCCGAGCCAAGATCATTTCTCACTGTTGTACTGATCTCATCCTTTATTAACAGAGCTACCCCACCCCTTCCTTTCTGTCTATCCTTCCGAAATGTCAAATACTCCTGAATATTCAGTTCCCAGCCTTGGTCACATTGCAATCACGTTGATGGTACAAGGACTAGGGGACACATATTTAAGGTTTTGGGCAAGAGATACAGGGAGGATGTGAGGAAAACATTTTTTATGCAGCGAGTGGTGATGACCTGGAATTCGCTGCCGATGGAAGCGGAGGCACTCAACATTTTCACGGGGAGATTGGATAGACACTTAGGGGAAATAAACTTGCAGGGCTATGGAGATAGAGCGGGGAAATGGGACTGACTGGATTGCTCTACAGAGAGCCGACAGGGACTCAATGGGCCGAATGGCCTCCTTCTGTGTCATTTTGACACTATGACTCTATATATGTATACGTGTGTGTGTTTATGCAGACGTATGCACACTCAGATGCACAAATCCTATAGTGTTTTTCTATCATATTGATTTTGTTCTCTGGGTGTGGAATATTTTTGGTGTTAAAATGGTGTTGATATATTGGGGTAAATTTGGGCTGATTTCTCTTGATGTGGTGAGTGAGCACCGAGTTGGTATTGGTGAATATCGTCGTTGACTCCGTTGCATGATGCTTTCGATGACTTTGGTTATGTGTGTTTGTTCAGCCCCTGTTCATTCGGCTCCTTCACAGATCATCCATTCTGAGATCCCTGTGCCCTTTAAGGAATAATCCCAAAGACTTGCTTTGCAACTTATCTGAGAGTTGGGGTGTCTGTCTTGCAGCTGATGATATATGGCTGAGAATCTCCTGGCCACCCTGTTGAATTAAGGATGAAACGTTCCTATTCAAAGGGAGAATTTCTTTAGTGTGCAGACTGCATAGGCAGTGAGGTGCTAGGAAATGACAGTAGAAATACAAAACATCACAGTTAGTGGGAGAGTAGTTTCTGGGATATGTTGTCTTTGTGTATATATTTGCAAAATTCACATCTGCTTCATGACTCATCCCTTTAATTTTCGAGCTGGTACTGGTGGTCTGTTAAATAATGTTACCAGCTTTCTCAACTTTCACGTGCAGATGCTCTCTACAATGTTCGCCATGGCTCAGTGGTCCCTGAGTCAGAGGTCTTTGCTTCAAATCCCACTCCAGAGACTTGAGCACATAATCTAGGCTGACATACCCTGTGCCGTACTGAGGGAGTGCTGCACTGTCAGAGGTGCCGTCTTTCAGATGCGATGTTAAACTGAGGTCACGTCTTCCCCTCAGGTGGATGTAAAAGATCCCATGGCACTATTTGAAGAAGAGTAGGGAAGTTCTCCCCAGTGCCCTGGCCATTATTTATACTTCAACCAACATCACTAAAGAAACAGATTATCTGGTCATTTTCACATTGCTGTTTGCGGAATCTTGCTGTGCATAAATTGCTGCCATGTTTCCCACATAACAAAAGCGCACTTCAAATGTACTGCAGTGGCTGCTAAGTGCTTAGGATCGAGCTGAAGTCGTGAATGGCGCCATATAAATGCAAGTTCTGTCTTTACATGTGTCATAAAGCCAAAGTCAATTTGGTATCAGAGTTCAGACAGCAAGCAGAAACAGGATGAAAGAAGTAGGAAGAGAGAGTCAGAAAAGGAGAAGGAAGTGAAGACAGCTGAACAAGCCAATGCATGTTTATATTTTGAATCTCCAAAGTTACAAGGACATCACTTTTAATTTATGGAAATGGTGGTTGTCCATACATAGTTACAAATATTATTTGACTGACTATCTTTGTTGTCTTACCTTGCAGTTCTTCAGCCTGCTCCGCATCAAGTGATGCAAGCCGCAACTGAGGCAGGAAAGTTGGTGATTACAAGACCAACTAGACCATCCAACATTCCCTCCCCTCCACCGCTCATCCCTTCAACAAAACCACCATTGCCCACTGAGAAGCCATCATTCATCATGGGAGGCTCCATCTCGCAGGTAAGGAGGAATCCCATGCAGCACAACTTCACTTCTGGATAGACCCAGTTCAGACACCCTCAGTAGGGT
Organism: Somniosus microcephalus; assembly: GCF_052327205.1. Taxonomy (NCBI): domain Eukaryota; kingdom Metazoa; phylum Chordata; class Chondrichthyes; order Squaliformes; family Somniosidae; genus Somniosus; species Somniosus microcephalus. Next base: position 44,560,797 of record NC_141008.1, read on the forward strand.
ATATATCTAAAATAATCAAGGCAGTAATTTCTGTAGTGTGTTCTTGCACTGTACCTAGCAGGTTATAACAGCCAACTGCATTCTGAGGCCTGGCCATTGCTGAATAGGGGAGTTGGTCCGGATTGTGTGGGACAAGCATGATGAGTGTAAATTCTGGGAACTGTGGCATCTGCTCCCTGGTATGGTCTGATCATTCCACTGAATTGGCATTGTCCCAGTCTCTGGACTGTTATAGATCACCTAATCCCATAGTGCCTGAGATCATTCCACCCAAAGTGCAAATACTGAGTGACTTCCAATTCCCAGAGTGCCCTGTGCGGTAACCCCAGTTGACCTCTCTTTGCACACAAAGCCGTTCTCTTGCCAGACCTCTGTCTGTGGCCTTCCTCGGTGCTTGGAGGTGTGCGTATGTGGCATGAGTTTATCTACATTGGGCACATACCCCAACAGTCCATACTGAGGAGATTGCCACGGCTATACATCCTCCTGTGGGAGGGAAACAGCTCCCCGTTTACTAGTTTTTGAAATGTTATTCATCTTTAATAAATCTGTTACATGTTTCAAAGTGAAGTTATTTGTTTGTCGAATTACTTCTGTAACATAAACAGTTGTGTTCCTCTTTAGTTAAAAACTGTGCACTGCTTCACGGGATTACAAGTGGCTGTGTATTTCATTAAGGGCATGTGGGTTCCCCTGTGTTTCCTGAAGGCCTTTGTCCTCCTGCAGCTTCGTCCTCCTGCAGCTTCAACCTCCTACGGGTGTGAGCTAGACTCAGACATCTGCACGACTTTGACTTTCTGCCTTGCATGTTTGGCTGAATCGTGAGATAAATTTCCCTATTCTCTCTGTGCTTTTGTGAGGCCGCCAGAAACTGATGACTCATTGTAATTGTGGCTGGCGGGTTAAAGCATCGAGCTGCTCCAGGAGTCTGAGTCACCACAGGGTTTCTGAACCAAGTGTCTGGGCTGCTAAGCCAGCAGGGTAAAGTTGGAGTGGATTCTGTTTGTTTCCAGCATAGATTGTAACAGGGTGGAGTAGGAGAGAGCTGCTCTGTATGAGGCAGTGCAGAGTGCAGCACACTGCACTCTACCCATAGTTGTGATGAATGTGCTGTCAGGCATTGTGGTGCATTCAGCCACTTCATGACTGCCTCAGTGGAGTTTTAGCTTCCATAAGTGCCATCTTATTCTATCAGCACAAGATTCATTGCAGTACCATCATTTTCACAAAAAGAATAATTAGTTGTTAGAGCAGGATCAGGCTAATGGTTTGAGGCTGAGTTTAGCTGTCTGTTATTCTGCAGGTTAGCGCAGCAGTGAGACCTTGAGCCAGTCTCCTGATGTGGGAGAGATTATGCAAGGGTCAATACTGTCCACTTGTACGTGAAAGCTGCCATGGGTTTCACCACTACACGTGTGGGCCACTTGGAACGCCTGCTCCAAGATCTGGAGCATTGGCTGAACCTGAGTAGAATGTTGTAGCTTATGTGCTTTGAGTTGCAGTATCTGAAGAGGTTAAATGTTGCTGTTGATCCCTGGAACTGAATGCATGAATCAGCTTCCTAATGTCGCTGAGCGAATGGCATGAGTTGCTGGGAGGATGCGTGCCCTGATCCCACTCTTTGTGCTGAGCCTGTTGAATTATGGTGTATCGTAGTAACTTTCAAGTAACTCAACTGTTGATGTATTTAGCTGCTGGGGATTTAGTGTTTTAAAGAAAATATTATAATGAAATTGCAACAATAAATGGGTTAATGAGTGGCAGGCTGCAGCCGCGTGTGAATGTCTTTACATTCGTTACAGCAGTACATGGGAGCAGCAATCTGCCAGAGTCGGCTACAGGTATGGATCCTCCAGTTACTTACTTTGATTTCTGTAAATGTGTTTGTGTTCTTGTTTGTGTTTTGCGTATCACAGTGAGGCAGGTAAGTACTGGCAAGCCACCCACTAAAGAAGCAACAACTATGGATTTTCGTGAGGTCACCATGTGGTGAGCTTTTGAAAGAAAGACTTACATTTACTTTGAAGATTAAATGATATGTCCACAGGAAGACTCATCAATCCCAGCGTGGTGCTACTTGTTGAAGGTGATTCACTAGGTACATAACTTGTGCCACTATTGGGTGTGTACCAGCCCAAATCTGGTCAGGAAGTTCTCTTTACCAAGGATGAAACCAAACCCAAAGTCATTAATTTGTGGTGTGCAGAGATGAGCAGCAAGAGACGAGTGCATGGATGGCACTGTTGCCCTTTTGCAATGGTGTACTGGCAGCTCGGTCAGCACAGGGACGATAGCACCAACACTGAATCAGTGCATTGAACTTTGTAGGCTGTCACAGACCTGAGCTGTCCCTCAGCTAAAGACATTGTTTGAAACCCTGATGAACACCAGCACTGGCACAATGCCCAATGTTCAGACTCTGAAATCTACAGCAAATGATGCTGCCTTTCCTCCTCTTCTATGACCTTTAACTGAACACTGTCCGACATTGAGTGGGTAATTGTGAAGAATATAACGATAAACTTGTGTCATCGCTGGAACAGTTCAGTAAAGCTGATGGGGCAACTTAAGTTTGACAGTAAAATTGAACGCTTATTGTAATTAAGTTTACTCCAAATTTACCACAGATCTGAGAGATGAGGCAAATATGGATGTTTGAACAGAATAATTTTCCCTTCTGCTTTTCAGGTAACTCCTGCCACGTACCTACCCGCTCACAGCCAAGTAACTTACAGCCAAGAAGCTGTGAAAAACACAGTGGGTTCCATCTCCCTCGGGCTGCCACGGCAACAGGAACCTGGGAAACCTGGTGAGTTCTTTGCCTGTTTATTTCAGGCAATGTTACTGGCAGTGTCCCAAAGATCAGAGGAGACTAGTTAGGTGTCAAGGATGCATTGGATTGACTCTCTCACTGACACAATCTGCTTCCGTGTCAGATAGTAACCCTTTCAGAACTCTACTTATTAAATCTTCTTTACCCAGAGGGTAACTAGAATGTGGAACTCGCTACCATGTGGAGTGGTTGAGACGAAGAGCATAGATACATTTAAGGGGAAGCTAGATAACCACATGGGGGAGAAAGGAATAGAAGGATATGTTGATAGGGTGAGATGAAGTATAGTGGGAGGAGGCTTGTGTGGAACATAAACACCGGCACGACCTGTTTCTGTGCATAAATTCTATGTGATGTAAATCCATAATTTGTTTCAACTAGCTTATCTTATTCCAACCCAATCCCCCGTCACTGCACTGGTTATCAGTCTATGCCAACCCAGTATCCATTCACTGCTGGGTGACAGGCTCAGTGCTCACTCGCTGTGCTGGATGACCTATACAAACCCAGTCCCGCTCATTGCATTGGGTGTCAGTCTGTTCTAACTAATCTGTACTCACTGCACTGATTGATGGTTCAGTATGTAAAAAGCCCAACAAGGGAGGATTCGCTATTGGATTTGGTAATGGGGAATGAACCAGAGCAGATAAGAGAAGTAAAAGTAGGGGAACATATAGGCAATGGTGACCATAATGTAATACACTTTAAGATGATAATTGAGAAGGACATAAGTATGACGAAAACCAGGTTAATAGATTGGAGAAAAGCTGGTTTTATGGGGCTGAGAATAGAACTTGGGAAACAAAAATGGGCAACAATATTGGCAAACAACGATATAGGACAGCAATGGGAAACATTTAAAACGGTCATAGAGTTATACAGCACGGATAGAGGCCTTTCGGCCCATCGTGTCCGCGCCGGCCATCAAGCCCTGTCTAATCTAATCCCATATTCCAGCATTTGGTCCGTAGCCTTGTATGTTATGGCATTTCAAGTGTTCATCCAAATGCTTCTTAAATGTGAGGGTTCCTGCCTCCACAACCCTTTCAGGCAGTGAGTTCCAGACTCCAACCACCCTCTGGGTGAAAAAGTTCTTTCTCAAATCCCCTCTAAACCTCCCGCCCTTTACTTTGAATCTATGCCCCCTAGTTATTGACCCTTCTACTAAGGGAAAAAGCTCCTTAGTATCCATCCTATCTATGCCCCTCATAATTTTGTGCCCCTCATAATTTTGTACACCTCAATCATGTCCCCCCTCAGCCTCCTCTGCTCCAAGGAAAACAAACCCAATCTGCCCAGTCTCTCTTCATAGCTGAAGCGCTCCAGCCCTGGTAACATCCTGGTGAATCTCCTCTGCACCCTCTCCAAAGCGATCACATCCTTCCTGTAGTGTGGCGACCAGAACTGCACACAGTATTCCAGCTGTGGCCTAACCAGTGTTTTATACAGCTCCATCATAACCTCCTTGCTCTTATATTCTATGCCTCGGCTAATGAAGGCAAGTATCCCATATGCCTTTTTTACCACCTTATCCACCTGTTCCGCCGCCTTCAGGGATCTGTGTACTTGCACACCCAGATCCCTCTGACCATCCGTCTTGCCTAGGGTCTTACCATTCATTGTGTATTCCCTTGCCTTGTTAGTCCCCCCAAAGTGCATCACCTCGCACTTTTCCAGGTTAAATTCCATTTGCCACTGTTCCGCCCATCTGACCAACCCATCTATATCGTCCTGCAGACTGAGACTACCCTCCTCGCTATTTACCACCCTACCAATTTTTGTATCATCCGCGAACTTACTGATCATACCTTTTACATTCATATCCAAGTCATTAATGTAGACCACAAACAGCAAGGGACCCAGCACCGATCCCTGTGGTACCCCACTGGCCACAGGCTTCCAGTCACAGAAACAACCTTCGACCATCACCTTCTGCCACTAAGCCAGTTTTGTATCCAATGTGCCAAGGCACCCTGGATTCCATGGGCTCTTACCTTCTTGACCAGTCTCCTGTGTGGGACTTTATCGAAGGCCTTACTGAAATCCATGTATACCACATCCACTGCGTTACCCTCATCCACACACCTAGTCACCCCCTCAAAAAATTCAATCAAATTAGTCAGACATGATCTTCCCTTGACAAAGCCATGTTGACTATCCCTGATTAATCCTTGCCTCTCCAAGTGGAGACTAATTTTGTCCCTCAGAATTTTTTCCAATAATTTTCCTACCACTGCTGTTAGGCTCACTGGCCTGTAGTTCCCCGGTTTTTCCCTACTCCCCTTCTTGAATAATGGTACTACATTAGCGGTTCTCCAGTCCTCTGGCACATCCCCTGTGGCCAGAGAGGTTCTGAATATATGTGTTAGAGCCCCCGCAATCTCTTCCTTTGCCTCACACAGCAGCCTGGGATACATTTCGTCCGGGCCTGGGGATTTATCCATTTTTAGGCCTGCTAAAACCGCCAATACCTCCTCCCTCTCGATGTTAATATGTTCGAGCATATCACAGTCCCCCCGCCCTATTTCTATGTCTACATCGTCCTTCTCCATAGTGAAAACAGATGCAAAAAATTCATTTAGAACCCCTCCTACATCTTCCGGCTCCACACACACATTGCCACTTTTGTCCCTAATGGGCCCTATTTTTTCCCTAGTTATCCTCTTACCCTTAATATACTTATAAAACATCTTAGGGTTTTCCTTTATTTTGCTCGCCAGTGTTATTTCATGGCCCCTCCTTGATCTCCTAATTTCTTTTTTAAGTATCCCCCTGCACTTTTTGTACTCCTCTAGGGCTTCCTCCGTCTTTAGCCTTTTGTATCTGCCAAAAACCCTCCTTTTTTTCCTAATCCATTCTCGTATATCCCCTGACATCCAAGGTTCCCTGTGGTTTTTGGAACCACCCTTGACCTTTACGGGAACATGTTGCCATTGTATGATCTCAATCTCCCTTCTGAAAGCCTCCCATTGCTCCGATGCGGATTTTCCTACAAGTAGCTGATCCCAGTCCATTTTGGCCAGATCCTGCCTTATCCTATTAAAATCGGCCTTCCCCCAATTTAGAACCTTTATTTCCGGCCCATCCCTGTCCTTTTCCATGACCACCTTAAATCTCACCATATTATGGTCACTGTCACCAAAGTGCTCACCTACTAGCACTTCTTCCACTTGGCCGGCCACATTCCCTAGAATTAGGTCCAGTACCGCCCCCTCTCTTGTAGGACTTTCTACATGCTGGCTCAAAAAGCTCTCCTGGATGCACTTTAAGAATTCTACACCCTCTGAGCCTTTCACACTCTGACTATCCCAGTTAATGTTGGGGAAGTTGAAATCCCCCATTATTATTACCCTATTATTTGCACATTTCTCTGAGATTTGCCTACATATCTGTTCCTCTATCTCCCCCTGACTGTTTGGGGGCCTATAGTACACTCCCAGCAAAGTGCTTGCCCCCTTTTTGTTTTTAAGCTCCACCCATATGGCCTCATTAGAGGAACCTGCTAATATATCATCCCTCCTTATGGCAGTAATTGATTCCTTAATTAATATTGCGACACCCCCTCCTCTTATCCCTCCCCCTCTGTCTCGCCTGAGTGCAGGAAAAATATATTCCGCTAAAAGGAAACAACAAACTAAACAATAATGAGACTCCATGGATGAATAAAGCCATAAGGGAACAATTGAGGGTAAGGAAAGAGGCATACATTAAGTACATAGCCAGCAGGGGAGTGCATGATAAGAGAGAATACAAAAAGATTAGGAGACAAATTAAAAAAAAACAATTAGGGAGGCAAAAAGGAACTGTGAAGTTAAATTATCAAGGAACATAAAACAAAATAGTAAAATATTTCATAGGCACATCAATAAAAAAAGGAAGGTTGGGATGGGAATAGGGCCATTAAGGGATAGACAGGATAATACCACAGGCAACGATAGAGAGATAGCAGAAATATTTAATAATTATTTTGCTTCAGTATTTACCAGGGAGATAGAACAGGTGGACATGACATTGGATGATGAGATTAGTAATGAGATAAATGCATTAAAAAAAAATTTAAAAGGGGATATATTAAATAAACTAATCAACTCAAAGAGGATAAAACCACTGGTCTGAATGGATTGCATCCATGCATTTTCAAATAATCTAGGGAAGAGATAGCAGAGGCATTACTACACATATTTAATAATTCGTTAGAAAAGGGAACAGTGCCAGAGGTCTGGCGGATAGCTGACGTAATACCGATATTTAAGAAGGAGGATAGAACTTGTCCAGGGAATTATAGACCAGTCAACTTAACATTGGTGGTAGGAAAAATAATGGAATCCCTACTAAAGGAGAAAATAGAAGAACATCCATAAACCAAAATTATAATAATGGATAGTCAACATGGACTTCAAAAGGGAAAGTCTTGCTTGACCAACCTTATTGAATTTTTTAAAGAGGTAACAGAGAGAGTAGACAATGGTAATGCAGTGGATGTAATTTATCTGGATTTTCAAAAGGCCTTCGATAAGGTACCCCATAATAGACTAATGAATAAGGTCAGAGAATGTGGTGTCAGGGGACAAGTAGCAGAATGGATAGCTGGCTGGCTTCAGGACAGAAAGCAGAGAGTAGAGGTAAAGGGTAGCTATTCACAGTGACAGAAGTTGGGGAGTGGTGTTCCACAAGGATCAGTGCTGGGATCACTGCTGTTCACAATTTACATTAACGATTTAGACTTTGGAATCAAAAGCACAATTTCTAAATTTGCAGATGACCCCAAATTGGGGGGGATAATCAGTACTGAGAAGGACTGCAAAAAATTACAGGAGAAAATTGCAGAATGGGCATATAATTGGCAAATGAAGTTCAACACAGATAAATGTGAGGTATTACATTTTGGTAGGAAGAATAAGGAGGTCACACATTACTTGGAGGATGCGAGTCTAGGTGGGGTAGAGGAACAAAGTGATCTCAGAGCAGATAAGAACATAAAAAAATAAGAAATAGGAGCAGGAGTAGGCCATTCGGCCCTTCGAGCCTGCTCCGCCATTCAATGAGATCATGGCTGATCTTCTGCCTCAACTCCATTCACCGGCCCTATCACCATATCCCTTGATTCCCTTACTAGTCAGAAATCTATCGACTTCTGTTTTGAATATACCCAATGACTGAGCCTCCACAGCCCTCTGGGGTAGAGAATTCCAAAGATTCACCACCCTCTGTGTGAAGGAATTTCTTCTCATCTCAGTCCTGAATGGCCTACCCTTTATCCTGAGGCTGTGGCCCCTGGTTCTAGACTCCCCAGCCAAGGGAAACATTCTCCCAGCATCCACCCTATCAAGCCCTGTAATAATTTTGTATGCTTCAATGAGATCCCCTCTCGTTCTTCTGAATTCAAGAGAATACAGGCCCAGTTTACTCAATCTCTTCTCATACGACGGTCCCGCCATCCCAGGAATCAATCTCGTGAACCTTCGTTGCACTCCCTCTATGGCAAGTATATCCTTCCTTAGGTAAGGAGACCAAAATTGTACACAGTACTCCAGGTGTGGTCTCAGCAAGGCCCTATATAATTGGAGTAAGACTTCTTTACTCCTGTACTCAAATCTTCTTGTAGTGAAGGCCAGCATACCATTTGCCTTCCTAATGACTTGCTGCACTTGCACATTCACTTTCAGTGACTCATGTACAAGGACACCCAGGTCCCTTTGAGCATCTGCATTCCCCAATCTTTCACCATTTAGGAAATACTCTGCCTTTCTGTTTTTTCTACCAAAGTGGATAACTTCACATTTATCCACATTATATTCCACCTGCCATGTTCTCGCCCACTCACTGAGCCTGTCAAGATCCCCTTGAAGCTTCTTCACATCCTCTTCACAACTGACACTGCCACCTAGCTTTGTATCATCAGCAAATTTGGAACTGTTACATTTAGTCCCCTCATCCAAATCATTGATATAGATTGTGAATAGCTGGGGCCCAAGTACCAATCCTTGCAGTACCCCACTAGTCACAGCCTCCCATCCTGAGAAAGACCCGTTTATCCCTACTCTTTGTTTTCTGTCTGTTAACCAATTCTCAATCCATGCTAGTATATTACCCCCAATTGCATGTGCCCTAATTTTGTTCACCGACCTCTTGTGTGGGACCTTATCGAAGGCCTTCTGAAAATCCAAATACACCACATCTACTGGTTCCCCTTTGTCTACTCCACTAGTTACATCCTCAAAGAACTCCAATAGGTTTGTTAAACAGGATTTCCCTTTCATAAATCCATGTTGACTCTGCCCAATCTTGCTATTAGTTTCTAAGTACCCACTTATTGCATCCTTTATAATAGATTCCAGCATTTTCCCAACTACTGATGTGAGGCTAACAGGTCCCCGTTTTCTCTCTCCCTCCTTTCTCAAATAGCGGGGTTACATTTGCTGTCCTCCGATCTACAGGAACCGTTCCAGAATCTATAGAATTTTGGAAGATGACAACCAATGCGTTTACTATCCCAATGGCCACCTCTTTCAAAACCCTAGGATGTAAGTCATCCAGTCCTTGGGATTTATTGACTTTTAGTCCCATTAATTTTGCTAGTACTGTTTTTTTACTAATAATCATTTCTTTAAGTTCCTCATTCTCGCCACACCCTTGGTTTTCTCGTATTTCTGGGAAGTTTTTTGTGTCTTCCTCTGTGAAGACAGAAACAAGGTATTTATTTAATTTCTCTGCCATTTCCCATTCCCCATTATAAATTCTCCCATCTCTGGCTGTAAAGGACCTACATTTACCTTCGCCAGTCTTTTCCTTTTCACATACCTATAGAAGCTTTTACAATCCGTTTTTATATTTTTCGCTAGTTTTTGCTCATATTCCATTTTCCCTTTATCAATTTCTTGGTCCTCCTTTGCTGATTTCTAAAAAGATCCCAATCCTCAGGCTGACTGCTTTTTCTGGCAACTTTATAAGCTTCCTCCTTTGACTTAATACTAGCTTTAATTTCTTTTGTTAGCCATGGTTGGATCACTTTTCCTTTTGGGTTTCTATGCCCTATAGGAATATATGTTTGTTGCAAATTATGCATTATTTCCTTGAATGTTAGACATTGTATGTCCACCTTCATACCTTTTAGTGTAGTCTCCCAATCTACCATGGCCAACTTGTCCCTCATACCCTTGTAGTTTCCTCTGTTTAGATTGAAGACAGTTTCAGATTGGACTACATCACTCTCAAACTTAATGTAAAAGTCAATCATATTATGGTGACTTGTCTCTAAAGGCCCCTTTACCACGAGATTATTGATTAGCCCTTTCTCATTACACAGTACCAGATCCAGAATAGCCTGTTCCCTGCTTGGTTCCTCCACATACTGATCCAGGAAACCATCTCTCATGCATTCCAAGAATTCGTCCTCCATACCATTAGTGGTAATTTGATTTGCCCAGTCAATATGTAGATTAAAGTCCCCCATGATTACCGTATTGCCCTTATCACATGCACTTCTAATATCTTGATTGATACTGTGCCCTACATTACCACTACTGTTTGGTGGTCTATACACAACTCCCACCAATGTTTTCCACCCTTTGCTGTACAACTACACAAATTACTAAAAGTTGCAACACAGGTTAGCAAGGCCATAAAAAAAAAAAGAGCAAACCAAGCACTAGGGTTTATTTCTAAAGGGATAGAACTGAAAATTAGGGAAGTTATTATGCTAAACCTGTATCGAACCTTGGTTAGACCACACTTGGAGTACTGTGTACAGTTCTGGTCACCGTATCATAAAAAGGATATAGAGGCACTGGAGATGGTGCAGAGAAGATTTACAAGGATGATACCAGAAATACGAGGGTCTACATATCAGGAAAGGATGAAAACTCATGTGGAGCATGGACTGGTTGTGCCGAATGGCCTGTTCTTGTGCCGTATATCCTCTGTAATCCTATGGTCTTTTTGATAAGTTACCTCTCAGAAGACTTGTTTAGTTTGAAGTTTCCTGAGGTGATGCTGGTTTATTGTATATTTTAGTCTCTTGATTCTTGAATGCGGGGTCTGTGGAAATTGAGATTGTCATTGCCCTGTTAATCTCACTTTTCACACCCCAGCTTTTCGAGCTAGTTTCCTTTCACATAGGAAGCCCAGGGGATCACTCTGACGTTTTGAAGAGGAAGGCTGGTGATTGGGTGACACTAACAGGAGGAGGCGAATCCAAGCAGGAATGCAAGGATGTGTAAAAGGAACATGTAAAAGTAATGAATTTAAAATAAGATTTGTTTTTGATGTTCCAGGCCCATTGCAGTTTATTAAACAAGAGGAGCTATCTCCCAGAGGCCACAACCCCCTGCCAGAGGGCCTGCTGTCCAGAGCTGCCTATGAGACAAACGTGGTCAGAGGTAAGAGGACAATAAAGAGATCTGCGGGTCCCAGTTTCTGAGAACACAGCGACCTCCTAACGGTCGCAATGGCAACACGACGCCGGGAGCAGATCAGCAGAGCAGCTGTGTGGAGGGACTGGCACTGACTGGAAACTACTCCAGCTGTATTTGTATCAGTGGTTTAGTAGTCACCATTTCTATAGCCTCTATCGAGATAGAAAGCGCTGCCTGATGGCTCAGACCCGGCCTGTATCAGCAGCTTGTGGTAGAGTCAAAGAGCCTGGTCTGAGTTGATCTTCACCTTGCGTTGATTATGAGTACAAATTTGAAACCTGATATTCAAGAGAAAACAGGGTTCATTTGAAGGGAACGGTAACGTAGTGGTAATGTCACTGGGCTAGTAATCCAGAGGCACCTCTAGCCAAGCTGTTCCAGTACAGCTACAACACTGGCATCTATCCGACAATGTGGAAAACTGCCCAGGTATGTCCTGTCCACAAAAAGCAGGACAAATCCAACCCGGCCAATTACTGCCCCATCAGTCTACTCTCAATCATTCCAAAGTGTTGGAAGGTGTCATCGACAGTGCTATCAAGTGGCACTTACTCACCAATAACCTACTCACTGATGCCCAGTTTGGGTTCCGCCAAGACCGCTTGGCTCCTGACCTCATTACAGCCTTGGTCCTAACATGGACAAAGGAGCTGAATTCCAGAGGTGAGGTGAGAGTGACTGCCCTTGACATCAAGGCAGCATTTGACCGAGTGTGGCATCAAGGAGCCCTAATAAAACTGAAGTCAATGGGTGGAGTCATAACTAGCACAAAGGAAGATGGTTGTGGTGGTTGACGGTCAATCATCACAGCCCCGGGACATCGCAGCAGGAGTTCCTCAGGGCAGTGTCCTAGGCCCAACCATCTTCAGCTGCTTCATCAATGACCTTTCTTCCAACATAAGGTCAGAAATGGGAATGTTCGCTGATGACTGCACAGAGTTCAATGCCATTCACAACTCCTCAGATAATGAAGCAGTCCATGCCTGCATGCAACAAGACCTGGACGACGTTCAGGCTTGGGCTGATAAGTGGAAGGTAACATTTGCGCCACAGAAGTGCCAGGCAATGACTATCTCCAACAAGCGAGCGTCCAACCACCTCCCCATGACATTCAATTGAATTACCATCGCCGAATCCCCCAGCATCAACATCCTGGGGGTCACCATTAACCAGAAACTTAATTGGACCAGCCACATAAATACTGTGGTAACAAGAGCAGGTCAGAGGCGACGAGTCTCTCACCTCCTGACTCCCCAAAGCCTTTCCACCATCTACAAGGCACAAGTAAGGTGTGTGATGGAATACTCTCCACTTGCCTGGATGAGTGCAGCTCCAACAACACTCAAGAAGCTCGACACCATCCAGGACAAAGCAACCTGCTTGATTGGCACCCCATCCACCATCTTAAACATTCACTCCCTCCACCACTGGCGTACCATAGCTGCAGTGTGTACCATCTACAAGATGCACTGCAGCAACTCGCCATGGCTTCTTCGGCAGCACCTCCCAAACCCACGACCTCTTCCACCTAGAAGGACAAGGGCAGCAGGCGCCTGGGAACACCACCACCTCCAAGTTCCCCTCCAAGTCACACACCATCCTGACTTAGAAGTATATCGCCGATCCTTCATTGTCACTGAATCAAAATCCTGGAACATAGAAGATAGGAGCAGGAGTAGTCCATTCAGCCCCTCGAGCCTGCTCCGCCATTCAATGCGATCATGGCTGATCATCCAAATTCAGTACCCTGTCCCTGCTTTCTCCCCATATCCCTTGATCCTTTTAGCCTTAAGAAATATATCTAACTCCTTCTTGAATATATTTAATGAATTGGCCTCAACTGCCTTCTGTGGTAGAGAATTCCACAGGTTCACCACTCTCTGGGTGAAGAAATTCCTCCTCATTTCTGTCCTAAATGGCTTACCCCTTATCCTTAGACTGTGACCCCTGGTTCTGGACTCCCCGACCATCGGGATCATCCTTCCTGCATCTAGTCTGTCCAGTCCTGTCAGAATTTTATAAGTTTCAATGAGATCCCCTCTCATTCTTCTAAACTCCAGCAAGTATAAGCCCAATCGACCCAATCTCTCCTCGTACATCATTCCTGCCATCCCAGGTATCAGGAACTCCCTCCCTAACAGCACTCTGGGAGTACCATCACCATAAGGACTGCAGCGGTTCAAGAAGGCAGCTCACCAGCACCTTCTCAAGGGCAACTTGGGATGCGCAGTAAATGCTAACCTTGCCAGCGATGCGCAGATCCCATAAACGAATAAAACATTTTTTTTTGTGTGACACAGTAACTGTGTGTGACACCATAACTGGGACGTCCCTGTGTGTGACACCGTAACTGGGACGTCCCTGTGTGTGACACCGTAACTGGGACGTCCCTGTGTGTGACACCGTAACTGGGACGTCCCTGTGTGTGACACCGTAACTGGGACGTCCCTGTGTGTGACACCGTAACTGGGACGTCCCTGTGTGTGACACCGTAACTGGGACGTCCCTGTGTGTGACACCGTAACTGGGACGTCCCTGTGTGTGACACCGTAACTGGGACGTCCCTGTGTGTGACACCGTAACTGGGACGTCCCTGTGTGTGACACCGTAACTGGGACGTCCCTGTGTGTGACACCGTAACTGGGACGTCCCTGTGTGTGACACCGTAACTGGGACGTCCCTGTGTGTGACACCGTAACTGGGACGTCCCTGTGTGTGACACCGTAACTGGGACGTCCCTGTGTGTGACACCGTAACTGGGACGTCCCTGTGTGTGACACCGTAACTGGGACGTCCCTGTGTGTGACACCGTAACTGAAATATTTTTGCTTGCTTTAAAGTCTTCTGTTTGAAGTTGCAGTGCTGCCATGAGATTCCCAGTGGTGATGCTGTGAATCAGACAGCAGTTGGGATTAGGGACGTGTTAGTGCGAGAGAACAGGTGCTGCAATACCAGGAGAGGGCGCCAGAGCTTAAACTTGTTTTTGAATTCTCTCGGCCCAGAATGTCAATATTTAAAGGGATATTCTGTATAACGATGATGATCAATACTCGTGTCCTCTCGTCCTAGTGCTGGGAGCCTTGTGTAACTGTGCTTCCGAGATTCGTCGTTTGTAACCTCCCAGAGTTCTCAAACTCCCCGTGAGGCACACTGCCTCCTTTAGGCCCCCTGTAAGCTTCATGCTGGGTTGCTTTTGGGATCATTACCCGGAAGACGTGCTTCAAATTAAGTGCATTGCATGATGGGTCCGACTAGCAACTGTGACGTTGGCAGTTAGTTACGTGCTTTGCCTCCCTGTGGTAATATTAAGTAAATGTGTCTACTCACCAGCTTAGAGAGACCGGCAGTGGAGCCTGTGACTAACTATAGATGTTACTCTTTTAATGATATCGCGTTCCCTTTAGGTGCTTAATGAAGCATTTCATGAACACGTTTAACAGCTTTACTCTGTGCTGCAAAGCACTCTGCCTCGTAGTTTGACTAAAATTACCCAGTAACCGGTGAGGAGAGGCTGATTTTGATCCTTTTCTTCCTACAGGTGGTCAAATGGCAACTATCCAGGAGGCAGGTCTAACACGAGGCAGCCCAGCGGGCAAGGTTTCTGCAGAACCACCTTCCTATCGAGGTTCCATCACTCAGGTATACCTTTGTCTCCTCACTATTCGCTATTTAAAGCTTCTACTTAAAAGTGGCCCATACAGACTGGCTGAAAGCTACGTGTAGCAATGCCTTTGCATGAGGTTGGGGCACTGAGGTCTGAGCTTACTCTTGTGCATGTTACTAACCCAGTGACCCTCTGCAAGTATCGACACTCCCGGGGACCTTCAGCGAGTATTGACACTCTCCCAGGGACCCTCTGTGAATATCGACACTCTCTCAGGGACCCTCTCGAGTATCGACACACTCTCTCAGGGACCCCTTGCAAGTATCGACAGTCTCTCAGGGACCCTCTGCGAGTATCGACAGTCTCTCAGGGACCCTCTGCGAGTATCGACACTCTCTCAGGGACCCTCTGCGAGTATCGACACACTCTCTCAGGGACCCCTTGCGAGTATCGACACACTCTCAGGGACCCTCTGCGAGTATCGACACTCTCTCAGGGACCCTCTGCGAGTATCGACATTCTCCCGGGGACCCTCTGCGAGTATCGACACTCTCCCAGGAGACACTGCGAGTATCGACACTCTCCCCAGGAGACACTGCGAGTATCGACACTCTCTCAGGGACCCTCTGCGAGTATCGACACTTGTATCGACCGGGGACCCATTGTTAGCTACCCAGAGGCTGGTATTTTTTTATATACAAAAACCAAAATACAGTACTTGTAGGTCAACACAGACAATGCAAAATTCTTGATCCTATGCTTGTGGTCTAACCACAGAAATCTGGTGATCTCACGAGCTCTTGGGGTCTCCTCATAAACCAGAGAAGCCGGACTAGCAACCCAGAGATCATGAGTTCAATTGTTCCACGGTAAATTGTGAAATTGAATTCAATAGTCTGGTAATTTGTGGGCAGAAAAAGAAATGCTGGTTATCTGTGCCCAGGTGGCAGTGCCAGACTGGAGCGGTGGAGGCATAGCCTCTGTCCAAATCCAGTCTCTGCTGACATCCATACTTTAGGTTTCTATCAGTGGAGAAGCTTTGCTCACTCTTGGCTGGAGTGGTACACGGAGTGTCAGGATTGCAGGGAGTGCGAATCCTGTGCTGCTCCCGATGCATTCCTTATGGGGATGGGAAGTGCATGTCCTGGATTTTTCTGTCTACCTGACAGTGGTCGCATCAAAATTTGCAGATGACACAAAACTTGGAAGTTTAGTGAACAGTGATAGACTTCAGGGAGACATAGACAGGCTAGTGGAATGGGCGGACACGTGGCAGATGAAATTTAACGTAGAAAAGTGTGAAGTGATACATTTTGGTAGAAAGAATGAGGAGAGGACATATAAACTAAATGGTACAATCCTAAAGGGGTTGCACGGACAGTGGAAGGTGACAGGGCAGGTTGAGAAAGCAGTTAAAAAGGCTTATGGGATCCTGGGCTTCACAAATAGAGGCATAGAATTCAAAAGTGTGGAAATTATGATGAACCTGTATAAAACACTGGTTTGGCCCCAACCGGAATACTGTGTCCAATTCTGGGCACCACGCTTTAGGGAAGATGTGAAGGCCTTGGAGATGGTGCAGAAAAGATTTACGAGAATGATTCCAGGAATGAGGAACTTCAGTTACATTGATAGACTGGAGAAGCTGGGGTTGTTCTCCTTGGAGCAGAGAAGATTGAGAGGAGATTTGATAGAGGTGCTCAGAATCATGAGGGGTCTGGACAGAGTAGATGGAGGGAAACTGTTCCCATTGGCAGAAGGGTCGAGAACCAGAGGACACAGATTTAAGGTGATTGGCAAAAGAACCAAAGGCGACGTAAGGAAAAACTTTTTTACGCAGCAAGTGGTTAAGATCTGGAATGCACTGCTTGAAAGGGTGGTGGAGGCAGATTTAATCACGGCTTTCAAAAGGGAGTTGGATAAGTATCTGAAGGAAAGAAATTTGCAGGGCTACGGGGAAAGGGCGGGGGACGAGCTGAAGTGCTCTTGCAGAGAGCCGGCAAAGACTCGACGGGCCGAATGGCCTTTTTCCGTGCTGTAACCATTCTATGATAATGATTTGGAAGCAGGCTCTGCTCGCTAGAGATCAGCACAGTCTGCGGAAGCCCAGCCTCAAACTTCAGCTCAAATCCTGGAACGTTGAAAGGAGCTGACGATTGGAATTCAGAAGGAAGAAAGTCAAGTGGGAATAAAATGGGAGTGTGTTTTGTTTGCAGGGCACTCCAGGCCTGTCACAACAGGGCATTGCTGCAGATACGCTATTGAAAGGAGCAATCAGCAAACTGGCCACCGAGGAATCGGGGAGCCCTGAGCAGTCCCGGGAGGACGCAATGTCAAAAGGCCATGTCATCTACGAAAGTAAGAGTGGCCACATACTGTCATATGATAGTAAGTTCACAGCTTCTCAATTCTTCATGGTACTTAAGGCAAAAGTTTCTAAACTGTATCGTGACAGCCTCCAAACCCCCCCCCCCCCCCCCCCCCACTCTCAGCTCCTTTAGATTGAAGTCACTACATTTTGGTAAGAAAAATAAGGAGATCACATTATTTGGAAAGTAAGAATCTAAATGGGGTAGAAGAGTAAAGGGATCTCTGAGTACAAATATGCAAATCACTAAAAGTAGCAGAGGCTGAACGCCAACTCTCCGACACCACCTCCTACCTCCCCTTGGACCAACCCCACTACCGAACATCAAGCCACCGTTTCCAAGACTGTCACTGACCTCATCTCCTCTGGAGATCTTCCCTCCAACCTCTTAGTTCCCCAACCCTGCACAGCTCACTTCTACCTCCTTCCCAAGATCCACAAACAGGACTGCCCTGGTAGACCCATCATTTCAGCCTGTTCTTGCCCCACAGAACTTATCTCTTCCTATCTCAACTCTATTTTTTCTCCCCTTGTCCAGTCTCTTCTCACCTGCATCCGCGACTCTTCCGACACCCTCTGCCACTTTAACAGTTTCCTGGCCCAACCTTTTCCTTTTTACCATGGACGTACAATCCCTCTACACCTCCATCCCCCACCAGGGTGGCCTGAAGGCGCTCCGCTTCTTCCTTGAACAGAGGCCCAACCAGTCCCCTTCCACCACCACCCTCCTTCGCCTGGCTGAACTTGTTCTCACATTGAACAACTTCTCCTTTGACTCCACTCACTTCTTCCAAATTAAAGGTGTTGCTATGGGAACACACATGGGTCCTAGCTATGCCTACCTTTTCGTGGGATATGTGGAACATTCTTTGTTCCAGTCCTACTCAGGTCCCCTCCCTCACCTCTTTTTCCAGTACCTTGATGACTGTATCAGTGCCATTTCCTGCTCTCGCCCTGAACTAGAAAATTTCATTCACTTTGCTTCCAATTTCCACCCTTCCCTCACCTTCACATGGTCCATCGCCGACTCTCCCCTTCCCTTCCTCGACATCTCTGGGGATAGGCTATTGACAAACATTCACTATAAGCCCACTGACTCCCACAGCTATCTGGATTACACTTTATCCCACCCCGCTTCCTGTAAGGACTCTATTCCATTCTCCCAGTTTCTCCATCTCCACCGCATCTGCACTGACGATGCCACCTTCCATACTGGTGCTTCCGACATGTCTTCCTTTTTCCTCAACCGAGGATTATCCGCTACTGTGGTTGACATGGCCCTTGACCATGTCCATTTTATTTCCCGCACTTCTGCTCTCACTCCTTCCCCTCCCTCCCGGAACACAATAGGGTTCTCCTTGTCCTCACCTTTCACCCCACCAGCCTCCACATTCAACGGATCATCCTCCGCCATTTCCGCCACTTCCAGCATGATCCCACCATCAAACACATCTTCCCCTCACCTCCCCTTTCAGCATTCCGAAAGGACCGCTCCCTCTGCGACACCCTGGTCCACTCCTCTAACACCCCCTTCGCCCGGCACCTTCCCGTGCAAGCGCAGGAGACGCAACACATACCCTTTTACTTCCTCCCTTCCCACTGTCCAGGGCCCCAAACACTCCTTCCAGGTGAAACAGCGATTTACTTGTACTTCTTGCATTTTAATATACTGTATTCGCTGCTCACGATGCGGTCTCCTCTACATTGGGGAGACCAAACGCAGATTGGGTGACCACTTTGCGGAACACCTCCGTTCAGTCTGTAAGGGTGACCCCGAGCTCCCGATCGCCTGTCACTTTTATTCTCCGCTCTGCTCCCACTCTGTCCTCGGCCTCTTACACTGTTCCAATGAAGCTCAACGTAAGCTCGAGGAACAGCACCTCATCTTTCGATTAGGCACTTTACAGCCTTCTGGACTCAACATCGAGTTCAACAATTTTAGACCATAACCTCTGCCCCTATCTCTCTCTCTTTTCCTCTCTCTCTCACATGGCAGCTGTCGATCATTATGCCATTGCCATTTACACTTCATCTAGTCATCTTTTGTTTCTTAACTTGTCCCATTACCATCTCCTTTTGCCTTGCACCATCATCGCTTTTGTCTCTTAATCTCTCCTGCCTTCCATCCCAAACAGACTTTCCTTTTGTTCTTTCCTCCCCTCCCCCTTTTCCCTGCCCCTACACTTGCTTAAAAACCTGTTCCATCTCTTTTTCCAGTTCTGACGAAGGGTCATCGACCTGAAACGTTAACTCTGTTTCTCGCTCTACAGATGCTGCCTGACCTGAGTATTTCCAGCATTTTCTGTTTTTATTTCAGATTTCCAGCATCTGCAGTATTTTGCTTTTGTACTAAAAGTAGTAACACAGGCTAATGAGGCCATAAAAAAAGCAAACCAAGCACTAGGGTTTATTTCTGGAGGGATAAAATTGAAAAGTAGAGAAGTTATGCTAAACTTGTATCCGAACCTTGGTTAGAGCATACTTGGGAGTACTGGGCACAGTTCTGGTCGGCAGATTATAAAAAGTATATAGAGGCACTGGCGAGGGTGCAGAGAAGATTTTCAAGGATGGTACCAGAAATGCGAGGGTATACCTATCGGGAACGGATGAACAGGCTGGGTCTCTTTTCTCTTGAAAAAAGAAGGCTGAGGGGTGACCTAATAAGGCCTTTAAAATTATGAAAGGTTTTGATAGAGTGGATACAGAGAGAATGATTCCACTTGTGGGGAAGAGCAAAACTAGAGGCCATCAATATAAGATAGTCACCAAGAAATCCAATAGGGAATTCAGAAGAAACTTCTTTACCCAGAGAGTGGTGAGAATGTGGAACTCGCTACCGCAGGGAGTGGTTGAAGCGAATAGTATGGATACATTAAGGGAAGTCTAGATACGCACATGCGGGAGAAGGGAATAGAGAGTTATGCTGATAGAGTTAGATGAGGAAAGAAGGGAGGAGGCTCGAGTGGAGCATAAACACCGGCATGGGCTGGTTGAGCCGAATGGCCTGTTCATGTGCCGTATATCCTATGTAATCCTATGTATGCATGAAGTCACATTTCTCTGCACACATGAAAGGGAATGAGATGAGAGGGATGCAGCGTCTCCTGTTTCTAGATTACTGCGAGGTGCTGGAGCGAGGTGGCAACAGCTATGAAGCTCCCTTTAGTGGACTATGGAAGGTAGCATTCTTTAATATGTGATATCTGTCGTGCAGTGAAGGAGAGCTCGGAGGAGGAATTGGAGATCTCCTTGATAGCTCAGTGAGTAAAGACATGAGCTAGCCCCATCCCTGGAGTGTGCTATTAGCTGATCTTATCTGGGACAGCAGTAGGGATGCTACACTGTTTCAATTCCCCTGGATTAGGGAGGAGAAAATCAGCCATGGTTCCTGCTCCTGATCATTGCCCAGTGACCCTGCTGGAAAGTGAGTGTGCGCAGGGATAGGATTGGGCTTGGCTGTCATGCACCCACAGTTGAATAGTCTTCCAACGTTCATTGTCCAGACTAACTGGTGAAGAATGGACTAATAGGCAGGGTACCGGAAGCCCAATAGGAGTTACCTCCTTGAAAGGTAAGGAATAAGTTGGGAACAATTTTTTAAAAAGGGAACTGAAATGCCTAACAGGAATTTAGTTTAAAATATTGAAGATCTAGTGTGTGTGTGTCTGTGTGTGTGTGTGCAGCTTTGACAGTGCAGATCTAGTTGAGGGTTTTGAAATCAATCTTACAGTTGTGTGTTGTGGTACAGGTCAGGTGTGTAGAAAGTAGAAGAGAATGAGCAAGGGCTCAGAGTTTGAGACATGAGGCCCGCTGTCGATAACAAGAGGAGTCGCAGGACATAGATGAAAGACGATACTTTGCCAGACACTTGCGGGTTTTTGCTGCTCACTCATCCGTTTGACTTCGTCACTATCAAAGTGATGTCAATGCTTTCCCACATCAGTGACTCGTCACCATTTTATCTGCTTCAGTATTAAAACAGGCACCAACATAAGAATGCATTCCATAAAATTTCCATCACATTATGTGGGACTAATCTAATATTTCTTGTGTAATACGCTATGATTTGGACCGTTTTGTTTCACTTTAGTAACTATTTATTATTTATATACAGTGATGCCCACAAGCCTAGGAACGTGGAACAGGAGGAGGCCGTTCAGCCCCTCGAATCTGTTCCGCCATTCAATGAGATCATGGCTGATGTGCGACCTAACTCCATATACCTGCCTTTGCCCCATACCCTTTAATACCTTTGATTAACAAAAATCTATCAATCTCAGATTTAAAATTAACAATTGATCTAGTATCAATTGCCGTTTGCACAAGAGAGTTCCAATCTTCTACCACCCTGTGTGTGTAGAAGTGTTTCCCAATTTCACTCCTGAAAGGTCTGGCTCTAATTTTTAGACTATGCCCCTTAGTCTGAGACTCCCCAACCAGAGAAAATAGTTTCTCTACCCTATCCGTTCCCATTAATATCTTGAAAACTTTGATCAAATCACCCCCTTAACCTTCTAAATTCCAGGGAACACAACCCGAGTTTGTGTAATCTCTCCTAATTTAACCCCTGGAGTCCAGGTATCATTCTGGTAAACCTACGCTGCACTCCCTCCAAGGCCAGTGTATACTTCCTAAGGTGTGGTGCCCAGAACTGCTCACAGTACTCCAGGTGTGGTCTAACCAGGGTTTTGTATAGCTGCAACATAACTTCCTACCCCCTTGTATTCTAGTCATGTAGATATAAAGGCCAGCATTCCATTAGCCTTTTTGATTATATTCTGTACTTGTTCATGACATTTTAATGATTATGTACCTGGATCCCCAAGTCTCTTTGAACCTCTACTGTTTTTAGCTTTTCATCATTTAGAAAGTACCCTGTTCTATCCTTTTTAGGTCCAAAGTGGGTGACCTCACATTTGCCTACATTGAAATCCATTTACCACAGTTTTGCCCATTCTCTTAATCTATTAATATCTCTTTGTAATTTTATGCTTTCATTTACAGTACCTACAATGCCGCCTATCTTTGTGTCATTGGCAAAGTTGGATATGTAGCTTTCTATCCCATCATCTAAGTCGTTAATAAGTACAGTGACTAGTTGAAACCCCAACACAGATCCCTGCCCATTATCCTCACTCTCTGTCTCCTGCCACTCAGCCAATTTCCTAACCAATAATTTGCCTTCAATTCCATGGGCTTCAACCTTAGTTAAGGGACTTTATCACATGCCTTCTGGAAGTGCATATAAATAACATCCTTAGACATCCTGTGCACTACTTTAGTCACCTCTTCAAAAAATTCAGTCAGGTTCGTCAGGCATGATCTACCTTTTACAAATCCATGCTGGCTGTCTCTGATCAGCTGAAAATTTTCAAGGTATTCATTCACCCTATCCTTAATTATAGACACTAGTAATTTCCCGACAACAGATGTTAGGCTAACTGGTCTGTAGTTTCCTGGTTTCCCCTTCTCACCATTCTTAAACCTAACCTTAACCCTTGAAGGAGTTTTGTGTTTATCCACCAACTTTGTTACATGACTATTTACATCAGAGACCTGTTCTTGATGCTCCATGCCCATTGGGTAGTCACTCTAGACTGACGCTCCATGCCCATTGGGTACTCGCTCTAGACTGACGCTCCATGCCCATTGGGTACTCGCTCTAGACTGACGCTCCGTGCCCATTGAGTACTCGCTCTAGACTGATGCTCCATGCCCATTGGGTACTCGCTCTAGACTGACGCTCCATGCCCATTGGGTACTCGCTCTAGACTGACGCTCCATGCCCATTGGGTACTCGCTCTAGACTGACGCTCCATGCCCATTGGGTACTCGCTCTAGACTGACGCTCCATGCCCATTGGGTACTCGCTCTAGACTGACGCTCCATGCCCATTGGGTACTCGCTCTAGACTGACGCTCCATGCCCATTGGGTACTCGCTCTAGACTGACGCTCCATGCCCATTGGGTACTCGCTCTAGACTGACGCTCCATGCCCATTGGGTACTCGCTCTAGACTGACGCTCCATGCCCATTGGGTACTCACTCTAGACTGACGCTCCGTGCCCATTGGGTACTCGCTCTAGACTGACGCTCCGTGCCCATTGGGTACTCGCTCTAGACTGACGCTCCGTGCCCATTGGGTACTCGCTCTAGACTGACGCTCCATGCCCATTGGATACTCACTCTAGACTGACGCTCCATGCCCATTGGGTACTCACTTACTCCAGGCATTAAATCGAGGTCCTATCTGTCTATTCCACTGATTCAGGTGGTTATTCCTCTTAACCAATACCACATAAAACTGATTAATTCATTTCTTTGCTGTCAGTGGGATCTTACTGTGTACGAAATGGCTGACGTTTGCATACATAAGCCATGGTACATCAGGTAATTTATTCGGTGTGGAGCCGTTTCTGAGATGTGATAAGGCGCTGACCTGCGAGTCTCTATCTTCCTTTCGCCTCTCCTTGTTCTTCATTCCACCAGCTGTAAAGAATGTACGAGAGGGCACCAGGAGTCCCAGAACAGTCCATGAGCTCCACGGGGTCAAGCGGACCTATGACCTCATGGAAAGTGGGTTAAGTCGAGGACTCCCAGTACGCGAGTCCCCGGTGTCTGCACCATATGAAGGTACGATTGTGCGGGAGTCTATTACCACTGACGGGTAGCATGTTTCAGCTGCAGTTTCCTTTCTGTTAATTCGCAGAACTACATCAGGGATCTTGAAGTTGGCGCTACAGTGTCAGTCTCCAGGAACTAGTGTCAAAGGGTTGAGGAGAAATAATACAGTGTGCTCCAGCACAAAGAGCCACCTTGATGTGCTAATGTTTGGGCATTTTCTCAGGCTCCTAGCAGAGATTGTATCTTACAATCATGTGCACGAGGTTTTAATCTTGCAATCGGAGGCCTGATCCTTCTGAAAAAGAATGCTTCGAAATCTGTTCTGTTCAGTCAGTCATATCAACTTCTACCCATGGGGAGAGGTGAGGTATTCCGACTATTTGGCTGAACAGAGGCGAACTCCAAGGCTTTGCAGGTCAACCGTACACATGTAATGGCACAACTTTCAGTACGATTGGCCTGTAGCTCTCCTTATCTTTTATTAATGATTTATTCTATGTTCTGAACTGTAACCATTGAGAAATTGACTCATTGCCTGAAGTGCCAGTAATAATTTAATAGTAGAAAATGCTATATGCTAAGACTTTGAAAATAAACTCTTATCAGGTCTCATCAGTCGTGCGAGGGAGAGCCCACATTTATCGGAATCAAAAGATAGGACGGTTCCATCGGGGTCAATAATGCAAGGTAAGACCAATTTTCTCCTCAGTTCCTGCCGGGCCCATTGATTTCAACCAGATCAGAGCACCTTGGGATATCTGGTTTGGGTTTAGGAGCTGGACTGCACCGTACTTTCTGAAACTAGACCAGCAACACAAACTAGAGGTAGCAGGATCCCATTTTGAATACTTCTTTCATATATAGCCAATTATTGGGGGATATTTTCCTCTATTTGCTAATGTTATCAGACAGTGGCTGTGAGTATAAAGCAGGAAATCCCTTTATACACTAAATGCCATATCTGACATTTGTTTTCCTAGCCTCCAACGTGTTCCTTACCATGGTTTAAAATACTGACCTCCCAGAGCATTAAAACTGTCCTTTTCATCCCACCAAAGTAATTGAGAGCTTTGTCTACCCATCACAGTCCTTCCACTCTATGCCCCCCTCACTTAATGATCCATGGGATTTAAGTGTTCACTTGTTTATGTTAGGTACACCAAGAGCCTCCAGTGAGACCTTTGAAGAAGGCATGAAGTACAGTAAGCAGATCAAACGGGAAAGCCCCCCACTGCGAACCTTTGAGGGCTCCATCACTAAAGGCAAACCTTACGAGGGAGTCACTACCATTAAAGAGATGGGTCGCTCAATCCACGAGATTCCAAGGCAAGAAAGTCGCAAAACCCCAGAAATCGTACAGAGCAGCCGATCGATTGTGGAAGGGTCTATTTCTCAGGTATCGCTTTCCTACCCGCAGCTTATCAAAGCCAACTTCCTATATTTATTATATATTTTAATAACAACAACCACAACAACTTGTATTTGTATAGTGCCTTTAACATAATAAAATGTCCCAAGGCGCTTCACAGGAGTGTTATAAAACAAAATTGGACACCGAGCCAGGTGATATTAGGGCAGATGACCAAAAGCTTGGTCAGAGAAGTAGGTTTTAAGGAGCAACGGCGGAGCAGGCTCGAAGGGCCAAATGGCCTGCCCCTGTTCCTATTTCTTATGAGATAGAGGGGTTTAGGGAGGAAATTCCAGAGCTTGGGGCCCAGGCAGCTGATGGGGAGATTACAGAGATAGAGAGGGGCGAAGCCATGGAGGGATTTGAAAACAAGGATGAGAATTTTAAAATCGAGGCATTGCTTAACCGGGAGCCAATGTAGGTCAGCGAGCACCGGTGTGATGGGTGAACGGGACTTGGTGCGAGTTAGGACACAGGCAGCCGAGTTTTGGATGACCTCAAGTTTACGTAGGGTAGAACGTGGGAGGCCGGCCAGGAGTGCGTTGGAATAGTCAAGTCTAGAGGTAACAAAGGCATGGATGAGGGTTTCAGCAGCAGATGATCTGAGGCAGGGGCGGAGATGAGTGATGTTACAGAGGTGGAAATAGGCATTCTTAGTTATGGCGTGGATATGTGGTCGGAAGCTCATTTCAGGGTCAAATATGACACCAAGGTTGCGAACAGACTGGGTCAGCCTCAGACACATGCAAGGGAGAGGCATAGAGTCGGTGGCAGGGACCGAAGATGATGGCTTCGGTCTTCCCAATGTTTAATCGGAAGAAATTTCTGCTCATCTAGTTCTGGATGTCGGACAAGCAGTCTGACAAAATAGATGAATTTACATTAAAAGTATCTGTAACCTCCATTTGCTGATGCCAGTCTTAGGACAGTTTAGTTAAGGTGTCGGCCTTGGTTCAGTGGGTAGCACTCATTTCCGAGTCAGAAGGTTGTGGTTTCCAGCCCCACTACAGGACTTCAGCCCATAATCCAGACTGACACTCCCAGTGCATTACTGAGGGAGTGCTCCACTGTTGGAGGTGACGTTTTTCATACCGGGCATTAAAGCAAGGCCTCGTATGCCCCCTCGGGTGAACATTGGCTCCCACAGCACTGTTCAAAGAAGAGCAGGGGAGTTCTCCCCAGTGCCCTGGCCAATATTTATCCCTCAACCCACATCACTAAAAACAGATTTACTCATCATTCCTTTCATTGATGTTTGTGGGACTTTAATATGTACTCATTGGCTATGAAGCTCTCGGGGGGTGTTTTGAGGATGTGAAAGGTGCTATACAGTATAATGAAGGATCACATTTCTGGGGGAAATTGGCCAAAGCCACTTGGTAGTTTTAGTACCAGTCTCCTTTTCTTGAGCTGCTCCAAGCATAGATTAAGATCTTAACAACTAACTATATACCTTCAGATCTTGAAAAACACTGCTGTGGGCTTGTTAATTCCAAGTGACACACACTGCAGGTTGAATTGGAGTGCGGGGCTCCGAGCATCACATAGTCTGGGCAAAGGAGACTAATTATTGGGAAACCAAAGGGAATTAATTGGGGAAAAAAGCAAATTAAGGTCAAAGAGCAGAAGCTGCAACAGGTGGTGGTGCTGGGTCTGCTGGCAAATGGCCCAGGAGCGAGCGAGCTGCTGACTGGCACTGCATCCAACAGAACGGCAAACCAAACACTCCTATTTACCCACCAGTAGCTCGTTCCTTATTAGCAAGCTACAGGTCACAGTGCAGAGAGCTACAATTTGTATACACAGTGATATCATACCCTTGTAGGACTGTTGTAGACTAATTCATAGAAATTGATTGCTGTGATTGGTCAACAACTCCATTATCGTTGTATCATGCGACTACCCAGATGATGGAAGGTGAAATAGATGGACCTGGGTCTATTTTGTCCAGCAGTCCCTATGTTTCAATCTATACAGACCTGTTCACTGTAGGAGGTCCTAACCTGGTAATTTGAGCCCAGATTCTGGATATTCTCTATTTTAAATCTTTAACTAAATTTGGATATCCAATTAAACTACCTGGAGCAAATGTCCTAATTCGAGAGTAAGGAGGGACCTCAGGCTAGAATTTGTTCTAACTTACTTAGAGAGGGTGGGATTTACCTCACTAAATGTCAGAACTCCTATTAAACATGACGATTGTTTTTCCCAGACTTTTAACTGTTCAGGAATGTTCAGTTTGTAAATTTAAATCCAATTTTTAAGACTTTTGAAAGCTTGATTAATTTGGAATCATCAACTTTGTAAACTGATGGCAGTCAGCCTTCTCCGGAAAGTAGGAGTGAGGGCGAAGTGCCCAGGTTTAAGGATCTTGTGTCTGAGATGATTGAATCTGTGTTGTTATAGGGAACCCCGGTGAAGCATGAGAGCCAGTCTGCCATTAAACACGATGTAAAGTCTCTGATCACAGTGCCCAGCAAACACCCGCACCCCATGCACCAGCTGGAGATGATCTCGGAGGGAGTGAAGGTCGTGGAAAGGAAGTATGAAGACATGAAGCCCGCTGACCAGTTACGGGCCCGCCACAGCGCGGTGGTCAGTTCTGGGACTTCGGTTCTCAGGTCAACGATGCACGAAGCTTCAAAATCTCAGCTGAGCCCTGGCCTGTATGAAGATCCCAGTGCACGCAGGACCCCAGTGGGTTATCCTGGCTTCATTCCCAGGGGCCCACCCATGGTCAGCAGACCACAGGAAGGTAAGCTCATGCGGCTTTCACAGGTCAATACATTTGGGAGCGGAAACATCAAGAAGGATATTCTGTCTGGTTATTTCTGAAGCCAAATGTTGTACATACAAGTAATGAAAGATTTATTTATATTCATCTGGAGGGTAAATGAACAAAGTGTAACAATTGCAGTAACATCTCGCCACTGGCCTTAATTGCCCTTGTGTCCTGTGATTGCAGGTGTTATGACTCCAGGGAAGTCCACTGGCCATGAAAGGAAAACCACGCTGGTCCCAACGCAGAGAGAGAACATGTCTGTTAAGTCCCCAGTCTCTGTGGTGGACCCATCTGCAACTCTCAACCCTTACGACTCTCTCCATGGGCGAGGAAACCCTGAATACAGAAGCCACGTTCCTCACCCCTTTGAGCAGACGATGGCTTTCCACCGAGCATTAGACCCAGGTAAGGCCATTTGAAAATGGGATCTGCAAAGTACCTGAGGATATTCCACCATTGGGCCATAGCTGCCCCTGTGGGTATTTTTATTGACTATCACCTCAGATGGATAATGGTCTACTGTGTGTAGGATTATCCGCACTTTTGTGGTGTGTTTCTTTACATTCCTGAAAATACAGCACCCCACAGAGAGATACCACAGTAGTATTGCCTCTAAATAGCATTTATGTCACCGATCCCGGCAAGATCAGGGTTTCAGTCGAAAGTGGACAGCCCTTCCCTGGGCTGTCAGCAGTCAATAATTACAACAGTTTGTTCAAGTGGATTATATATCATGCAATACCACCTGCCCTGTTAGCATACCTGTTGATACATCACAGTCCTGTCATTGCAGGTTTGAGTGTTGAGGACACATTTGTTCAGTGGTTATTTGACTGCACAATGCAGGGACTCTATATTTCTGATACCTGCCCTGCCCCAAATCAGGCTCTGACAGGATTAATGGAACCAAAATAATGTAAATTGCAGTGTGTGCTTTGGTAGGTGAGCACGGACTGCTGTTGTGGCGGGCGGCTGTTCTGATTCCCTTGTTGCTTTTCCTTTCCCCAGCAGCTGCAGCTTACCTGTTTCCCCGACAGCTTTCTCCTAATCCCAATTACTCAAATCACTATCAGCTGTACGCAATGGAGAACACGCGGCAGACCATCCTCAACGACTACATCACTTCCCAACAGATGCAAGTTATCACCAAGCCAGACGGCACCAGGGGAATGTCGCCACGAGAGACTTTAGCCGTCCCCTATGCTGCCGGAGCCAGAGGTGAGATCCTCTCTGTCTGTTCTTTAAATGTAGCTTTGTTTTGAACGCTGGACTAATGAAAGTGCCTGAATTACAGGAATAATCGACTTGGCGCAGATGCCGCACACTATACTAGTGCCAGGTGGGAGCAGTACTCCTCCTATGGACAGGATAACCTACATCCCCGGGAACCAGGCCCCTTATCCGGGCAGGTACAACCACTCCCCTATATCACCAGGTAAGAATACTTTCTGGGACTTTACTGACACACATTTTTAACAGATTGTGGTTTACTTTAATATTGTGATGAGGAGGAATTTCTTCTCTGAGGGTTGTGAATCTTTGGAATTCTCTTCCCCAGAGGAGATAGACAGATTTTTGAATGATAAGGGAGTCAAGGGTTGTGGGGAGCGGGCAGGAAAGTGGACTTGAGGCCAAGATCAGATCAGCCATGATCCTATTGAATGGCGGAGCAGGCTCGAGGGGCCAAATGACAGACTCCTGCTCCTACGTCTTATGTAGGATGGGGATATTCTTGGAGCCTCCCCCTCCTGTTAGTTGTTTAATGGTCCACCACCATTCACGACTGGATGTGGCAGGACTGCAGAGCTTTGATCTGATCCGTTGATTGTGGGATCGCTTAGCTCTGCCTATAGCTTGCTGCTTCTGCTTTTTAGAGTGCATGTAGTCCTGTGTTGCAGCTTCCCCATGTTAGCACCGCATTTTTAGGTACACCTGGTGCTGCTCCTGGCATGCTCTTCTACACTCCTTATTGAACCAGGGTTGGTCCTCTGACTTGATGGTAATGGTAGAGTGAGGGATATGTCGGGCCATGAGGTTACAGATTGTGGTGGAATACAATTCTGCTGCTGCTGATGGCCCACAGCGCCTCATGGATGCCCAGTTTTGAGCTGCAAGATCTGTTCTGAATCTATCCCATTTAGCACGGTAGTAATGCCACACAACACGATGGAGGGTGTTCTCAGTGTGCTGGAATATTCGCCAATCGCTTGGCATGGTGCAGCTGTAACAACACTCAACACCATCCAGAACAAAGCAGTTTCCTTGATTGGTACCCTTGATTCTATATCCATCCCCTCCACCACCGGCGCATCATGGCTGCAGATTGTATGATTTATAGGAAGCACTGCAGCAACTCACCATGGTTACTTCAACAGCACCTCCCTACCCCAAAAGGGCTGTGGATGCTCAGTCGTTGCATATATGGGGATCGAGTGGGAAAGTGGAGTTGAGGTCAAAGCTCAGCCATGATCTTATTGAATGGCGGAGCAGGCTCGAGGGGTTGTATGAACACCACCACCTCAAGTTCGCCTCCAAGTCGCACACCATCCTGACTTAGAAGTATATCGCCGTTCCTTCATCGTCGCTGGGTCAATATCCTGGAACTCCCTCCCGAACAGCACTGTGGGAGTACCTTCACTACACGGACTGCAGCGGTTCAAGAGGCAGCTCACCACCATCTTCTCGAGGGCAATTAGGGATGGGCAATAAATGCTGGCCTTGCCAGCGATGCCCACATCCCAAGAACAAATACTTTTTTAAAGCTTGCTTCTGATTTCAGACCCAGTTACAGAGCACTTGTTTTGCATCATGAAGGAGTTATTTTCTTATAGAGGGTATAGTGCAATCTCCAGATGACTAATTAGGGGACCTGAAGCTGATTAAAGCATGAGGCAATGGCTGCATTTGAGCTTGAGTTTTGTACTGTATCATAATGAGCTTTCACTTCCCAGTTCAAGGTCCCAGCAAACAAAGTTATGGAGACTACACTAATCTGGTGCATTAATCAGCTCGCTGTCACATGTACCAGCACAACCTGCCCCAGAGTCCCACTGGCCTGAGCGTGCACAGTCACAGGACAACCAATGGCTGATATTTATGCTAGAGTTCTAATGACATTGGACATGGGGGAGAGGGGCAGTTCTGTACTCGGCCACAGAGTGTTACCTGCTGGAACAGTGGCTATGCAGTGGAGGAGATGGACAGAGGGTTTGGCAAGGCCATGGAGGTATTAATAGAATGTGTTGGGGAGCAGATAGCCAGTGTAGGCCACTGAGCTTGGGAGTGATGGAGGAGGGGACGGTGCAGAGTTTGTACAAGTTGAAGATTAGAGGGCAGAGGGTGAGAGTCCGGCAGGAGAGTTTGAACAATCGCGTCTGGAGGTTTCGGAGGCACAGATGGTGTTTAGTGAGTGCACAATTAGGAGCAGACTCCCTGCACATTCCATTAATCCTGCATCATAAAACAGCTGGGTAAATATATGGGGTTGAAATGGGACTGAGGGCTGTTTAATAGTTAAATATAGAGGACCAGATATCTGCTGGAAACTATGGTTTCTGAGCTGCGTCCATGGAAGTGTCACTGCACGGAAATGGAACTGGTCCTGGGTGAATAAAGTTGGCAGATTCTTTTTTATTCACTTATGGGATGTGAGCGTCGCTGGCAAGGCCAGCATTTATTGCCCACCCCTAGTTGCCCTCGAAGGTGGTGGTGAGCCGCCGCCTTAAACCATAGCAGTCCGTGTGGTGAAGGTACTCCACAGTGCTGTTAGGGAGGGAGTTCCAGGATTTTGACCCAGCAACGATGAAAGATCGGCGATATACTTCTAAGTCAGGATGGTGTGTGACTTGGAGGTGGTGGTGTTCCCATGAGCCTGCTGCCCTTGTCCTTCTAGGTGGAAGAGGTCACGGGTTTGGGAGGTGCTGCCGAAGAAGCCTTGGTGAGTTGCTGCAGTGCATCTTGTAGATGGTACACACTGCAGCCACGGTACACCGGTGGTGGAGGGAGTGAATGTTTAAGGTGGTGGATAGGGTGCCAATCAAATGGGCTGCTTTGTCCTGGATGGTGTCGAGCTTCTTGAGTGTTGTTGCAGCTGCACTCATCCAGGCAAGTGGAGAGTATTCCATCACACTCCTTACTTGTGCCTTGTAGATGGTGGAAAGGCTTTGGGGAGTCAGGAGGTGAGACACTCGCCACAGAATACCTAGCCTCTGACCTGCTCTTGTTGCCACAGTATTTATGTGGCTGGTCCAGTTAAGTTTCTGGTCAATGGTGAACCCCAGGATGTTGATGGTGGGGGATTCGGCGATGGTAATGCCATTGAATGACAAGGGGAGGTGGTTAGATGCTCGCTTGTTGGAGATAGTCATTGCCTGGCACTTCTGTGGCGCAAATGTTACCTGCCACATATCAGCCCAAGTCCAGGTCTTGTTGCATGTGGGCATGGACTGCTTCATTATCTGAGGAGTTGTGAATGGCGCTGAACACTGTGCAGTCATCAGCGAACATCCCTATTTCTGACCTTATGTTGGAGGGAAGGTCATTGATGAAGCAGCTGAAGATGGTTGGGCCTAGGACACTAGGGCTCCTTGATGCCAGACTTAGTCAAATGCTGCCTTGATGTCCAGGGCAGTCACTCACATCAACTCTGGAATTCAGCTCCTTTGTCCATGTTTGAATCAAGGCTGTGTAATGAGGTCGGGAGCCGAGTGGTCTTGGCGGAACCCATACTGGTTATTGGTGAGTAAGTACCACTTGATAGCCCTGTCGATGACACCTTCCATCACTTTGCTGATGATTGAGAGTAGACTGATGGGGCGGTAATTGGCCGGGTTGGATTTGTCCTGCTTTTTGTGGACAGAACATACCTGGGCAGTTTTCCACATTGTCGGATAGATGCCAGTGTTGTAGCTGTACTGGAACAGCTTGGCTAGAGGCGCGGCTAGTTCTGGAGCACACTTCTTCAGCACGATAGCCGGGATGTTTTCGGGGCCCATAGCCTTTGCTGTATCCAGTGTGCTCAGCCATTCCTTGATATCACGTGGAGTGAATCGAATTGGCTGAAGACTGGCTTCTGTGGTGGTGGGGACCTCGGGGTAGACCGATATGGATCATCCACTTGGCACTTCTGGCTGAAGATGGTTGCAAACGCTTCAGCCTTGTCTTTTGCTCTCATGTGCTGGGCTCCACCATCATTGAGGATGGGGATGTTCATGGAGCCTCCTCCTCCCATTAGTTGTTTTATGGGCCACCACCATTCATTGATTAGATGAGTATTCTAGTCTTTTGCCTTATTATCTTAGAGCCAGAGAGAACCTTTGAAGAACCTAAAGTCAGAAGTTTAGATAAATGAGGTAGAGTTCATGTGTGAACACGTACTGGTAAGAGGAAGGGGCCATGCAGCTGGAGTGTCCTGGTCTTCTGTTCTTAAACTGTAAAGAGCCATGAAGAGGGGGGCTGCCTGTTACAGAAAGTTTCAGTCTTGTTCTTCTGCAGTTCATTTCCACAAGTGACAAGAATGTAAATTTCAATGTTTGTATTTGTTTTCTTTCCTCCAGGTCACCCTGCACATATATCTGCCTCCGCGGCTAATGCAGAGCGGGAGAGAGAGCGGGAGAGGGAGAAAGAGCGTGAGAGGGAGCGGGAGAGAGAGCAGAGGGAACGGGAACAGAGGGAAAGGGAAAGATTGGCCGTGACGACGTGTGACCTGCCTTACCTTAGAGCAGGTGAATGATTGCGCTCTAGCACTGGGAGGCCTGAATATTGGTGCTCAACAAACAAACACTTTATTTATAGTAGCAATAACCGAGCGATGTCACCCTGAGCAGTAATGGAGCCAGAGTGTGATTAACCCTGGTGCACAGAGCGAGTGTGATTAACCCTGGTGCACAGTCCGAGTGTGATTAACCCTGGTGCACAGAGCGAGTGTGATTAACCCTGGTGCACAGTCCGAGTGTGATTAACCCTGGTGCACAGAGCGAGTGTGATTAACCCTGGTGCACAGAGCGAGTGTGATTAACCCTGGTGCACAGTCCGAGTGTGATTAACCCTGGTGCACAGACCGAGTGTGATTAACCCTGGTGCACAGACCGAGTGTGATTAACCCTGGTGCACAGAGCGAGTGTGATTAACCCTGGTGCACAGAGCGAGTGTGATTAACCCTGGTGCACAGTCCGAGTGTGATTAACCCTGGTGCACAGTCCGAGTGTGATTAACCCTGGTGCACAGACCAAGTGTGATTAACCTTGGTGCACAGACCGAGTGTGATTAACCCTGGTGCACAGACCGAGTGTGAATAACCCTGGTGCACAGTCCGAGTGTGATTAACCCTGGTGCACAGACCGAGTGTGATTAACCCTGGTGCACAGACCGAGTGTGATTAACCCTGGTGCACAGACCGAGTGTGATTAACCCTGGTGCACAGACCGAGTGTGATTAACCCTGGTGCGCAGACCGAGTGTGATTAACCCTGGTGCACAGACCGAGTGTGATTAATTTTGGTGCACAGACCGAGTGTGATTAAATTTGGTGAACTGCCTCCTTTGCCTGCAATTGATAAAATTGTGTTTCACTTCACTTTGTCCTGATAAGCAAGTCCTTGTGTGTATACGTTCATTTTCAATGGAGAAATGTTCCTATTTTATTTTTCACACAGGTCCTGAACAGACCAGTAGACCAAGTAGCCATGGTTACGTCCGTTCCCCATCGCCATCAGTACGAGCACAGGAGACGATGTTACAGCAACGACCCAGTATATTCCAGGGAGCCAACGGCAAGGGGGTTATAACCTCGCTAGATGCAGCTACACAGTCTCGGATAATGTACGTGCTGAGGCAGA
The DNA here is from genome assembly GCF_052327205.1 of Somniosus microcephalus. Lineage (NCBI taxonomy): Eukaryota > Metazoa > Chordata > Chondrichthyes > Squaliformes > Somniosidae > Somniosus > Somniosus microcephalus. The sequence continues at coordinate 44,595,665 of NC_141008.1, forward strand.
GCTTTTTAGAACAGAACAAAGTTAATGCTTAAGGTTTATCTGAGGAAGGATGTTTTTGCCATGGAGGGCGTGCAGCGAAGATTCACCAGGCTGATACCTGGGATGGCAGGAATGACGTATGAGGAGAGATTGGGTCGATTGGGCTTATACTTGCTGGAGATTAAAAGAATGAGAGGGGATTTCATTGAAACTTATAAAATTCTAACAGGACTAGACAGATGCAGGAAGGATGTTCCCGATGGCGGGGGAGTCCAGAACCAGGGGTCACAGTCTAAGGATAAGGGGTAAGCCATTTATGACAGAGATGAGGAGGAATTTCTTCACCCAGAGAGTGGTGAACCTGTGGAATTCTCTACCACAGAAGGCAGTTGAGGCCAATTCATTACATATATTCAAGAAGGAGTTAGATATATTTCTTAAGGCTAAAGGGATATGGGGAGAGGGCAGGGACAGGGTACTGAGTTTGGATGATCGGCCATGATCTCGTTGAATGGCGGAGCGGGGTTGAGGGGCCGAATGGCCTACTCCTGCTCCTATCTTCTATGTTTCTATGTTTATATTAAGGGTTTTTGTATTTACCCTGTGGGGAAATCACTGTCTGAAGCAAAGACCAACCCTGTCATCGCCTCTGAGTCAGAAGGTTGTGGGTTCAATTCCCTCTCCAGAGACTTGACCACAAAAATCTAGGCTGACACTCCAGTGCGGTACTGAGGGAGTGCTGCACTGTCAGAGGTGCCGTCTTTCAGATGAGACGTTAAACTGAGGCCCCGACTGCCCTCTCAGGTGGACATAAAAGATCCCATGGCACTATTGGAAGAAGAGCAGGGGAGTTCTCCCCGGTGTCCTGGCCAATATTTATCCCTCAATCAACATCACAAAAACAGATTAACTGGCCATCATCATATTGCTGTTTGTGGGAGCTTGCTGTGTGCAAGTTTTCTGCCACATTTCCTACATTACAACAGTGACCACACTTCAAAAGTATTTCATTGGCAGTAAAGTGCTTTGGGATGTCCTGAGGTCATGAAAGGCTATATATAAATGAAGTCTTTCTGTCTTTCCTCTTTTTCACCCCTAATACATTTGATGAGCTTTTCCAGAGATGTGATTGTACCTTTCCCCCTTCTGAAATGTTCTCTTCAGGTGAAGTCTGTTACGAAGATACAACCAATTGCTGTTTGTTGTAAACTGTGTGTCTGGATTCCTCTCTCGGGTGCATTCTGACACTTTGCAACATTCCTGAGATTATTTACCCTGCAAGAGTTCCGGATGTTACATTAAAATAAAATGACATTTCTGCTCACAGGCAAATGCCACAGGGAGCCCTCTCCATGGCGCAAGGACTGTCCGCCTCCCGCTACAACACTGCAGCAGACGCCCTTGCAGCACTGGTGGACGCTGCAGCCTCTGCACCTCAGATGGAGATGTTAAAGGGGAAGGAGAACAAGCACGAAGCCCCCCGAGTGGAAGAGATGACAGCTCGCAGGGTGTCCGAGCAGCAGCAGCAGCAGCAGCAGCACCTCCACCAGCACCAGGCACAGCAGCAGCAGCAGCAGGCTGAACACGAGCGACGGTCAGTACAGTCACCATATTCCTCCTCGGCCAAGGGCCAGGGTCAGTCTGGGTATCCGGAGAGCATCAAGGACAAGGCACCACCCCCGAAATCCAGGTACGAGGAGGAGCTTAGGACTCGAGGAAAGACCACAATAACGGCAGCAAACTTTATAGACGTGATCATCACAAGACAGATTGCCTCTGATAAAGACAGTCGAGAGCGAGGGTCTCACAGCTCCGACTCCTCCAGCAGCGGTAAGCACCTTCACTCCAGTAGTTGTACGTAGCGTGCGGGGCAGAGCTAATCATAACAGCTTGGCTCAGTTGGTAAAAGTCTTGTCTCTGAATCACAGGGTTATGTGTTCAAGCCCCAGTCCAGGACTTGAGCAAATAATGTCGGCCGCTACTCCAGTGCAGTACTGAGGGCAATGAGTGCTACTTTCAAAGGTGATACCCTTTGGGTGTGATGTTAAATCCAGGAGCCCAGTTGCTTGCTGCGCTGGTTCAGTTGAACATTTAAAAGATACCATGGCACTATTTGACGTTCTCACGGGACCCTGGCCAACATTTCTTCCCTCAAACAACACCTCCAAAAACAGAGTAACTGGTCATTCATCTTGGTGTTTGTTGGGATCTTGCTGTGCACAAAATGGCTGCCACATTTGCGTATATAACAAAAAAGTCACTGCATTTCAAAATAATTCATTGTATGTGGGGTGCTTTGAGGCCTTTCTGAAAGACCATAAGGTGCTATATGAATGCAAGAATTTTTAATCAGGAACTAATGGAAACTGCTGGGGCCAGAGATGGGATTGATCTAATATTTATGTTTTTTCACTCAAGTGTTTGAGGCACCTGAGCTGTGTGCATCGTAATCACCAGCAGCAGAGTTACTGATGTGTGAGCTTCCTGATGCTGATCATTGTGGGAATCACAGACTGCAGTCACTGCCTGACCTGATTGGATGGGAGATTGTGTAGCTGTTTGTGCTTGGGCAGGGGGCTTTGTATCTGTGTTCACTGGGGGAAAGGAAATATAACCCCTGCGATGATTCCATGGTGCTCATAAATCCTAGTACAATTGTACTTGTGTGAGCTGCACAGCTGGAGCTCTGGTGTGTGGGTAAACACAGCAACCAATATCCGCACAGCAAGGTCCCACAGAAATGAAGGACTGGTTAGGTAATCTGCATGTTTCTCTTTCCACAGATGTTACCTGACCTGCTGAGTATTTCCAGCATTTTCTATTTTTATTTCTGTTTTTGCTGTGTTGCTTGAGGGAGGAATGTTGGCCAAAACACTCGGAACTCTCTGCCCAGGATAGTCTCCATTCCCCTGAGCAGCCTCTCGCATTTTACTTTCGTACCTTGTTACAAGCCGTGTGCTGTTTGGGTTGTTAGTAAGACAAGCCAGGGGAGGGGACCCTGTCAAATTACATAGAAACATGGAAGATAGGAGCAGGAGTAGGCCATTCGGCCCCTCGAGCCTGCTCCGTCATTTAATGAGATCATGGCTGATCATCCAAATTCAGTACCCTGTCCCTGCTTTCTCCCCATATCCCTTGATCCCTTTAGCCTTAAGAAATATATCTAACTCCTTCTTGAATATATTTAATGAATTGGCCTCAACTGCCTTTTGTGGTTGAGAATTCCACAGGTTCACCACTCTCTGGGTGAAGAAATTCCTCCTCATCTCTGTCCTAAATGGCTTACCCCTTGCCATGAATCAGTCATTCATGACATGAAATAATACTGAGCAGCCTGCGGGTGGCGCTGTCCAGGGAGAGTATAAATACTCTGGCACGGGCCCAGCTTGCGCAGGAAATTCTTAACAGGAACTAGTGAAGGACACAACTAGACCTCCATGTTGTAAAACAGTTGATTAAAGCTTTGTTTAACGCATAGACCAGTGCCTAGTAGTTTTCTTACGTCACCCCTTATCTTTAGACTGTGACCCCCTGGTTCTGGACTCCCCCGCCATTGGGCACATCCTTCCTGTATCTAGTCTGTCTAGTCCTGTTAGAATTTTATAAGTTTCAATGCGATCCCCTCTCATGCTTCTAAACTCCAGCGAGTATAAGCCCAATCGACCCAATCTCTCCTCATATGTCATTCCTGCCATCCCAGGTATCAGCCTGGTGAATCTTCGCTGCACTCCCTCCATGGCAAGAACATCCTTCCTCAGATAAGGCGACCAAAACTGCACACAATACTCAAGGTGTGGTCTCACCAAGGCCCTGTATAACTGCAGCAAGATATCCTTGCTCCTGTACTCGAATCCTCTCGGTATGAAGGCCAACATACCATTTGCCTTCTTAACCGCTTGCTGCACCTGCATGCTTACCTTCAGCGACTGGTGCACAAGGACACCCAGGTCTCGTTGCACTTCCCCTCCTCCCAATCTATTGCCGTTCAGATAATAATCTGCCTTCCTGTTTTTCCCACCAAAGTGGATAACCTCGCATTTATCCACATTATAATGCAACTGCCCAATTACCCAACCTGTCCAAATCATACTGGAGTTTCTCGGCATCCTCCTCACAGCCCACCCAGCTTTGTGTCGTCTGCAAACTTGGAGATATTACATCTAGTTCCCTCGTCTAGATCATTAATATATATTGTGAATAGCTGGGGTCCTAGCACCGATTCCTGCGGTACCCCACACGTCCCCTCACCACTTCCTAAGCTGGAACACGTCCCTCACCACTTCCTAAACTCGAGAACACGAACACAAGCACAGCCTGTTTACAACCAAGGCCACAGGAGCTCGGTGCAGGTAGGAATAGTGCTGGAGTTTAACTAACTCTACGGGGCATTGGTTGCAGATAGGCGAGATAGGGATGTGACCCGCAAGGTATGAGGACAGCTCAGAATAAAGGATTTACACTCGAATTTGTTTTTCTCCAAGTATCTTCCCATCGCTATGACATGCCCAATGTGGATGCTATTGAGGTAATCAGTCCTGCAAACTCGCCCGTACAGCCACAGGAGAAGCCTGAATCTTTCCAGCAGGAGATGCACAAACCTTCCCAGGGAGATGGTAAGTGCCAATCTCTTTAAATATCCTCCCTTTCCCCTCTCTTATGAAGGTGCCAATTTATACACACACACATACGTGTATACACACGCACAATCACTTGTGTAGATACACACACACACACACACACACACACACACACACACACACACACGTATATGTGTGGCATCCGCCGCTACTCTAGTTCAGATTAGTTTATTCAGCCTGAGCCTAGGATCACCCCTGGGGCGTTGCTGGTCTGTGTGGTTTGTCACCAATGTGACTGGAGCTTTTTCCCAATGTGCCAAGTTAGAATTTACAGGAAACTTTGGTTTATCCGGAGGTTAACTGTCCGGAATGCTCGATCCACCGGCAAAATTCAGGAGTCAGTTCAGTAAGTTTTTTTTCTTTTCGTTGCTTTTTTTTCACTAGTCAGGCTCTGCAAGGTCCAGCTAAAGCTGTTGCTTAGCTACAAAGACGCTTGCAAGCTACGGCCGACTGTTTAGAAGCTGTTGCTAAGCAACAGGGTTTGTTGCTAGATATGGAGCTCAAAAGCTTCCGTATGTTTTAACATTAGCGCTGGTTTGTCCGGCAGTTTTGATGGGACAGCAACAGCTCGGTCCCGTCGGTGCCGGATATCACAAAGTTTTCTGTACTGCGCGGAGCTCCCCTTACACAGCGAGTGTAAGGCTACACATGTAGCACTTAACTGATCCGTATTCTTTATTCTGCAACAAGATCTCACAAGTAAAATGACTGTGATAAATAATGTACAGAAACTTGTCTCCTATATTGAATGGTAATTATATTGTAAAACAAACCACCGACACAAAATGTGACTGCAGCCCGAAATATGTCCATTTTTAGCGTTTGTTTTGCAGTAAAGCACAGCTCATGGTGAGCACATCTGCACCGTTTGATTTCTAGAGTTGGAATTTTCTGGAGGATCTCGATGAATTTGGTGTTTGTGAATTGTGACTGCAACAAATATGAAGTAAAGGGTGCCTGGTTACAAGTGCTCTCTCGGTGATATTGGAGGGAGAGATCACTGGAGAGGAAGATGATTAGCTGAAGTACCAGTTTGAAATGGGAGTGAGAAACAGCAAGAAAATAGAATCCAAAGCATAATACTGAGAGAGGACGGAGAGGTGAGGGCTGGAGAGCGAGAGTCAGCAGTGCAGGGTTTGTGATGTGATTACTGGCGATGGATAAGGAAACCAATGCCGTGGAATCTCGTGCCTCACTTGGTATAGTAATTCACACAGTGCATGAATCACACTGCCATCCACTCACTCGGCACGCTGTAAACAATATGTGCACTGCAGAGTTGGCATATTTTGTTCGGCAGACTATTCAGTGAAGCTGCACAAGGAAGCAGGGTAAAGCGATGCCTTAACTCCTGGGAATGTTTGCACTTTAGTGCCAGGCCAGTCTACTTTCCTTTTTAAACTATTGAGGATCTTACTCTTGACAGCTGCTGTTACTGAGGGAAGCATGGACATTCATTCCTGAGCAGGAAAGTACAAGATAAGACCTGTGAGGAATTTTACCCCTTTAGTATGTTGACTGTTTGTCTGCTTTTAAAGGTGAACCTAACACTCGCGGATTTGATGTGCCTATGGGCCGGTACAGGATGATGCAGAAATCACCATCCCCACAGCAGCAGCCGCCGTCCTCCCAGCCTGACAGCGTGTATTCCTCCGTTCCTAACCCTCAAGTTTCCAAAACACACAAATTGATCACTCTCGCTGATCATATCCATGTAAGTGAGACCTGACAAGGCTGCACCTTGATATAGTTTTCTGTCTCTGTGTGATTGCATTATCTTACTTTCATGAACTGCCTCACTAACAGCTTAACTACTATTTCATCTACTGTGTCTCTGTCTGTCGGTCACTGTTTGTCTCTGTCTGTGTCTGTCTGTGTGTCTGTCTGTCTGTCTGTGTCTCTGTCTATCGCTGTTTGTCGCTATCTATGTCTGTCTATAATGGACACCGTTAAAGATTGGCAAACATGGAAAGACCACAGAGCCGCTCATTCTGTGCTTTTTGTATCCTGTGAACAGTTGGCACATTCACTGGAGGTTTTGGTTCTAAAGTGAGTTTCTTGTTTTTTTAGCACATTATTACACAGGACTTTGCCCGAAACCAGCCCAGCAGCCCATCATCGCAGCAGCCTCCAGTGTCCACATTCCAAACAACATCTTCAGTGGTCCCTACCCGAGGGAAGGTTTCCACCCATTACAGCACAGACTCTCAGCCACAGACCACTCAAACTGCCCTTCATCAGAGGCCGCCATCCCGGGTCTCCCCTGAGAACCCAGCGGAAAAGGGCAGAGCAAGGTAAGCAAGGAGTTTAGGTGATAAACCCTGTTAAGCATTGCTCTGTGAGTCAGCGTGCACGCTAGATTAAAAATGCACATCTGCTGTTAGAACATTCGGAAAATAAACTGAGCACAGGTTCCAGAGAACCATGCAAGAGGTAGAAACTGTCAGCAGGAGTCCGTGCTCTGCTGACACCGAGTGGCTGAAGGATTAATCACCATTGTGTTGCCTGTTTGTTCTGTTATAATTACTTCCAACCCTTCTATTGCTATGTAGGAGGCCTTCAAAATTAGACAGCCTTTGATGCCAGCCTGAGTGCCAGGTGACCACCCTGGCAGCAGATAGCAAGCAGAAATGGTGATCTGCATATCAACAGGTCCCATTGCTGGTTTCAGACAGAAGTTCACTAGTTCCAATTCCTAGCACAGACTCCAGTGCCAAATGATGCACAAGTGCTCTCCATAAAGTTAGCGTGCTTGTTGGGCGCTTGCCCTGTTAAACACTTACCTGCCATTGTGTGTTTATCGTTAATAGAAGGTGATCTGTATAAAGCTGATCAAGTTAAGCTGAAGATTCAGCAGCTGTACAGACTGTATGGGACAAATGGAACTGGTGCTTTATCAATAGAATTAAGTTAAAGCTGAATGCCAGTGATGCGTGATTTGCATGGGTGTCAGGAGTCAGATGTGTGCACACAGTCTGCCTCTGTGTTGTAGAGAACCATGCTGGCAGGGGTTGGGGGCAGGCTTCCACTTTGCTTCTGTGTCTTGGATCAGAGATGCCACAGAGTCTGTTGAGACTAATGGGAATCTTTTCCTTATCACACGCAGGCCTGGGAAATCCCCAGAACGAAGCCACGTTTCATCAGAATCGTATGAGCCTATCTCTCCGCCCCAGGCCCCTGCCACTCTAGAGAAGCAGGAGAGTGTAGTACAGCCTCCTCAGCGAAGGGAAGCAGAGCCCACTGAACAGAGGTAGGTGAGAGTGTGGAGAGTAGGCCTTCCAGTCTGTCTAATCCTTTCCTCACAGCTGCACAAATGTCACCAGGAAAGCCCATGTACATTTGTTCTAGCTGGTGTTTATGATGGGATTAGAGTGTGAATTTCAGATGTCAGCCATTCTGTTGGGGGTTTAATGGGCTGACTGAACTTACGCTGTACTGTGGAACACGCAAAGCCAAACTTCAATTTTTACTAAGAATTCTTTGATTTTTTTAAATTTTTCGCTGTATTTCCATCTGTATTACAGTCTCTACATTTGCATTTGTTTCTTGTGCTTTTTAAATGTCCATCCATCTGATTCTGCATCTGTCCACCTACCTGTTTTTCACAGTTGCACAATTGCTGTTGCTCATACTTTCTGCTCACCTGTTTGTCTGACTTCGCTTGCTTTCCCTGCTGGCATGTTCTGTTACTGTCTCGTACTTGCTGCCTGCACTCACTCGCTCTCTGTCTCTCTCTCTCTCTTTCAAAGCTGCAGTATTGCAATTAGTACAACTATTTACCCAGATATATTTTAGGATCGATGTTGGAATTAAGCATCTCCAGTAACCTTTGTTAGTGAAGGCTGACCAGGTTTGGGGGAATTGTTGAGAATAAAGGGGAAGCAGTAGGCGAGATGTTCAGCTGCAGTGGGTTCTTATTGTCTTATTATAGAAACTACTTGACTCCCTTGAGGGCAGAGGTCAAGATAATTTACAAATTGTAAACATTTGTAAAACAGCAAGCTTGACTTTGAAGGGTTTTGCCCAGCTTTGTTTCTTGATAGTAGTGTGCAGTTCACCACAGTGAGCCCACATCTTGAGTATTGTGTGCAGTTTTGGTCGCCTTATCTGAGGAAGGATGTTTTTGCCATGGAGGGCGTGCAGCGAAGATTCACCAGGCTGATACCTGGGATGGCAGGAATGACGTATGAGGAGAGATTGGGTCGATTGGGCTTATACTTGCTGGAGATTAAAAGAATGAGAGGGGATTTCATTGAAACTTATAAAATTCTAACAGGACTAGACAGATGCAGGAAGGATGTTCCCGATGGCAGGGGAGTCCAGAACCAGGGGTCACAGTCTAAGGATAAGGGGTAAGCCATTTATGACAGAGATGAGGAGGAATTTCTTCACCCAGAGAGTGGTGAACCTGTGGAATTCTCTACCACAGAAGGCAGTAGAGGCCAATTCATTAAATATATTCAAGAAGGAGTTGGATATATTTCTTAAGGCTAAAGGGATCAAGGGATATGGGGAGAAAGCAGGGACAGGGTACTGAATTTGGATGATCAGCCATGATCTCATTAAATGGCGGAGCAGGCTCGAGGGGCCGAATGGCCTACTCAATGCTCCTATCTTCTATGTTTCTATGTGTCTCCTATGTGTTAGTTTGACCTCTCACCTTTGCCCTCCTGCAGGCTGCCCCCAAGTAATGAATGGCTCCCGATGCCTTTGCTTGTCCGAAGAGGTCGGACCCCAGATTCTGCTGCAAGGTACTGACTGCTTAAACCACCTGGGTGTGAACTAATACACAAATGCAATAGAGCTTTAAAGTGTGTGAAGGCAGAGCTGCCACAGTGATGAGATTCAGATCCTCTGCAAATCCTGACGCTCTCATTGTACGCTGGAGAAAGGCAACACCGGACAACATAGGGGCAGGGAATCTGCAGGAAATTGTTCCTTTCTCAGTGTTTGTGACTTTTCCACTGCCCAGGAGTGTCGATTGCAACTCCAGTGAAAATAAACAGCATCACTTAATAGCCTGCACTGCCTGGCATAATCCAAAATGTATCCTAGTCTAATAAAAGGTCTCACCGCTGGGGGACCAACTCGTTTGCAAGAATGTCGCAAGTCGGGTACAGCAGTAGGAATTTGTGGCTTGTGGGTTTTTCCATACTTTTCAAAAGCTGTTCCCCTTGATTCCCAGTGCGACAGCAAGCGGTGACATACAACTCGGCTATTGCTGCCATTTTGGCCTCGCAGCTGATTTTTTTTTTTAGTTCCTATTTGTCCCGCGGGCTCCTTTTATGTCACGGACCTGAGCAGCATTTTACCACAAACCTGATGTAGGGGCCAGCAGCAGGAAAGGCCTTGGGTGCAGTACCCCATTCCCGTCACTGGATGTCACTGTTGCCTGATGATAGAACGATACGGCCCGGGGGCTGTTGCCAACGGTCCCTCTAAGCCGCACAGCTCTCTGCCCGTCCCGCACAGCTCTCTGCCCGTCCCACGCAGCTTTCTGCCCTTCCCGCACAGCTGCGCAGCTCTCTGCCTGTCCCGCACAGCTCTCTGCCTGTCCCGCACAGCTCTCTGACCGTCCCGCGCTGCCACACAGCTCTCTGCCTGTCCCGGGACCGGCTTTTCTAATAAATTTCGCACATACGCGAAACTGGGAAGGGATCGCGCAACCAAAAAAAATTAGGGGGGAACGTTAATTACCTCTTAGCTTCTGGCCAATGTTCACTTCAGTTTTTTTTGGGTGCGCAGCTGTGCGGCTAATTCAAAATACCGCGCATCCGCAGTTTTTCCTATTTGAAAGCCAGTGAGCCAGCTGCAGAGCGCTGCGCAGCCGCAGAACATTACCTCAGACCTCTCGCCCTCCAACCTCTCACAAACCATACCTGGCTCTATGTTAAGGTTATGCCGCCTTGTTCTGAACTTTCCCACTAGAGGGAATGGTTTCTCTCTATCTACTCTATCGAATCCTTTTATCATTTCAATCCGATCACCCCATAATCTTTGAAACTCAAGGGAATACAAGCTAATTTATGCAAATTGTCCTCATAATTTAACCCTTTAAGCCCCGGTATCATTCTGGTGAATCTGTGCTGCACCCCCTCCAAGGCCAATATATCCTTCATGAGGTGCAGTGCCCTTTTACTTTTATTTTTTGTGATTTTATGACCTAATTTACCATTTCCCTTTGTGACCTGCCGTACCTTTTCCAATGTCTTTTTTGCTTCCCTTTATGTTTTCCATATCCTCAGTATTTATTGGCTTTAGTTTTGTCATGTGCCTCGAAACCTCATTTTAATTTCTCTGTTCCGCTTTTGCTGGTCCACTTTTCTGTGAGAATATGCCTCGTTTGTACCCTAATCGCCTCCTGATTGAATGATTCCCTTGTTTTATTTTTCTTTCTGGTTCAACTGAACTAGTTCCCTTTTTATCGCATTTCAATTGGCTTTTTTACCTATCAAGTGCCTTTATCTTTGACTTGTTGCCTCTACTTTTCAATGTTGATATCGCTCCTATATGACCTGGTTGCTGTTTCCCCGATGTCTGCTACCCTTACATTACCTGCTTGCCTCTCTTCATTTCCTAGAACTCGATCCAGCGCTGCCTCTTTCATTATTTCATTATTGGATTAAAAACACATTGATCCAGAATGTGAAAACCCCCCCTCCTTTTTGCCACTTGCATTACACTTATGCTAACTGGCCCAGCAGTTCCCATTTTCCTCCATATCTCCACCTGTATCTCCTTTCCACTGTTTGGTGGTCTATAATATACTTCCTATTGTGTAACTCTAGCCGAACAGATTCCGCGTTTGCCCAGTCTCCTATACCCTCCTTGTGCTCTAGTGCTGTAATAGAATATTTGACTAACATTCCCATCCCCTCCTTGCTTTTTCAAATTCTGTCCCTTACGAATATTTTGTGACCAGGAATGTTCAGCTTCCAGCTGTGCCCCCAGCTTCAGTCACATCTGTAACTGCTATTAATATTAACATAAGCCCCATCGCAATTTGTACATCTAGTTCACTAGTTTTATTCACAATATTTTGTGCATTAACATTTTGTGCAGCCTTCGTTTCATTCCCTCCTCTTCTGATTTTTTTCTTTTCCTCCACTCCATGTTCCATTGGCTTTCCTTTCTGTTCCCGTGTGTTGTGTTTCCCCTTCCCCATGTCATTAGTTTAAAGTTTCCTTCCCCCAGCACTAGTTGCACTCCTAGTGAGGACATTGGTGCCAGCCTTGTTCAGGTGAAGCCCATCTATCCTGTACAACCCATCCAGGCACAGTCTCCCAGGAATCTAAACCCTTCCCTCCTACACCAACTCTATCCACACATTTAACTCCCTTGTTTTACTATTCCTATACTGATTAGGTTGTGACATTTGGAGTAATCCTGAGATTACTTCCCTCAAGGCCCAATCTCCTAATTGCTGAAACTCCTTTGCAGGACTGAAGTTCCGCAGCATTGTATCTGGACAGACTGTTTCAGCAGCTGCGGAGACTGAATGCTGTCTTCAAGAAACAGGATTCAGAGGAAAAAACACCCGTCGGGGCAGTTCCCACAGCTCACGTTGTATTTTAAAATACATCTGCAATTCAGGATCTATGTTTAGGTCAAATATTTCAACATGCTGCACATGTCCAACCATACAATAGGCCTAGTATTCTGCAGCAAAATTATTCATCATTTATAACTATAGTTCTAGTTTTAAAACAGTTTTTTTATAACCCTGTCCATTTTTACAAGAGCTCCCATGTCCTTATCTATTTCATTTTCTATCTACACTGCATCACATTTCCTGAAAGAATTTCTGTGTTTTTGGAGAAATCAGAGTTAGAATTATAGCATGATACACCACAGAAGGAGGCCACTCGATTCATCGTTCCTGTGCCGGCTCTTTGAAAGAGCTCTCCAATTAGTCCCACTCCCCCGCTCTTTCCCCATAGCCCTGCAAATTTTTTCCCTTCAACTATTTATCCAATTCCCTTTTGAATGTTACTATTGAATCTGCAGGCAGCGCACTCCAGATCACAACAATTTGCTGTATAAAAAAAAAAATGTTTCCTCGTGTCGCTTCTGATTCTTTATCTAATTACCTTCAATCTGTGTCCTCTGGTTACAGACCTTCTGCCACTGGAAACAGTTTCTCTTTATTTACGCTATCAAAACCCTTCATGGTTTTGAACACCTCTATCAAATTTCCTCTTAACCTTCTCTGCTCTAAGGAGAGCGACCCCAGCTTCTCCAGTCTATCCACATAACTGAAGTCCCTCATCGCTGGTATCATTCTAGTAAATCTCTTCCGCACCCTCTCCTTCCTAAAGTGAAGTGCCTAGAATTGGCCACAATACTCCAGCTGAGGCCTAACCAGTGATTTGTAAAGGTTTAGTATAACTTCCTTGCTTTTGTACTCTATCCTCTATTAATAAAGCCAAGGATCCATATGCTTTTTTAACAGCCTTCTCAACTTATCTTGCCACCTTCAAACATTTGTGTGCAGACATATCCAGGTCTCTGTTCCTGCACCCCCTTTAAAATTACACCATTTAGTTCATATTGCCTCTCCTCATTCTTCCTACCAAAATGTATCACGTCACACTTCTCTGTGTTAATTTCATCTGCCATATGTCTGCCCATGTCAACAATCTATGTCCTCCTGAAGTCTGTTACTATCCTCACTGTTTACTACATTCCCAAGTTTAGTGTCCTCTGCAATCTTTGAAAGTATGCCCTGTATACCCAATTAATATATTAATTGGGTATCAGAAAGAGCAGTGGGAGACACCACTGTAACTTCCCTCCAGTCTGAAAAACAACCATTCACCACTACTCTCTGCTTTCTGTCCCTTAGCCAATTGTGTATCTATGCTGCCACTGCCCCTTTAATTCCATGGATTTTAATTTTGCGAACAAGTCTATTATGTGGTACTTTGTTAAATGCCTTTTGAAAGTCCATATACACAACATCAACTGCACAACCCTCTCCGTTACTTCATCAAAGAACGCGATCAAGTTCATCAAACACAATTTACCTTTAACAAATCCGTGCTGACTTTCATTTAGTCGCCCATACTTTTCGAAATGCAAGTTAATTTTGTCCCGCATTATTGTGTCTCAAAGTTTCCCCACCACCAGCGTTAGGCTGACTGGCCTGTAGCTGCCGGGTTTATCTCTCTCCCCTTTTTTAATCAGGGGTTTAACATTTGCAGTCCTCTGGCACCATCCCTATATCCAAGGAGGATTGGAAGATTGTGGCCAGAGCCTCCACAATTTCCACCCTTATTCCCTCAGTAACCTAGGATGCATCCCATCCAGACCGGGTGACTTTTCTACATTAAGGACTGCCCACCTATTAAGTACTTGCTCTTTATCTATTTTTTCCGATCCAATATCGCTACTGCCTGATAGCAAAATACCGCAGATGCTGGAAATCCAAAATAACAACAGAAAATACTGGAAAAACTCAGCAGGCCAGGCAACATCCGTGGAGAGAAAATAGAGTCAACGTTTCGGGTCAAACCCTTTGTCAAGACTACTGCCCCCTCCTTTACTGCTACATTGGCAGCATCCTCTTTACTGAAGACAGATGCAAAGTCCTCATTTAGTACCTCAGCCGTGCCCTCTGCCTCCACAAGAATATCTCCTTTTTGGTCCCTAATCGGCCCCACCCTTCCTTTGACTACCCTTTTACTATTTATATGTTTAGAAAAGACTTTTAAGTTCCCTTTTATGTTATCCACTAATCTATTCTCATACTCTCTTTGCCCCTCTTATTCCCTTTTTTAGATCTCCTCTGTACTTTCTATATTCAGCTTGGTTCTCTACTATATTATGAACTTTACAATTGTCATAAGCCTTTTTCTGTCTCATTTTAATCCCTATATCTTTAGTCATCCAGGGAGCTCTAGCTTTGGATGCCCTTTCCCCCTCATGGGACTGTGTCTACTCTGTACCCGAACCATCTCCTCTTTGAAGGCCTCCCATTGTTCAATGACTGTTCCGTCTTCCTCTGACTATCTCTGTGTGCCATTTATATCAGAGCCCATGAGAATCTGACACCTGGTTATAAACCTGCTTCCCTTATTTTTAACACCAATATAAAACTAAAGATACCATTGTTGGGTCAGTGTGGTCTAGTTATTTCACGGCCAATCCCAGCGCTGCCACTGAGGGACTTGGTTATATTCTCTGAGCATCTAGTTCCTGTTTTATGGCTCAAGTGTTGCTGTATTTTCTCTCTTCCCAGGAGTGACTCACGATCTCCAGGGAATGTGGGCTATTTGCCAGCGTTCTTCACTAAACTGGAGAACACTTCGCCAATGGTGAAGTCAAAGAAGCAGGAGATATTTCGTAAGTTGAACTCCTCTGGTGGCGGGGATTCTGACATCGGTAAGTCGGCTTCTTCTCCTTTACTTCACTAACTGCCCATCCTGATAAGTTTAAAAGAATATGTGCTTCCTCATTCTCCCAACCCCCCCATGCAAACAGGAATCTTGCAGACAATGTGATGTATAATGGCCAGTTTTGGATGGAGGTCAGTTACTAGGCAGGCGGTCTTTCTGTGTAACTCTCCATGGAGACCAGAACTGTCCAGTAAGCGAGGGCTCGGTTTAGCTGATGGGTGCACTGTGCCCAATGTGTGCAGGATATTTGTAAACCTGCCAAATGGAGTATTTTGTATACTTTTTCCAAGCATCACTTGCAGGACAAGTGCTCTGGTCTTAAGGGTTTAATCCGGAGACTGTGTACAGCTGTAGAACACAATTGAGGAAGAATCACTTACTGCAGGAGTCCCTCCCCATCCTTCGATATTCAACCTCCACACCCGTTCTCCTCCCAGGTAACCACGGTCGCTGTTCCTGACCGGGATGCTGGGAATGTGGGCTACAGGAGTTGTGCTTTGTAATGTTTATTCACTGTTAAAGGCTATTTAAGAAGCTGGCAGCTGTCGCTCTCTGTGTGAACCATATACCCATCGTCCTGTTGAATGGAGTGTGAGGCTACAATTCCAGAATGTTATTTCTCACTGAGAATCACAAGCACGTGGTACGAAGTAGATAAATAACTGTTGGCAGAAATCGTCTGTCCCCTCCTGGAATGTCAGGACTGCCTTACAGGCTTGTCCAGGATGTGTGTGCAGTTGCTGGGAGATCATTTTTCTGTAATGTTCCTACTAGATATTGCGTGATCCTGTATTTGGCCTTGAAACAGAAGACAGTCATCCTTCAGTCACATTTAACGTGCAGGAATGCCCTTGCCTATTTTGAACTGCGGTTTGAGAGCAGCAGTATTAAGGGAGTGTTAATTCGTTGCCGCACTAAATGAGACCCGGCGGGCAGGGGAAGCCCAGCTCAAGGTGCAAGGCGGTGGCTACACCTTCTTCTGGAAAGGCAAACCTGAAGAAGAACGCTGCCTCCATGGGGTAGGCTTCGCCATAAAAAATGAACTAGTTGGGCGTCTCAGAGACTCCCCTAGCAGTATAAACGAGCGCCTCATGAATCTTCGGTTCTCCCTAACCCGGAACCAGTGCGCTGCGGCCATCAGTGCGTACGCCCCAACACTGGAAGCCACAGACGAGACCAAAGAGGAATTCTACTCCAGCCTCAAACAATCCCTGTCCCAAGTCCCAACGGGCGACAAGCTGATCCTCCTTGGCGACTTTAACGCCAGAGTTGGAAAGGACACAGACCTCTGGGGAGGTGTGACCAGCAGAGAGAGGGGGTAGGGAAAGCCGACTCCAACGGCACCCTCCTCCTGTCAAAATGCTTAGAACATGGCCTTGTCATAACCAACACCTTGTTCCGTCAGAGAGACAAGTACAAGGCTTCATGGCAGCACCCTCGCTCCAAGCACTGGCATCTGCTGGACTACATCATCATACGAGCAAGAGACTGCAAGGACGTCCGCATCACACGCGCCATGGCAGGAGCTGACGACTGCTGGACAGACCACCGCCAAATCTGCTCCGTCATCTCCATCAACGTAGCCCCAAAACAGCGGTGGCAACAGAAACAATGCTGCAGGAAAATCAACGCTGGAGCGCTCAAAGACCCTGCTATGAAAGCCCTATTCAGCCTGCGCCTCACAAACAACCTGACGACTCCCAGTGGTCCACAGCGCCTGGTCTGCACTCAAGGCCTCCATAATCAGCACCTGTGAAGAGACACTCAGTCACTCGACCAGGAAACACCAAGACTGGTTCGACGAGAACGACCAGGAGACCCAGGAGCTAATAAGCCGCAAGCGCAAGGCATTCCCGATCTGGAAACAGCAACACAACTCAAGAGCAAGAAAGCAGCTCTACAGATGCCTGAAGGCTGAGGTCCAACAAAAAACTCGCGACCTAAAGCACAGATGATGGGTGGAGAAACGCAGGAGATCCAGCAGCTAGCCGACAACCACGACGTGCGTGGATTCTTTAGCGCAGTCAAGACCACCTGTGGCCCAAGCACCCAAGGTCCTACCCCACTGCAGGCCAAGAATGGAGAGGTACTCATCAAGGACAGAGAGGCAGTCAGTGCCCGCTGGAAGAAGCACTTTGAAGATCTCCTTAACCGAGATTCTGTCTTCAACGCTAGTGTCCTCAACTCCATCCCGCAGCATGCTACCCACCACCATCTCCGCACAACCCCAGCCCGGTATGAGGTTGAAAAGGCCATCCGACAATTGATGAACAACAAGGCCTCGGGAGCAGATGGAATCCGTGCCGAGGCACTAAAGCATGGTGGAGAAGCACTACTGGCGCGAATTCATGAACTCATTTATCTGGAAGGAGGCGAGCATGCCAGGGGATCTGAGACGCCATAATTGTGACCATCTTCAAGAAAGGTGACAAGTCCGATTGCGGTAATTACAGAGGAGTTTCCCTGCAATCTGCCACAGGGAAAGTCATCGCAAGAATCCTCCTCAATCGCCTTCTCCCAGTGGCCGAAGAGCTCCTCCCAGAGTCGCAATGTGGATTCCGCCCACTAAGGGGCACAATGGACATGATCTTCACTGTGCGTCAATTACAAGAGAAATGCAGGGAATAGCACCAACCGCTGTACATGGCCGCCTTTCATCTCACAAAGGCCTTCGACACTGTCAACCGTGAGGGATTATGGAGTGTCCTCCTCAAATTCGGCTGCCCTCAAAAGTTTGTCACCATCCTCCGCCTGCTTCACGACGACATGCAAGCCGTGATCCTGGCCAACGGTTCCACCACAGACCCAATTCACATACGGACCGGGGTCAAGCAAGGCTGTGTCACCACACCAACGCTCTTCTCGATCTTCCTTGCTGCAATGCCCCACCTCACCCTCAGTAAACTACCCGCTGGAGTGGAGCTAATTTACAGAACAAACTGGAAACTGTTCAACCTTTGTCGCCTCCAGTCCAGATCTAAGGTCGTCCCATCCTCTATCGTCAAATTACAGTGTGCAGACAACGCTTGCGTCTGCGCTCACTTGGAGGTCGAACTCCAAACCATCGTCAACACCTTCACCGACGCGTACGAGAGCATGGGCCTTACACTAAACATCCGTAAGACAAAGGTCCTCCACCAACCTGCCCCCGCCACACAGTACTGCCCCCCAATTATCAAAATCCACGACAAGGCCTTGGACAACGTGGATCACTTTCCATACCTCGGGAGCCTACTGTCAACAAAGGCAGACGTCGATGACTAAGTCCAACACCGCCTTCAGTGTGCCAGTGCAGCCTTCGGTCGCTTGAGGAAGAGAGTTTTTGAAGACCAGGACCTCAAACCCGGCACTAAGCTCATGGTCTACAGAGCAGCTGTGATACCCGCCTTGCTGTATGCCTCAGAGACATGGAACACTTACAGCAGGCACCTCAAAGCACTAGAGAGGTACCACCAACACTGCCTCCACAAGATCCTGCAAATCCATTGGCAGGATAAGCGCACCAACGTCGGTGTTCTCGCTCAAGCCAGCATCGAAGCTTTGACCACGCTCAATCAGCTCCGATGGACAGGTCACATCGTCCGCGTGCCCGACACGAGACTCCCAAAACAAGCGCTCTACTCGGAGCTCCGACACGGCAAGAGAGCCCCAGGTGGGCAGAGGAAATGCTTCAAGGACACCCTCAAAGCAATGCAGGAAGCTCTTTTTTATCCGGCACCAACGGGACCGGCGTGGTGCCGGTTTATCAAAAAGTCCGGATTACAGAGAGGTATGGTAAAAGGTACCAGAGCTCAGTACACAGCAACAAATCCAGGCTTCCCTGTTGCTTAGCAACAGGTGCAGGAACTCTGACCACAAGATCCAAGCGTCCCTGTTGCTTAGCAACAGGTGCAGGAACTCGGCCACATATCCAGGAACAGGCCACTAACATGAAGTAAAACTTACCTGAACCTACTCCTGAATTTTGCCGGTTAACAGAGAGTTCCAGTTATTTAGGTGCCGGATAAAAAAGAGTTTCCTGTATCCCCACTGTTACCTGGGAATCCCTGGCCCAAGACCACACACAGTGGAAGGCGCCGAACACCTCGAGTCTCTTCGCCGGGAGCAAGTGGAAGCCAAGCGCAGGCAGCGCAAGGAGTCTACGTCAACCCAAGCACCCCACCCACCCGCCTCTTCAACCACCGTCTGCCCCGCATTGGACTCATCAGTCACCTGAGAACTCATTTTTAATGTGGAAGCAAGTCATCCTCGGTTCCAAGGAACTGCCTAAGAAGGATAATAAGAGAATTAAGGGAGTGTTAATTCTCAGCTTACAGTGGCAGTGGTGTAGGGCCTGTGTGTGCAGACTCCACATTACACAGTATCAGTGTAGATGTGAAACAGCATCACTTCCAGTCACAGCTGACCACACTACACAAAGCTGTTCAATAAAGGTGCCCAGAGGTGACTTCACTTTGGGCTTGGCTCCTGATGGGGTGATGTAGTGTTTTGTGTAAAATAAAATCAAGGCAAGGAGATGTAAAGATCTTTGAGGCATGGTTGAATAGCAGTAATAATTTTATCTTGGCTTGACTGAGAGATTGACAGAAAAGGCATTTCATCTCGTCTATTATTCATAGACATTGAGTATCTCAGTGCACATACTACCAACACACGCTGTCTCTAATAACAGGATATTTTGAAGTAAGTTATTTTCTAACCCTGTTCGTTTCAGAGGCTTTACCCTGTGTCTTTCTGATTATACAGGATATAGAGGAGCAAATTTGCAGGGAAATTACAGAGAGATGCAAGAACTATAGATGGGATAGTAATAGTGTAAAGGGCAGAGAGGGGGAAGAATTTCTGAAGTGTTCAGGAGAACTTTCTTGATCAGTACGTTTCTGGCCTAATGAAGAAAGAGGCATTGCTGGATCTGGTTCTGGGGAATGAGGTGGGTGAAATGGGGCAAATGTCAGTAGGGGAACATTTAGGGAACAGTGATCATAGTATCATAAAGTTTAGATTGGTTATGGAAAAGGACAGTGAGCAATCTTGAGTAAAAATACTTAATTGGAGGAAGGCCAATTTCAGTGGGTTGAGAATGGATCTGGCCCAGATAAATTGGAATCAAAGATTGGCAGGCAAAACTGTAATCGAACAATGGGCTGCCTTTAAAGAAGAGATGGTTCGGGTACAGTCAAGGTACATTCCCACGAGGGGGAAAGGTAGTTAACCAAAGTTAGAGCTCCCTGGATGACAAAAGAGAGAGAGTAAGATGAAGCAGAAAAAAGGGTGTATGCCAGATGTCAGGTTGAGAATACAAGTGAGAACCAGGCTCAATATAGAAAGTTCAGAGGGGAAGTGAAAAAGGAAATAAGAGGGGCAAAGAGATAGCATGAGAACAGATTGGCAGCTAACATAAAAGGGAAACCAAAAGTCGTCTTTAGGCATATAGAAAGTAAACGGGTAGTAAGAGGAGGGTTGGGGCCGATTAGGGACCAAAATGGAGACCTACGCATGGAGGCAGAGGGCATGGCTGAGGTACTAAATGAGTACTTTGCATCTGTCTTTACCAAGGAAGAAGATACTGCCAAAGTCACAGTGAAGGAGAAGGTAGTTGGGATACTGGATGGGATAAAAATTGATAGAGGAGGTACTAGAATGGCTGGCTGTACTTAAAGTAGATAAGTCACCAGGACCGGATGGGATGCATCCTAGGATGCTGAGGGAAGTAAAGGTGGAAATTGCGGAGGTACTGGCCATAATCTTCCAATCCTCCTTAGATACGGGGGAGGTGCCAGAGGACTGGAGAATTACAAACGTTACACCCTTGTTCAAAAAAGGGTGTAAGGATAAACCCAGCAACTACAGGCCAGCCAGTTTACTTCAGTAGTGGGGAAGCTTTTAGAAACGATAATCAGGGACAAAATTAACAACCACTGGGATAAGTGTGGATTAATTAAGGAAAGCCAGCACGAATTTGTTAAAGGCAAATCGTGTTTAACTAACTTGATCGAGTTTTTTGATGAGGTAACAGAGAGGGTTGATGAGGACAATGCGGTTGACGTGGCGAGCATGGATTTCCAAAAGATGTTTCATAAAGTGACACATAATAGACTCGCCAGCAGAGTTGAAGCCCATGGAATAAAAGGGACAGTGGCAGCATGGATACGAAATTGGCTCAGTGACAGGAAACAGAGAGTAGTGGTGAACGGTTGTTTTTCGGACTGGAGGAAGGTACTAGGACGATAGCAAAATACTGCAGATGCTGGAAGTCCGAAATAACAACAGAAAATGGCCTGCTGAGCTTTTCCAGCATTTTCTGTCAGTACTAGGACCCCTGCTTTTCTTGATATATATTAATGACTTGGACTTGGGTGTGCAGGGCACAATTTCAAAATTTGAAGATGACACAAAAACTTGGAAGTATAGTGATAGACTTCAAGAAGACATAGACAGGCTGGTGGAATGGGCGGACAGGTGGCAGATGAAATTTAACGCAGAAAAGTGCGAAGTGATACATTTTGGCAGGAAGAACGAGGAGAGGCAATATAAACTAAAGGGTACAATCCTAAAGGGGATGCATGAACAGAGAGACCTAGGGGTATGTGTGCACAAATCGTTGAAGGTGGTAGCAGGGCAGGTTGAGAAAGCAGTTAAAAAATAATAAAAATCCTGGGCTTCATGAATAGAGGCATAGAGTACAAAAGTAAGGAAGTTATGCTGAACCTTTATAAAACACTGCTTCGGCCTCAACTGGAGTATTGTGTCCAATTCTGGGCACCGCACTTTAGGATGTGAAGGCCTTAGAGAGGGTGCAGAAAAGATTTACAAGAATGATTCCAGGAATGAGGGATTTCAGTTACATCGATAGACTAGAGAAGCTGGGTTTGTTCTCCTTGGAGCAGAGAAGGTTGAGAGCAGATTTGATAGAAGTGTTCAAAATCATGAGGGGTCTGGACAGACTAGATAGAGAGGAACTGTTCCTGTTGGTGGAAGGGTTGAGAACCAGAGGACACAGATTTAAGGCGATTGGCAGAAGAACCAAAGGCAACATGAGAAAACATTTTTACACAGCGAGTGGGTAGGATCTGGAATGCACTGCCTGAAAGGGTGGTGGAGGCAGATTCAATCACGGCTTTCAAAAGGGAGTTGGATAAGTACCTGAAGGAAAAAAATTTGCAGGGCTACGGGGGAGTGGGACTAGCTGAAGTGCTCTTGCAGAGAGCCGGCATGGGCTCGACAGACCGAATGGCCTCCTTCTGTGCTGTAACCATTCTATGATTAATACTGTGCTTGTATAAGAGGATTAAAATGTTGAGAGGGGGAATGGATGAAAGTGTGGAGATAATGAGGGCTACCAAACGGCAGGGATGATTTGATCTAAAACTTACCTGAATTGCAGCAAATGTTTGGAAGGATTTGCTTGCAGTGTATGAAGCGTGTGATGGAAGAGCTTGTATTGTTCATGTTCATGGGACGTCCCAAAGAGCTTCACAGACAATGAACGACGTTTGAAGTGTAGTCACTGTTATTATGTAAACAAACATGGCAGCCAATTTGTGCACAGCAAGATCCCACAAACTAATGAAATAAATGACCTGATAATCTGTGTTAATGATGTGGATTGAGCAATAAAGACACCGGGAGAACTCCCATGTTCCTCCTCTTCTGCTTGTAAGGGTGTATGTGTGGACATTAGGGACGATCAGTACTCCACAAGTGAATAGCCTGCGAACGGTCACTCCGATACCTGGGCGAATTAACTTCAGTGAATATTTATACAGGACCATACTTTTTAATTCCCCACCACCATGTACTCTGGTTGGGAATTCTCACGGGCACCAGGTGTGTGCACAGATAGTGCAGAACCTTACTGATTCCGATCAGGCACATCCTCAGTTTAAGGGGCACAGACCATCAAACGCTACCCTGGTGAATGCTCACACACAGTGTAATTGTGAGCAGTGCTTTAGTACCTGGCCCTCACGAAGAACAAATATAACATTTAAACTTGGCTTTGAAAACTAACAGTGCAGCATCTGTTCCATTTGTTTGGTCATTCTGCAACAGCAAGAGACCATTCAGCCCCTCAAGCCTGTTACACAGGAACAGGTGGAGGCCATTCAGCCTCAAGCTCATGTGCTTGTCTTCACAATACTTGAATTTTGAGATTGACATGGGAGTGCTGGATGCCAAATTGGGGCTGAGTGACCATCAGACTTTACTGCAGCAATTTTCACCCTCACAGCAGAAACCGTACCGTTAGAACTTGCACCTCGGGCTGTGTTCCCAATGGCCAGTCGTGGCCTGTAGGGGAGTTGCCTGCTTGTTCTCGAATGATCAATTGGGTGGTTCAGAGCAGAATCAGCTGCCCATCATCTGCGATCAGCCTGACAAGATCGTGAGTGGGGTGGGACGGGGGTGTAATTGCAGAGTAAATAATTTCAGAACAAACTTTGGCTCCTGGGCTGTGGGTGCTTGGCTCTCCAATCGGGCTGTGTGGTCACACACTAACGAGATCTCTTTTTACTTTCAGCTAACGCTCAGCCTGGGACCGAGATATTTAACTTGCCAGCAGTCACAACGTCAGGTAAGAACTGCTTGGGCACAGCCCCAGTGTGTGAAGTATTGTAGTATTGCAGTTCCTTTAGAGAGAGCCAGTCTCAGTGAGATACTTCATTTCTAGTCCAGGTGCAAGCCACGTGTCAATAAAAAATGTTTCCTGCAGAAAAGGAGCCACTGCAGCACAGTGAAACATCGGGCTTCGCATCAGTATGGAAGACAGGTTTACATGGCGGCTCACACCACGAGTTCACAATCTCAGACAGGCCACCGGGAGAGGTACTAGGGGAGCACTGGGACAGCTTCCTCATCACTAGCTCAAGCAGTGCAGGCACTTGGAGTCCTCATCCCTCAGTATGCGGAACGAAAGTGTCTGGACCAGTGAAAAACCTCGTCCAGTACAAGTCCTGTCCATGTTCCTAATTCCAAATGATTCTTTCTGACCGTCCAGCACTCAATCGATACCGGCACACGGGAACATTGGTTGATTGATGGATACCGACTCACGGGAACATTGATTGATTGATACCGACTCACGGGAACACTGAATGATTGATGGATACCGACTCACGGGAACACTGAATGATTGATACCGACTCACGGGAACATTGATTGATTGATGGATACTGACTCACGGGAACATTGATCGATACCGACTCACGGGAACATTGATTGATACCGACTCACGGGAACATTGATTGATGGATACCGACTCACAGGAACATTGATTGATGGATACTGACTCATGGGAACATTGATTGATTGATGGATACCGACTCACGGGAACATTGATTGATGGATACCGACTCACTGGAACATTGATTGATTGATGGATACCGACTCACGGGAACACTGAATGATTGATACCGACTCACGGGAACACTGAATGATTGATGGATACTGACTCACGGGAACATTGATTGATGGATACTGACTCACGGGAACATTGATTGATGGATACCGACTCTCGGGAACATTGATTGATGGATACCGAATCACGGGAACACTGAATGATTGATACCGACTCACGGGAACATTGATTGATTGATGGATACTGACTCACGGGAACATTGATTGATGGATACTGACTCACGGGAACATTGATTGATTGATACCGACTCACGGGAACATTGATTGATCGATACTGACTCACGGGAACATTGATTGATACCGACTCACGGGAACACTGATCGATACCAACTCACGGAAACATTGATTGATTGATGGATACCGACTCACAGGAACATTGATACCGACTTACGGGAACACTGATTGATTGATACCGACTCACGGGAACATTGATTGATGGATACTGACTCACGGGAACATTGATACCGACTCACGGGAACACTGATCGATACCGACTCACGGGACATTGATTGATTGATCGATACCGACTCACGGGAACATTGATTGATTGATCGATACCGACTCGCAGGAACATTGATACCGACTTACGGGAACACTGATTGATTGATACCGACTCACGGGAACATTGATTGATGGATACCGACTCACGGGAGCATTGATTGATTGATGGATACTGACTCACGGGAACATTGATTGATTGATGGATACCGACTCACAGGAACATTGATTGATACCGACTTACGGGAACACTGATTGATTGATACCGACTCACGGGAACATTGATTGATGGATACCGACTCACGGGAACATTGATTGATTGATGGATACTGACTCACGGGAACATTGATTGATTGATGGATACCGACTCACGGGAACATTGATACCGACTCACGGGAACATTGATTGATTGATGGATACTGACTCATGGGAACATTGATACCGACTCACGGGAACATTGATTGATTGATACCGACTCACGGGAACACTGATCGATACCGATACACGGAAACATTGATTGATTGATGGATACCGACTCACGGGAACACTGAACAATTGATGGATACCGACTCACGGGAACATTGATTGATGGATACCGACTCACGGGAACATTGATTGATGGATACCATCTCACGGGAACGCTGATTGATTGATACCGACTCACTGGAACATTGATCGATTGATGGATACCGACTCACGGGAACATTGATTGATTGATGGATACCGACTCACGGGAACATTGATTGATTGATGGATACCGACTCACAGGAACACTGAACGATTGATCGAAACCGACTCACGGGAACACTGAACAATTGATCGAAACCGACTCACGGGAACACTGAACAATTGATCGAAACCGACTCACGGGAACACTGAACAATTGATCAATACCGACTCACGGGAACCTGAATGATCAATCAAAACCGACTCACGGGAACACTGAATGAATGATCGATAACGACTCACGGGAACATTGAATGATTGATCGATTCTGACTCATGGGAACACTGAACAATTGATGGATACCGACTCACGGGAACATTGATTGATCAATTCCGACTCACGGGAACTCTGAATGATTGATAGCAACTCACGGGAACATTGAATGATTAATCGATACCGACTAATGGGAACACTGAATGATTGATCGATAAAAAGCAGGAAATTCCCTACATAAACTCTAGGCAAAGTGAAGCCACCTCAGCAGACTACCCCGCAAGACAGTGCACCACATAC
This sequence comes from Somniosus microcephalus, assembly GCF_052327205.1. Lineage (NCBI taxonomy): Eukaryota > Metazoa > Chordata > Chondrichthyes > Squaliformes > Somniosidae > Somniosus > Somniosus microcephalus. The sequence continues at coordinate 44,621,829 of NC_141008.1, forward strand.
CACAGCTATGGGGCAGACAGCTCACCAGCAGTGCCAGACAGCTCACTTGCACAGTGCCAAGAGGACCAGAGCTTTTCAGACTCCCAGTCTGACCTTCCCCACAGTTCATCGCCAGGCCTCCGGTGGTTCCCATGGAATTCGGTGTGCCTGTGTGGTGTGTGCCTGTGTGGTGTGTGCCTGTGTGGTGTGTGCCTGTGTGGTGTGTGCCTGTGTGGTGTGTGCCTGTGTGGTGTGTGCCTGTGTGGCGTGTGCCTGTGTGGCGTGTGCCTGTGTGGCGTGTGCCTGTGTGGCGTGTGCCTGTGTGGCGTGTGCCTGTGTGGCGTGTGCCTGTGTGGCGTGTGCCTGTGTGGCGTGTGCCTGTGTGGCGTGTGCCTGTGTGGCGTGTGCCTGTGTGGCGTGTGCCTGTGTGGCGTGTGCCTGTGTGGCGTGTGCCTGTGTGGCGTGTGCCTGTGGTGTGTGTGTCTGTGTGATGTGTCTGGGTGTGTGTCGGTGTGTGTGTGTAATTTGCCTCCTTGTGTAGCTAACCTCATTTGCCATGGAAGATTACTCTTTAATGAGTTGTGAAAATGTACAGTCAGATTAAAACATTGTGGGTGCATCTTGTAAAATAAAAACTAATTTTTAAAAGTTCAGCTGCTAAAACCCAATTCTTTTTCTTTCGCCCCAGGTGTGGTTTCGTACAAAAAAGGTGCGTCATCTTATTTAACAATCTACCCACAATTTTCAGATAAACCTGATCATACCTGTACTTTCTAAACTAGTTTCACTGCAAGGTAGAGGGATGATTCATGACCGTTAGATAGTGTGAAACAGCTTCCCACCTTTTACCTTGTGAACTTCCCCAGGGGAGTAATTGAACAAGACGGGACACCTGTCCATGGGCCACTCGCAGGTTGCATCATGAATTCTCATTGCCCCCCATAAAAAGGGAATAAAATGTTACTGGGGCGGGGGGGCGTCTGTGGGGAGGGTGGGGTGGTCTCTGTGACCGGGGGTGGGGGTTGTTCTGTCTGATCCTTTATTTGTGGACTGAAGCCACATGATGGTAATGCTAATGCCACTTGAGGCTTATTTTTTTCTGCTGTAGCCGTCTGTTGTCACCGCGGACACCGTCTGGCGGCCCTCCTTTGCTGCAGTTGCTGTGCTCTAGTCTGCTTTAACCTGACTATGATGCTGCTTTAATGCAGAATAGGAGCAGCTGACCCTTTCAGTGTGTGGGGTGGGCGTGCAGCATGCTGTGCAGTGCAACATGCAAACAGTAACAGCCTCGCCTTTCAAACTAATCAAAAAGCATCTCTGACGGGTGTATTTAAGCATCACAGATTTCCTGGTGAGGTGTTGGGGTGTAAACAGTGTGTCGGGTTGTGTTAGAAACTGGTTACTGTCAGATTGTTTCATTCCTATTGGGAATATCCATCTCGTGCACTGGGGAATATTGTGGGCTGCTGTCTGTGATTGAGGGACAACACACGGCACTGCCAGGATCCACAAACAGCAGGTAATCATCACATCACATAGCGGTCTCTGCAGAGTTTTAGTCTTAAGGACTGCATTCACCCAGTGGAATGTATAGGTAGTTCCTCGTACCATGCGAGCACATTGAGCCTCTTCACTAACTATGTAAACACTGGACATTTGACTCCCAACGGAATTAGCAAGCATGAGGCATGCATTGGTAATTAGTTGGGAGGTTGGAGACAAAGTAGAGATAAAGGGAACGTACTCTGATTGGCGGGATATGGCAAGCGGTGTCCCCCAGGGATCTGTACTGGGGCCTCAGCTTTTCGCTGTATTTATCAATAACTTAGATGAAGGAACAGAGAGCTGTATATCGAAGAAGGATGGGAGTAAGAAGGTACAAAGGGACATTGATAGATAAAGTGACTGGGCAAAACTGCAGCAAATGGAGTTCAATGTGAAGTGTGAGGTCATCCACTTGGATCCAAGAAAGACAAATTAGATTTTTTCTCAATGGTGAGAAAATAGGAACTCTGGAGAAGCAGAGAGATTTAAGTGTCCGAGTGCACAAATCATTAAAAGCTCGTGGACAAGTACAAAAAGTAATCAAAAAGGCTAATGGATGTTGACCTTCATCTCAAGGGGGCTGGAATACAAAGAGGAGAAAGTGATGCCTGAGATGTACAAAGCTCTGGTCCGACCCCACCTGGCGCCCTGGGTTCAGTTCTGGGCGCGGCTGCACTTTTACAGGATGCCACCTCCATGAATTCTGCCGCACCAATATTTGGGGCATGTATTTTAACCGGGATAGAATATAGAATTATAGAATTGAAAAGCAGGGAAGTTATGTTAAACTTGTATAGAACCTTGGTTTCTATAGGTATGTAAATAGGAAGCGATCAGTGAAAGTAAACGTGGGCCCATTAGAGGCAGAGACAGGAGAAATTATAATGGGCAATAAGGAAATGGCAGAGACATTAAACAAATACTTCCTATCTGTCTTTACAGTAGAGGACACAAAAAACATTCCGGAAATAATGGGGAACCAAGGGTCTAGAGAGAATGAGGAACTTAAAGAAATCAGTATAAGTAAAGACATAGTGCTGGAGAAATTAATGGGACTAAGTGGCGACAAATCCCCTGGACCTGACGACCTGCATTCCAGGGTTTTAAAAGAGGTAGCTGCAGAGATAATGGATGCACTGGTATTAATCTTCCAGAATTCCCTAGATTCTAGAACATTCCCCAAGGATTGCAAGGTAGCAAACATAACCTCGCTATTTAAGAAAGGAGGAAGAGAAAAAACGGGGAACTATAGGCCAGTTAGCCTGACATCAGTAGTAGGCAAAATGCTAGAATCTATTATTAGGGACGTGGTAACAGGGCACTTAGAAAATCGTAATATGATTAAGCAAAGTCGACATGGTTTTATGAAAGGGAAATCGTGTTTGACAAATCTGTTAGAATTTTTTGAAGTTGTAACTAGTAGGATGGATATGGGGGAACCAGTGGATGTAGTGTATGGATTTTCAAAAAGCATTCGATAAGGTGCCACACAAGAGGTTATTACACAAATTTAGGACTCATGGTATTGGGGGTAATATAGTAGCATGGATTGAGGATTGGTTAATGGACAGAAAACAGAGAGTAGGAATAAACGGGACTTTTTCGGGTTGGCAGGCTATAACTAGTGGGGTACCGCAAGGATCAGTGCTTGGGCCTCAGCTATTTGTAATCTATATTAATGACTTGGATGAAGGGACTGAGTGTAATGTATCCAAGTTTGCTGATGATCCCATGTTACGTGGGAAAGTAAGCTGTGAGGAGGATGCAAAGAGGCTGCAGCGAGATATAGACAGGTTGACTGGGCAAGAACATGGCAAATGGAATACAATGTGGGGAAGTGTGAAGTTATCCACTTTGGCAGGAAAAACAAAGAATATTTTTTGAATACTGAGTGACTGGGAAATGTTTGCACTGACAGGGACCGGGGTGTCCTTGTACATGAATCACAGAAAGTTAACATGCAGGTAACAGCAAGCAATTAGGAAAGCAAATGGTATGTTAGCTTTTGTTACAAAGTGATTAGAGTATAAGAGTAAAGAAGTCTTGCTACAATTATACAGGGCATTGGTGAGGCCACACCTGGAGTACTGTGTACAGTTCTGGTCTCCTTACCTAAGGAAAGACATACTTGCCTTAGAGGGAGTGCAGCAAAGGTTCACCAGACTGGTTCCTGGGATGAGGGGATTAACCTATGAGGAGAGATTGAGTAGACTAGGCCTATATTCCCTAGAGTTTAGAAGAATGAGAGGTGATCTAATCGAAACATAAAATTCTTAAAGGGCTTGCCGGGGATAATGCTGTGAAAATGTTTCCCCTGGCTGGGGAATCTAGAACACGGGGTCACAGTCTCAGAATAAGGGGTCGGCCATTTAGGATTGCGATGAAGATAAATTTCTTCACTCAAAGGGTTGTGAATCTTTGGAATTCTCTACCCCCAGAGAGCTGTGGATGCTCAGTCGTTGAGTATATTCAAGACAGAGATCGATAGATTTTTGGGAATTAAGGGATATGGGGATAGTGCGGGAAGGTGGAGTTCAGGTAGAAGATCAGCCATGATCTTTTGAATTGCGGAGCAGGCTCGAAGGGCCAAATGGCCTACTCCTGCTCCTATTATGTTAGACCACACTTTGAGTACTGTGAGCAGTTCGGGTCTCCATATTATAAAAATATAGAGGCACTGGAGAATTTGCAAAAAATATTTACTGGAATGACACCAGAACTGAGAGGATATACCTATCTGGAAAGATTGAACCGGCTTGGGGCTATTTACTCTAGAAAAGACAAGACTGAGGGGTGGCCTGATAGAGGCCTTTAAGATTATGAAGGGTTTGATAGGGTAGGCGTAGAAAAGATGTTTCCACTTGTGGGCGAGAACAGAATTAAGGGCCATCAATATAAGATAGTCACTAATAAATCCAAAAGGGAATTCAGGGGAAACCCAGAGAGTGGTGAGAATGTGGAACTCGCTACCACAGGGAGTGGTTGAGGCGAACAGTATAGATGCATTTAGGGGACGCTAGATAAACACATGAGGGAGAAAGGAATAGAAGGATATGATGATGGGGTGAGATGAAGTAGGCTCGTGTGGACCTGTTGGGCCGAATGGCCTGTTTCTGTGCCGTACATTCTGTAATTCTGTGTAAGTGCAGGTTGTTGTGTTTCTGGTTGCATCGGAAGAGGTCTGGCATTTCATGGGAGGGATGAGGAGGTTTAATTATAGACATCCTTTGCCTAGTCTCTTCAGAAAATCTGTGATATTTAAGCCATTCTATTTATTTATTCCAAGTGTATATAAAATAGCTAACTACAAACAGCCTTTGACATCAGAACCACTGGGAATGGTCTGGACATGAAGCAGCAACTTCCTTTGCTGAATGCTTTAGCTTCATGGTTTTGCTTCTTAACCTGTATGAAGGAACTGAAGTCAATGCGTCCGTTCATTGCTGTTGCTTTGATGGTTGGTGCTCCATTGTCTTGTTTGCTGGTTGGAGCTTGCAGCTTGCAAAACAAATGCTGACTTTTGGTTTTCCCATTCTCTCTCTGCCTGCCTGTGCCTCTCTCTCCTCCCCCCACCCTCCAACCCCCAATCATTCTCCTTTCCCTTTACTGGTTCTCCTTCCCGCTACACCTCTCCCGATTATTTCCTCCCATCTCCCAGGCGGAGTCAGTTCTCGGAGTCATTCCTTTGCAGATCCGGCCAGTAACCTAGGCCTTGAGGATATTATCAGGAAAGCCTTAATGGGGAAATATGACGACAAAGGAGAAGATCACCAAGTGGTTCTACCCCATCCTGTGAGTGCAACGCAGAGCAACATGAGCACCACCATCCCCGTATCTGGTGATGCTCGGAGTGAGGAGGCCAATCCGTCACCTCCATCAGGTTAGTATGATTGGGTGAGGGAGCACCATGTAATGTGAGAAAAATAGGTCCTTGGTTGGACCTTTTCAGTCTTATTCAGTAATAGAGCTGGGAGCGTCTGCCCGGCGTTGGGGTGCTGAGTGGGATAAGCTCCTCTTGGATGTCTCACCACTGCCTTTGGGGGAGGTGGAAGGGTAGATATCAAGGTTGTCTGCAGATCGCCCTGTTAAAGGCTGAATTTGACCTTTTTTTCTGCACTGTTCATTTTTTGTTCCACGTTCCCTGGCCATTGGGTTTCTGATTAATCAACTGGGTGTCACTGTTCCGTTCTTCTCCATTGCCCAGCTCTATGGCACTGCTCTTGCCTGGTTCCTTCCTTACCTGTTCAGCTCATCTCCAGCAATAGTGCCTCCTCCTCTCCCTTACCTATATACTGCCATTTAGAAACAGGATCTGCTTCCACATGTGTGCTGATGACACCCAGCCATATTTCTCCTCCACGTATCTCAACCCTAGAGTTACAGTAAAGACCTAAAGCATATAACTAAATTTAATAAATTAAACAAGGTTATTACCTCGATTAAAAACTATTAATAGACGATTGAGTATTTCAAAACTTGAAAACCTAATTAGTTAAATAAAATACAATAGAGATGGCAGGGCAGCTGTAGCATGTGGGAGCTGGAGGACCCCAGTGTGATCCACATCAAACTTGGAGTGGATGGGGAAAGATCCAGTTGTTGTGGTCCACATAGGTACCAACGACATAGGTAGGATTAAGGAAGAGGTTCTGCTGAGGGAGTATGAGCAGCTCGGGGCTAAATTAAAAAGCAGAACCACATAGGTAATAAACTCTGGATTACTACCTGAGCCACGATCAAATTGGCATACAGTCAATAAGATCAGAGAGTTGAATGCATGGCTCAAGTATTGGTGTGGGAGAAATGGATTTCAATTCATGGGGCACTCCACCAGTACTGGGGAAGAAGAGAGCTGTTCCGTTGGGACGGGCTTCACTTGAACCGTGCTGGGACCAGTGTCCTGGCGAATCGAATAACTAGGGCTGTATATAGGGCTTTAAACTAAATAGTGGGGGGGAGGGTTCATGTGAGGGGAAACTTAGAAAGTTAGAGAAAGGACAAGGCAATAGTGCAGGGTAGCGATAGGGGTAATGATAACCAGAGTGTGACAGGAAGGGACAGAGCGTACAAGCATAAGAGTGCACCAGCAAATAGAGTTAGAGTAGAGAAAAATGGTAAAAAGACAAAATGAAAGGCTCTTTATCTGAATGCACACAGCATTCGTAACAAGATAGATGAATTGATGGCACAAATAGAAACAAATGGGTATGATCTGATAACCGTTACAGAGACGTGGCTGCAAGGTGACCAAAGCTGGGAACTGAATATTCAGGGATATTTGACATTTTGGAGGGATAGGCAGAAAGGAAAAGGAGGTGGTGTAGCTCTGTTAATAAAGGATGAGATCAGTACAGTAGTGAGAAATAATCTTGGCTCGGAAGATCAAGATGTAGAATCAGTTTGGGTGGAGTTAAGAAATAATAAGGGAAAGAAGTCACTGGTGGGACTAGTCTAAAGGCCCCTTAACAGTAGCTACACTGTGGGACAGAGTATAAATCAAGAAATAATGCGGGCTTGTAAGAAAGATACTGCAATAATCGTGGGCGATTTTAATCTTCATATAGATTGGACAAATCAAATTGACAACGGTAGCCTTGAGGACGAGCTCATAGAGTGTATTCAGGACAGTTTTTTAGAACAATACGTTATGGAACCAACCAGGGAATAGGCTATTTTAGATCTGGTAATGTGTAATGAGACAGGATTAATTAATGATCTTATAGTAAAGGATCCTCTAGGGAAGAATGATCATAACATGATAGAATTTCACATTCAGTTTGAGGGTGAGAAACTTGGGTCTGAAACTAGTGTCTTAAACTTAAATAAAGGCAATTACAAGAGTATGAAGACAGAGTTGGCTAAAGTGGACTGGGAACATAGATTAAAAGGTAAGACAGTAGCTAACCAGTGGCAGACCTTTAAGGAGATATTTCAGAACGCTCAACAAAGATATATTCCAATGAGAAAGAAAGACTCTACGAGAAGGATGAACCATCCGTGGCTAACTAAGGAAGTTAAGGAGGGTATCAAATTGAAAGAAAAGGCATATAACATTGCGAAGATTAGTGGTAGGCCAGAAGATTGGGAAATTTTTCGAAACTTGCAAGGGATAAAAAAAATAATAGAGGGAGAAAATAGATTGAAAGTAAACCAGCAAGAAATATAAAAACAGATAGCAAGAGCTACTACAAGTATATAAAAAGGAAGAGAGTAGCTAAAGTAAACGTTGGTCTCTTAGCGGATGAGACTGGGAAATTAATAATGGGAAACAAGGAAATGGCAGAGACTTTAAACAATATTTTCATAGCAGAAGACACTAAAAGCATCCCAATAATAGTGGAAAATCAAGGGGCAAAAGGGAGGGAGGAACTTAAAACAATCGCTATCACTAAAGAAAAAGTACTAGGCAAACGAATGGGACTAAAGGCTGACAAGTCCCCTGGACCTGATGGCCTGCATCCTAGGGTCTTAAAAGAAGTGGCTGCAGAGATTGTGGATACATTGGTTGTAATCTTCCAAAATTCCCTAGACTCTGGAAAGGTCCCAGTGGATTGGCAAACTGCAAATGTAACGCCTATATTCAAGAAAGGGGGGGAGACAGGAAGCAGGAAACTATAGGCCAGTTAGCCTAACATCTGTCATTGGGAAAATGCTGGAATCCATTATTAAGGAAGTAGTAGCAGGAAATTTAGAAAATCATAATACAATCAAGCAGACTCAACATGGTTTTATGAAAGGGAAATCGTGTTTGACAAATTTATTCGAGTTCTTTGAGGATGTATCGAGCAGGGTGGATAAAGGGGAACCAGTAGATGTAATGTATTTGGATTTCCAAAAGGCATTCAATAAGGTGCCACATAAAAGATTACTGCACAAGATAAGAGCTCATGGTGTTGGGGGTAATATATTAGCATGGATAGAGGATTGGCTAACTAACAGAAAACAAGAGATTGGGATAAATGGGTCATTTTTAGGTTAGCAAACTGTAACTAGTGGGGTGCCACAGGGATCAGTGCTGGGGCCTCAACTATTTACAATCTATATTAATGACTTGGATGAAGGGACCGAGTGTACTGTAGCCAAATTGCTGACAATACAAAGATAGGTGGGAAAGCAAGTTGTGAGGAGGGCACAAAGTGTCTGCAAAGGGATATAGATAGGTTAAGTGAGTGGGCAAAAAATTGGCAGATGGAGTATAATGTGGGAAAATGTGAGGTTATCCACTTTGGTAGGAAGAATAGAAAAACAAAATATTATTTAAATGGAGAGAGACTACAGAATGCTGTGGTACAAAGGGATCTGGGTGTCCATGTACATGCAACACAAAAGGTTGGCATGCAGGTACAGCAAGTAATTAGGAAGGCAAATGTTGGCCTTTATTGCAAGGGGGATGGAGTATAAAAGTAGGGAAGTCTTGCTACAACTGTACAGGGCGTTGGTGAGACCACACCTGGAGTACTGTGTACAGTTTTGGTCTCCTTATTTAAGGAGGGATACACTTGCATTGGAGGCAGTTCAGAGAAGGTTCACGAGGTTGATTCCTGGGATGAAGGGATTGTCTTATGAAGAAAGGTTGAGCAGGTTGGGCCTATACTCATTGGAGTTTAGAAGAATGAGAGGTGATCTTATTGAAACATAAGATTCTGAAGGGGCTTAACAGGGTAGATGCTGAGAGGAAGTTTCTCCTTGTGGGGGAATCTAGAACTAGAGGGCATAGTTTCAGAATAAGGGGTCAACCATTTAAGACAGAGATGAAAAGGAATTTCTTCTCTGAGGGTCGTGAATCTTTGGAATTCCCTACCCCAGAGAGCTCTGGAGGCGGAGTCACAATTCAAGGCTGAGATGAACAGATTTTTGAACTACAGGGGATTCGAGGGTTATGGGGAACAGGCAGAAAAGTGGAGTTGAGGCCAAGATCAGATCAGCCATGATCTTATTGAATGGCGGAGCAGACTCGAGGGGCCGAATGGCCGACTCCTGCTCCTATTTCTTATGTTGTTACTTTCGGGCCGGTCTGATATCAAGTCTTGTTTGAGTCACAGCTTCCTCCCGCTGGACGCTGGGTGACTGAAGCCATCGTTTTCAGTGCCCATCATAAACTCTACTTGTTTACCACTGATTCCAACCCCTTCCTTCAGGCTGAACAAAACCACGTGCACTCTCGCCCTGAGCGGAGCTTCGTACCCCAGGCCTGTCTGGCTCAGTGTGCATTCCTCTTGTTATTTCTCTGTGAATCACTTTGGGACATCTAGTACATTGAAGATGCTTTATAGGAGCAAGTAGTTGTTATTGTGTGGTGTACTCACCTTCTGTTGTCAGGTTATGAACAGCGCCACTTTAAAAATATCTTAGAAAGTAAAGAACGTGGATTAACTGCCTCATGTCTTGTTGCACAGGTTCGACTGCGTTCCCTTATAACCCGCTGACGATGCGCATGATGAGCGTAGCGCCAACATCCATCGCCTGTGCACCACCAACCATGGGCCAAGCCAGCTCACATCCACCAGCCAGGACGTGGGAGCGCGAGCCAGCTCCCTTACTCTCCTCCCAGTACGAGACACTATCGGACAGCGATGACTGAATGCAGTGCCCTGGCTGGGATTTTAGTAGTTGTATCAGGCCTGCAGACCACAGACAAGAGACTCTCCTCGAGAGCCCGGGTCACCGAATGATGAAGTAAAAGAGGGTTTGTTCACACAGGCAAATGCAAAGCAGTGTCCAGTCCGCGGATGAGCAGATACCGGTTGGAGAAGCAATGGCGATCACAGAGGCTTGTGTAGCGTTCACAATGAAAGACATTTTCTGCTCTCCATTTGTTTGTTTAAAAAAACAAAAAACTGTGTTTAAATCATTCTCGTGTAATATAGAGTACTTTCCCATTGTATCATGCTACCAATCTTACATTTTAAAAGATGCTGAAACGGTGAATTGACTGCTGCAAATGCAGGATTTCCTACCAGAGGTGAGCCCAAGGGACTGATGTTCCATATTCGTTGTAAATTAAGTTGCATTTTGTCTTTAATTACTTAGCAGCACTGCTAAGATATTAATGCATGGATGTATTATGATTCATTGTAAAACAAAAGAATTGAAGGGAGTGTGTAACCTGGTGTCTGGAGGCTCAGGAAGGGCCTGGCCCTGTTACTGTGCACAATACTCGCCCAAATGTAACATCTTTTACCTCCAGCTCGCGCTGTTTCCCTCAATTATTTCAACCACCTCAACCCCCAAACAAAATACTGTTTTAAAGTCTGAGAAATGTAAGCCGGTCTTAATGATGCTTCTGGAAGTTAACCATTTGTTTCTCTAGCGGGAAGAGGGAGAAGGGCTGTCAAATTCCTGAGGCGGTTTAATGGTTGGAATGAAGGTGGATATTCAATGTAAGTGGAAAATGACAGAGTTTTCAGTCACTGGTGTGCTGCTGTCATGCACAGTCTATGGGAGTCTCTGGACACTGGCGGTCTACGGGAGTCGCTGGACACTGGCGGTCTACGGGAGTCGCTGGACACTGGTGGTCTAATGGAGTCTCTGGACACTGATGGTCTAATGGAGTCTCTGGACACTGACTGTCTACGGGGCTCTCTGGACACTGACGGTCTAATGGAGTCTCTGGACACTGACAGTCTGATGGAGTCTCTGGACACTAGCGGCCTAATGGAGTCTCTGGACACTGACGGTCTAATGGAGTCTCTGGTCTGTGGGTTCCTGTTGCTGATGCTCACAGCTCTAGTGGAGTTTCCCGTTGGTGGGCGTGCAGCCTGCTTCTCCTGTAATCTCAGAACATTGCGGGATTTTTTTAACACACGATTGTTGATTCCCTCATTTTGGGAATGTGTTCCACAAAGCTGCAGAACTCCACGGGAATGTCACCACAGATGATCCAGTAAAATCTGAATTGAGGAGTTGTAAAGGATCCTAGACTTGCATAACCAGTTCCAGACATTACTGAGATCGCTGCCCTGCCCTGGCTGCAGACTCTGGTCCCAGTGGAGTAAACGCTCTAACTTCAGCTTTAACCCTTTGCGTGCCGGATGTGTTTTGCAGCTTTTGAAATGCATGTTTTTTTTCTCTCCCAGAAGATATCCTGTAAGTACTTTTAATGCTGAATGTTACACAGTAGAAGTTGAGGCAGCTCCACAAATGATTTCTTGGACTGGAATCACATTGTCACATTATTTTCCTGTGTTCAAGACGACAGCACTCAAAGCACGACACCTGACTTGGGTAGAATTCTTATTTTAAGGTTGCACTGTGTCTGTTGTAACTGCAGTCTCCCTTCCTGCCCATTAGCCACTCCAGGCTAACCTCTACCTTTTAAAATAGCTCGCCATTCCAGAACTAGACCACATTCATGTAAATGTTTATTGACCTAAAATAAAGATGGCATCTGATTTCAGTCTTTTAAATGGATTCCTTTTACTGTGTTCATTTCAGAATGAGTTTCCTGTATTTTGTAAATATATTACATTCATCTGCAAACAGGCAGCACAGAAACTAATAGTCACAGAGAGTAACCCAGCACCAATCACAGAGTGACCTGCACCCAGTCAACAGTTTCCTTTTGTGGAACCTTATCAAATGCCTTCCAGAAGTCCATATAAATAACATCCATAGATACTCTCTTATCTACCATGTTAGTTAACTTCTCAAAAAATTCAACTATGTTCATTAGATACGACTTACCCTTCACAAATCCACACTGGCTCTCTGATCAACTCACATTTATCCAAGTGCTCAGTCACTTTGTCCCTAATAACAGATTCTAGTAACTTCCCCACAACTGACATTAGACTAATAGGCCTATAATTTCCTAGATTATCTCTCCTACCATTTTTAAATAATGGACTGACATTGGCAATTTTCCAATCCAAGGGGACAAATATTGAATCAAGAGATAACAACAGAAAACGCTGGAAAAACTCAGCAGGCCAGGCAACATCCGTGGAGAGAAAAACAGAGTCAACGTTTCAGGTCGAAACCCTTCTTCAGAACTGAGAAAAAAAGGCAGGAAATGAAACAGATTAAAAGGCAGTTTGGGGGCTGGGAAATGGGGGAGGGGATGAAAGAAGAGACATTAAGAGATATTCAAGGTGAGACAAGATAGTAATAGGACAGGTAAAGAAACAGACAATGGCTCTAGATGAAGTGTGAAATGCGCTGGCAGAGTGAAAGACAGCTGTCATGTGGGAGAGAGAAAAAAAGGAAAAGGCACAAACCAAAAGTGTGGATAAAAAATATAATCAGGGCCGAGGTTATGGTCTGAAATTGTTGAACTCGATATTGAGTCCGGAAGGCTGTAAAGTGCCTAATCGGAAGATGAGGTGCTGTTCCTCAAGTTTACGCTGAGCTTCCGTGGAACAATGCAAGAGCCCGAGGACGGTGAGGTCTGAGTGGGAATGGGGCGGTGAATTGAAATGACAGGCGACCGGAAGCTCGGGGTCACCTTTACGAACTGAACGGAGGTGTTCCACAAAGCGGTCACCCAATCTGCGTTTGGTCTCCGCAATGTAGAGGAGACCGCATCGTGAGCAGCGAATACAGTATATTAGATTGCAAGAAGTACAAGTAAATCACTCTTTCACCTGGAAGGGGTGTTTGGGGCCCTGGACAGTGGGAAGGGGGGAGGTATATGGGCAGGTGTTGCATCTCCTGCGCTTGCACGGGAAGGTGCCAGGGGAAGGGGTGTTGGGGGTGATAGAGATTGAATCAAGAGAGTTTTGGAAGATCATGACAATATCATCTATAATTTCCTCACCTACTTTTACTACCCTCGAGTGGAAACCATCAGATACTGGAGATTTATCTATCTTTAGTCTCATAATTTTCTCCATTTTGTTACTTGTATTAATTCTAGTAAGTTCCTCCCCTTGTATCTCTGGTATTTTATCCTCATTCTCTGCTGTGATGACCAGTACAAAGTAAATATTTAGCAAATCTGCCATTTCCTGATTTTCAAATACAATATCACCTGCGTCTATCTTTAAGGGGCCCACATTACCCTTAGCCACTCTCTTTCTCTTAATATACTTGAAAAACCTTTAGTGTTGTCTTTGATATCCCGCGCAAGCTTTTTCTCGTATTCCTTTTTTGTAGCTCTCATTACTTTCTTTGTATCCCTTTGCTGTTCTTTATATCTCTCCCAGTCCGCGGGATCTCTACTGTTCTTTGCATTTGTATAAGCCCTTTCTTTTCGTTTTGTTACTCTCTCACCCTTGCCATTTCCCTGGTACAGCCCTCATCTTCCCTCCCTTAAGGCCAAGGGACACAGATTTGAATGGATATTCAATTTGAATGGACAACTGGTTTAGCCGTTCACCGCCAGATCTGGCTGGACCACATAAAGCATTATCGGGTCCTGCTCTCGTCTGCCAAAACTGCTCACTATTCCAGAATCATCCTGGAATGCAAAGATAACCCCCGGCTTCTTTTCTCTACTACTAGCCATCTTCTTAAACCGCTCTACCCTGTGTCCTCCACCCTCACCTCCGACAAGAAGTGTGAGGAGCTCATGAACTACTTTGTCTCTAAGATTGAGACCATCCGTTCAACTGCCTCTGCCACTTACCTTCCTTCCCCTAGCCTACCCGGCCAAACTTCCACTCAGGTTCACCCCTGCTCTAGCCCTGAACTCGCATCTTTCTCCAGTTTTTCTCCGATCTCCCCTCATGACCTCTCCGAGCTCATCTTGTCCATGAGACCCACTTCCTGCTCCCTCGACCCTATTCCCACCAGATTGCTGACCACCCACTTCCCTTCCTGGCTCCCATGTTAGCTGACATTGTTAACAGTTCTCTCTCCTCAGGTACTGTCCCCATCTCCATCAAATCTGCCGTCATCACCCCTCTCAAAAAACCAACCCTTGACCCCCTCCGTCCTTGCGAACTACCGCCCCATCTCTAACTTCCCTTTCCTCTCCAAAGTCCTTGAACGTGTTGTCGCCTCCCAAATCCGTGCCCATCTTTCCCACAACTCCATGTTTGAATCCCTCCAATCAGGTTTCCGCCCCTGCCACAGTACCGAAACGGCTCTCATCAAAGTCCCAAATTTCATCCTCTGTGACTGACGAAGGTAAACTATCCCTCCTCGTCCTTCTCGATTTGTCTGATCACGCCATCCCCCTCCAACACCTCTCCACCGTCATCCAGCTGGGTGGGACTGCACTCGCCTGTTTCATTCTAATCTATCTAATCTTAGCCAGAGAATCACCTGCAACGGTTTCTCTTCCTGCTCCCGCATCGTTATCTCTGGTGTTCCCCAAGGATCTATCCTTGTCCCCTCCTATTTCTCATCTACATGTTGCCTCTTGGCTACATCATCCGAAAACGCGATGTCAGTTTCCACATGTACACTGACGATACCCAGCTCCACCTCACCACCACTTCTCTCGACCCCTCCATGGTCTCTAAATTGTCAGACTGCTTGACCGACATCCAGTTCTGGAATAACAGGAATTTTCTCCAATTAAATATTGGGAAGACCGAAGCCATTGTTTTCGGTCCCCACTACAAACTCCGTTCCCTAGCCACTGACTCCATCCCTCTCCCTAACATCTGTCCGAGGTTGAACCTCACTGTTTGCAATCTTGGTGTCATACTTGACTATGAGATGAGCTTCCGACCACATAGCTGCGCCATAACTAAGACCGCCTCGGCCCCTGCCTCGGCTCATCTGCTGAAACCCTCATCCATGCCTTTGTTACCTCTAGACTTGACTATTCCAACGCACTCCTGGCTGGCCTCCTACATTGTACCCTCCGTAAACTTGAGGTCATCCAAAACTCTGCTGCCCGTGTCCAAACTCGCACCAAGTCCCGTTCACCCATCACCCCTGTGCTCGCTGACCTACATTGGCTCCTGGTTAAGCAATGCCTCAACTTTAAAATTCTCATCCTTGTTTTCAAATCTCTCCATGGCCTTGCCCCTCCCTATTTCTGTAATCTCCTTCAGCCCCACAACCCCCCCCCAACCCCACACCGAGATATCTGCGCTCCTCTCATTCTGGCCTCTTTACCATCCTTAATCTTAATCACTCAACCATTCGTGGCCGTGTCTTCAGCTGCCGAGGCCCTAATCTCCCTAAACCTCTCTACTTCGCCTTACTCCTTTAAGATGCTCCTTAAAACCAATTCTTTCAACAAGCTTTTGGTCTTCTGCCCTAATTTCTCCTTATGTGGCTCGGTGTCAAATTTTGTTTTATAACACGCCTTGGGACATTTTACTATGTTAAAGGTGCTATATAAATACAAGTTGCTATACTATCTCTCATTTTCCTTGTTGACCAGGGTTGTTTAATTACACAAGTAGAGCTCTTGCCCTATAGGGGTATGTACAGGTCTTGTACTCTACCAAATACTTCTTTGAACACCTCCCACTGCTCATCTGTAGTTTTTTCCATTCACAGTTCTGCCCAGTTCATTGTGGTCAATTTCAGCCTCATCCCTCCAAAGCCAGCCTTACCTAAATTTAAAATTTAAGTTTGTGACTCACCCTTCTTGTTCTCAACCTAATATCAAATTGAGTCATGTTATGGTCTCTGTTATCTCGGTGTTCCCATACCGTTAGATTATTGACTAATTCTGGCTCGTTTCTCATCACTACATCTAAGATGGCCTATGCTCTTGTTGGTTCAAGAACATATTGTTCCAGAAAACTGTCTCGAATACACTCAAGAAATTCGCTGCCTGTCTGTATGAAAATTAAAGTCTCCCATTATAACCACTGTTTTTGCTACAAGCTTCTCTCATCTCTGTGTTTATGCATCCCGCTACTTCATCATTGCTATCAGGAGGTCTGTAGACAACGCCCACCAAATTTGTGCATCCGTTTCTACTGCCTGCTCACCCTTACTGAAAACCCCTCTTTCTAATAGTTTCCCTGGTCAATATTGCTGCTCCTCCTTGACCAAGCTCCCTGTCTTTCCTAAAGACCTTATAACCTGGAATATATATCTCCCAGTCATGCTCAGCTTATAGCCGGGTCCCAATGATGGCCACAACATCAGACTCTTTAAGCTGAATTTGTGCCTTGAATTTACTTTGTTTTATTCCTGATGCTACTTGTGATATGATCGAAATGTTTAAAATGACCGAAGGATGGACAGAGTAGACAGAAGCCAATAGTTTCCGTAGTCAGGGGGACAGAGATAGAAGATTAAATGTAAGAGATTTAGGACAGCAGGCAGGAAAAACCTCTTCACACAGACAGTTGTGAGGTGGTGGGATTCACCCCCAGGGTCCGTGGTTGAGGCAGGGGAACAGAGCTGGGAGTGGCGAGTTTGGGGGGTGCAGGATTGGGGTGGCAATGGGGAGCGTGGAGTTTGGGGGTTCGTGCTCGGAGCAGGGTATCGGGGCAAAGCTGGAGGGGGGGGATATTCGCCGGGGGTGCTGTTTAGGGGCGGGGCCTGTTTATTTTATTCGTTCATGGGATGTGGGCGTCGCTGGCAAGGCCAGCATTTATTGCCCATCCCTAATTGCTCTCGAGAAGGTGGTGATGAGCCGCCACCTTGAACTGCTGCAGTCCGCGTGGTGAAGGTGCTCCCACAATGCTGTTTGGGAGGGAGTTCCAGGATTTTGACCCAGCGTCGATGAAGGAACGGCGATATACTTCCAAGTCAGGATGGTGTGTGACTTGGAGGTGGTGGCGTTCCCATGCGCCTGCTGCCCTTGTCCTAGGTGGTAGCGGTCACGGGTTTGGGAGGTACTGCCGAAGAAGCCTTGGCGAGTTGCTGCAGTGCATCTTGTAGATGGTACAGACTGCAGCCACAGTAAGCCGGTGGTGGAGGGAGTGAATGTTTAAGATGGTGGATGGGGTGCCAATCAAGCAAACTGCTTTGTCTTGGATGGTGTCGCGCTTCTTGAGTGTTGTTGCAGCTGCACTCATCCAGGCAAGTGGAGAGTATTCCATCACACTCCTTACTTGTGCCTTGTAGATGGTAGAAAGGCTTTGGGAAGTCAGGATGTGAGACACTCACTGCAGAATACCTAGCCTCTGACCTGATCTTGTTGCCACAGTATTTGTGTGGCTGGTCCAGTTAAGTTTCTGGTCAATGGTGACCCCCAGGATATTGATGGTGGGGGATTCGGCAATGGTAATGCTGTTGGAATGTCAAGGGGCGGTGGTTAGACGCTCGCTTGTTGGAGATAGTCATTGCCTGACACTTGTGTGGCGCGAATGTTACCTGTCACTTACCAGCCCAAGCCTGAGTGTCGTCCAGGTCTTGCTGCATGCGAGCATGGACTGCTTCATTATCTGAGGAGTTGTGAATGGAACTGAACACTGCAGTCATCAGCGAACATTCCCACTTCTGACCTTATGGTGGAGGGAAGGTCATTGATGAAGCAGCTGAAGATGGTTGGGCCTAGGACACTGCCTTGAGGAACTCCTGCAGCGACGTCCTGGGACTGTGATGATTGACCTCCAACCACCACAACCATCTTCCTTTGTGCTAGGTATGACTTCAGTCAGTGGAGAGTTTCCACCCGCGGCCCCCCCCCCCCTCCCGATTCCCATTGACTTCAGTTTTACCAGGGCTCCTTGATGCCACACTCAGTCACATGCTGCCTTGATGTCAAGGGCAGTCACTTTCACCTCACCTCTGGAATTCAGCTGTTTCGTCCATGTTGGACCAAGGCTGTAATGAGGTCGGGAGCCAAGTGTTCCTAGTGGAACCCAAACTGAGCATCAGTGAGCAGGTTATTGGTGAGTAAGTGCTGCTTGATGGCACTGTATACGACACCTTCTGTTATGTATTGTGTGTTTTCCTCCCACCTGTGGTGGCGCTGTCACAGGAGATAAATGGTTGGGTATTCTCTCGGTTAAGTTTAGCTCTCTTTGTTCGGAACTTGCCAGAACTTCCTTTCCTTCCAATAAAGCACTTCATGTTTGAAGTTCTGAGTCCTAAATTGTGTCTAGGTAGAAAGGTACCGACACAAGTGGCAACGAGGAGCGGATGAATCTGCGTACGTTACGGGTGCAGTGAGTAAACAGAAAATTTAATTTGAAACGTGAGATGGCTACTATATTAGGAAACATCGGTGATTTTGATGAAAATGTGGAGCAATGGAGCGCATATACGGAACGTTTTGACTATTTTGTATTGGCGAATGCGGTGGCAAATGAAAAGGTCGTGCCTACCTTTTTGAGTGTAATCGGGCCGAAGACTTTCAATTTACTTCGCAGCCTCGTGCAGCCAGATAAGCCAGGAACTAAAACATATAAGCAACGAGTGGAAATTCTTGGAGCACATTTTTCACCAAAACCTCTGGTTATTGCTGAGAGATTTAGATTTCACAAACGGAATCAGGAGGAGGGGGAATCAGTGACGATGTTTATTGCTGCTTTAAAAAGGTTGTCGGAACACTGCCAGTTCAAGGAGGTGCTGAATGACACCATTAGAGACAGACTTGTGTGTGATCTGCAAAATGCAGCCACACTGAAGCGCCTTCTTACTGAGGACAACCTTACTCTTGAAAAGGCCATTGAAGTTAGTGTCTCCATGGAGATGGCGGAAAAGGAGGCTCACCAGTTGAGTTCAACAGGGAGAGTTCACAAGGTGTCGTCTGAGCCTAAAGGTGCGCGGAACGGCACGTTACTGTTGTGGGAAAACGGGCCATCACGTTAATGACTGCTGGTGTATGGAGCTGGAATGCCGAAATTGTGGCAAAAAGGGTCACATTGAACGTGCCTGTAGAGGTAAAAAAAGAACAGACAGCTGGGAAGCATGGAAGCAAAATGTCTGTATTTGGACAAGAGAGGAAAAAGAGTGTTCATTCAGTGCAGTATGATGGAACAAGCAAAACAGAGGGGAGCGACACCTCTGAGGAGGAAGAGATGCATATACTGACGGTTGCAGGTGGTTCAAATGGCTACTGGGTGTCACCACTGGTGGAGGGACAATCAGTGCGGATGGAGGTGGACACAGGCGCGGCTGTGTCCCTTGTTTCAGACACTGTCTACAACAAAATGCTAAAGCATCTTGCCCTTCAGCCAACAAACATTGTGCTAAAGACGTATACCGGCGAACCTGTGGCCATGAGAGGCGTCATTGAGGTGACAGTTAAATTGAACGGACAGACTGCAAAACTGCCACTATATGTGGTAAAGGGAAATTACCCATCGCTACTGGGACGTGCGTGGCTAGAGAAAATCACGCTGGACTGGCCTGCAGTCCGCATGATGTCAAAAGGGGAGTCAGGTCTGACTGCAGTGTTAAACAAACATGCAGAACTCTTCAATGGGGAACTTGGGAGCATGAAAAAGATCAGCGTGAGACTGGACATTAAACCTGACAGCAAGCCGAAGTTTCACAAAGCCCGACCTGTACCCTATGCAATTAGGCCAAAAGTTGAGGCTAACTTGGAGGCCTTAGTCGAGAATGGAGTCCTGGAGCCTGTGAGCGTGAGCAAATGGGCCACACCCATTGTTCCTGTCCTTAAAAAGGATGGATCTGTTCGAATCTGCGGGGATTTTAAAGTGACTATTAACCCAGTGCTGTCTGTGGAACAGTACCCTCTTCCCCTCATTGATCTTTTTACAGGCCTGGCCGGAGGGCAAAAGTTCAGCAAAATAGACTTATGCCAGGCTTATCTACAAATGCATGTCGATGACAAATCAAAGGAGCTGCTGACAATTGTGACACACAAGAGGCTATACAGGTACTGCCGCCTTCCGTTTGGAATTACGTCGGCCCCTGCTCTATTCCAAAGGGCAATGGATCAGATTTTGAGTGGACTGCCAGGAGTCCAGTGCTACCTGGACGACATCCTTGTCACTGGGACAAATGAGGAGGATCATCTTCTGAACTTGGATGCGACACTACAATGACTGAAAGAGTACGGACTCAGAGTTCGTAAAGACAAATGTGAATTCTTTCAGTCTTCAGTTGAGTACCTGGGGCATGTGATTGACGCTACTGGCCTGCAAAAGGCGCCGCCAAAGGTCAAGGCGATCGTGGAGGCCCCAGAATGTGAGCCAGTTACGTTCATTTCTGGGGCTACTTAACTACTATGGGAAGTTTATTCCAGACTTAGCAACATTGCTGAAACCGTTACACCAGTTGCTATGTCAAGGCAAAACATGGAAATGGACTGAACTGTGCAACGAAGCTTTCGCCCAAGCAAAAGAAAGCATTGCTGAATTCGGAGGTCCTGACACACTTCGACCCAAAGCTACCCGTGCAGCTAGCATGTGATGCATCACCATATGGTGTGGGAGCAGTCATATCCCACATCATGCCTTCGGGTGAAGAGAAACCTATCGCCTTCGCATCACGCACCTTGAACAAGGCCGAGAGTAACTATGCGCAGATCGAGCACGAGGCCTTGGGAATCGTTTTTGGAATTCGAAAATTTCATCAGTACCTGTTTGGGAGAAGGTTCACACTCCTGACAGACCACCGTCCATTGACTTCAATCTTCGGGCCCCACACCGGAATTCCGTCTCTCGCTGAAAGCAGGATGCAAAGGTGGGCTTTACTGTTGTCAGGGGACACATACGACATCAAATATCGCAAATCAGACTTGCACGGCAACGCAGACGGTCTCTCGAGGCTACCCTTGCCTGTTACTCCCCCAGAGCCTCATCAGATAGACATCTTCTACTTTAGACAAGTGGAGGGAGCACCTGTCACTGCAGTTCAGGTGCGAAGGTACACCCGCAACGATCCAGTCCTGTCTGAGGTAATGGACGATGTCATTCGAGGGAGAGCGATAGGAGATTCTCCTAGTTTGAAACCTTACATTTCAAAAAGAAATGAGCTCTCCGTTCAGGCAGGTTGTCTTCTTTGGGGACTCCGTGTCATCATTCCGCCACCTCTGAGGGAACCTATACTGCAACAACTTCATACAGGCCACAGTGGGATGGTTCGGATGAAGGAAATGGCAAGAAGCTACTTCTGGTGGCCAGGTCTCGATGGGAATATTGAGGAGAAAGTCAAAACATGTTCCCCATGTCAAAGGGTCCGGAATGTTCCACAGCTGGCAACCCTACACCCCTGGGATTGGCCTGCAGAAGTGTGGCAGCGAGTACATGTGGACTTCGCCGGTCCTTTCGAAGGGAAGATGTTTATGGTGGTTGTGGACGCTCATAGCAAGTGGCCGGAGGTCGCTGTGATGAGGTCTACCACGGCAGAGAAAACAATTGAGAAACTTGGTGAGATGTTCAGCCGTTATGGCTCACCGGAACAACTCGTAAGTGACAATGGTCCACAATTTGTATCACAGGAGTTTGCAACCGTCCTGCATGTGAATGGTGTCCAACACATCAGGTCTGCGCCCTATCATCCCTCTATTAACGGCCAGGCAGAAAGGTTCGTGCAAACTTTGAAGCACGCCTTGAAGGCATCGCAAGGTCAGGGCTCAATCCACCAACGTCTGAACAGCTTCCTGTTGTCCTACAGGAACGAGCCGCATGCCACAACCAAAACTTCCCCCGTTTTGCTCATGATGAAGAGGCAGTTGCGGACAAGTTTTGACTTACTCAAACCTCCAAGGGCAGAGCAGGTTGTCCATCGTCAACAACAAGCTCAAGTTGAAAAAAGAGAGAAAAGAGCCAAGGAGAGACGGTTTCATCCGGGAGAGCATGTCCTAGCTCGAAACTACAACACTGGACCGAAATGGGTTCCTGCTACGGTGATCGCGCAGACAGGCCCTTTGTCTTACACGGTTGAGACTGCTGAGGACGTCGTCTGGAGAAGACACACAGATCAACTGTTGCTAGGAGCAGAGACAGCCACAGAGGCTCCAACGGCTGGTTGGCCTGAACTGTTTCCGAATGATACCGCAAACCAGCATCCTTTGCCACAGTGCTCTTCTCCAACACAGGAAGTCAAAGAGACTGTTCCACCTGTGCAAACTCCTGACTTTCAACTGACACAGGCACCTTCCCCATCCAGGCCTGTGTCAATGCCTACTGCTGTGGAAGCCAGCAATGACCACCGGTATCCTGTCAGAGAGCGGCGGCCTCCAAGACGCTTGGATCTGTAGGCTTAGTGACTTACCCACAAGACTGGGGCAGAATAAACCCCAGGGTAAAGACAGGGTTTGAGGCAGTCTACCTCTACCCTAGGTTAGTTGAGTGTATTGAAAGTAACTTACCTATTGAGGAATAATGTGGACCTTCCATTTAAGAGAGGAGGAAATGTTATGTATTGTGTGTTCTCCTCCCACCTGTGGTGGCGCTGTCACAGGAGATAAATGGTTGGGTATTCTCTCGGTTAAGTTTAGCTCTCTTTGTTCGGAACTTGCCAGAACTTCCTTTCCTTCCAATAAAGCACTTCATGTTTGAAGTTCTGAGTCCTAAATTGTGTCGAGGTAGAAAGGTACCGACACAACACCTTCCATCACTTACTGATGATTGAGAGTAGACTGATGGGGCATTAATTGGCCAGATTGGATTTGTCCTGCTTTTTGTGGACAGGAAATACCTGGGCAGTTTTCCACATTGTTGGATAGATGCCAGTGTTGTAGCTGTACTACAACAGCTTGCTAGAGGTGCAGATAGTTCTGGAGCACAAGTCTTCAGCTCGATAGCCAGGATGTTGTTGGGGCCCATAGCCTTTGCTGTATCCAATGCGCTCAGCCGTTTCTTGATATCACGTGGGGTGAATCGAATTGGCTGAAGATTGGCTTTGGTGGTGGTGGGGACCTCAGGAGGAGGCCAATATGGATCATCCACTCTGCACTGCTGCCTGAAGATGGTTGCAAACGCTTCAGCCTTGTCTTTTGCACTCGTGCTGGGATGCACCATCATTGAGGATGGGGATATTCACAGAGCCTCCTCCTCCCGTTAGTTGTTTAATGGTCTACCGCCATTCACGACTGGATATGGCAGGACTGCAGAGCTTTGATCTGATCCGTTGATTGTGGGATCGCTTAGCTCTGTCTATAGCATGCTGCTTCTGCTTTTTAGCATGCATGTAGTCATGTGTTGCAGCTTCCCCAGGTTGTCACCTCATTTTTAGGTACGCCTGGTGCTGCTCCTGGCATGCTCTTCTACACTCCTTATTGAACCAGGGTTGGTCCCCTGGCTTGATGGTAATGGTAGAGTGAGGGATATGCCGGGCCTTGGTTACAGATTGTGGTGGAATACAATTCTGCTGCTGCTAATGGCCCACAGCGCTTCATGGATGCCCAGTTTTGAGCTGCTAGATCTGTTCTGAATCTATCCCATTTAGCATGGTGGTAGTGCCACACAACACGATAGAGGGTGTCCTCAGTGTGAAGACGGGACTTCGTCATCCACAATGACTGTGCGGTGGTCACTGCTACCAGTGGTGTCATGAACAGATGCATCTGCGACAGGTAGATTGGTGAGGATGAGGTCAAGTAGGTTTTTCCCCTCGTGTTAGTTCTCTCACTATCTGTCGCAGGCCCAGACTGGCAGTTATGTCCTTCAGGACTCGGCCAGTAATTGTGCTACCGAGCCACTCTTGGTGATGGACATTGAAGTCCCTCACCCAGAGTACATTCTGTGCCCTTGCTACTCTCAATGCTTCTTCCAAGTGGTGTTCAACATGGAGGAGTACTGATTCAGAAGCTGAGGGAGGGTGGTAGGTGGTAATCAGCAGGAGGTTTCCTTGCCCATGCTTGACCTGAAGCCATGAGACTTCATGGGGTCCGGAGTCAATGTTGAGGACTCCCAGGGCCACTCCTGCCCGACTGTATATCACTGTGCCGCCACCCCTGGTGGGTCTGTCCTGCCGGTGGGGCAGGACATACCCAGGGATGGTGATGGAGGAGTTTGGGACATTGGCTGAAAGCTATGATTCTGAGAGTATGACTATGTCGGTTGTTGCTTGACTAGTCTGTGGGACAGCTCTCCCAATTTTGGCACAAGTCCCTAGATGTTGGTGAGGAGGACTTTGCAGGGTTGACTGGGCTGGGTGTGCCATTGCCGTGTCCGTAGCCGAGGTCGATGCCGGGTGGTCCATCCGGTTTTATTCTTATTGTTTCTCGTAACATTTTTTTACAACTGAGTGGCTTGCTCGGCCATTTCAGAGGGCAGTTAAGAGTCAACCACATTGCTGTGGGTCTGGAGTCACATATAGGCCAGACCGGGTAAGGACAGCAGATTTCCTTCCCTAAAGGACATTAGTGAACTAGATGGGTTTTTACGACAATCCGATAGTTTCATGGTTACCATTACTGATACTAGCTGTTTATTCCAGATTTAGAGTCGTAACATAATGGCACAGAAGAAGGCCATTCGGCCCATCGAGTCTCTGTACAGCAATTCAGTCAGTCCCATTCCCCCGCTCTATCCCCATAGCCCTGCAAGTTTATTCCCCTCATGTGCCTATCCAGTCTCCCCTTGAAAACATTAAGTGTCTCCGCTTCCACCACTTCCGTCGGCAGCAAGTTTCAGGTCCTCACCAGTTGCTGCGTAAAAAAAGTTTTTCCTCACCTCCCCCCTGTATCTCTTGCCCAAAACCTTAAATCTGTGACACCTAGTCCTTGTACCATCAACTAATGGGAACAGCCTTTCCCCGTCTAGCCTATCCAAACCCGTCATAATCTTGTACACCTTCATCAAATCACCCCGCAGCCTCCTTTGCTCTAATGAAAACAAATCCAGCTTCTCCAATCTGTCCTTGTAGCTAAAATCCCCCATCCCCAGAACCATTCTGGTAAATCTCCTCTGCACACTCTCAAGTGCATTCACATCCTTCCTAAAGTGTGACCAGAACTGGATGCAATACTCTAGTTGTGGCCTAACCAGCGCTCTATAAAGATTCAGCATAACTTCTCTACTTTAGTACTCAATACCTCTATTTATGAAGCCCAAGATCCCATATGCTTTTCTAACCACTCTCTCAATATGCCCTGCCACCTTCAGGGACCTATGCACATTAATTCCCAGGTCCCTCTGTCCCTGCACACTCTTTAAAACTGTGCCATTAAGTGTATATTGCCTCTTCCTGTTCCTTCTGCCAAAATGCACCACTTCACACTTCTCTGTATTAAATTCCATCTGCCACTTGTCTGCCCATTCTGCTAGCCTTTCTATGTCCTGTTGCAGTCGATTGGTATCGTCCTCACTGTTTGCCCCACCAAGTTTGGTGTCATCGGCAAATTTAGAAATTCTACTCTGTATTCCAATATCCAGGTCATTCATATATATCACAAGGGTAATAATCTCTATTACCTGAGCCACAAGCGAATTTGGCTAGGACAAATAAAATTAGAGAGTTAAATGCGTGGCTCAAAGACTGGTGTGGGAGAAATGGGTTTTGCTTCCTGGGACACTGGCACCAGTACTGGGGCAGGAGGGAGCTGTTCCGTTGGGACGGGCTTCACTTGGCCAGTGCTGGGACTAGAGTCCTGGCGGATCATATAACTAGGGCTGTAGAGAGGGCTTTAAACTAACTAGTGGGGGGGAGGTTCCTAGAGAGCAAATAATAAAAATGACAACAGAGAAGGTCATAGACTTAGGTAGCAGTGGGGAAATTAAAAACCAGAACGTGTCAGGAAGGGGCAGAAGGTATGGAGTAAAAGGGTAAAGTAATAAAAAGGGCAAAAGCAGGAACTAAGTGTCACAAAACATCTTTGAAAGTTCTCTATCTGAATGCACGTAGCATTCGTAACAAAATAGACGAGTTGATGGCACAAATAACTACATATGGGTATGATCTTGTGGCCATTACAGAAACATGGCTGCAGGGTGACAATGCCTGGGAATTAAACATACCAGGTTATTTAACGATCAGGAAGGACAGGCAGGAAGGAAGGGGAGGTGGGGTGGCTATGTTAATAAAGGAAGGAATCACTAATACAGAAAAATGATATTGGGTCAAAAGATCAGGATAATGAAACAGTTTGGGTGGAGGTAAGGAATAATAAGGGGAAAAAAACACTAGTGGGCGTAGTCTATAGGCCTCCGAACAGTGGCAACTCTGTTGGACGGAGTATCAATCAGGAAATAGTTGAGGCTTGTAATAAGGGAACATCTATAATTATGGGGGATTTTAACTATCATATTAATTGGACAAATCAAATTGGGCAGGGCTGCCTTGAGGATGAGTTCATTGAGTGTATTAGGGATGGGTTTCTTGAGCAGTATGTAACTGAACTGACCAGGGGGCAAGCAACCTTAGATCTGGTCCTGTGTAACGAGACAGGATTAATTAAAAATGTCCTAGTAAAGGATCCCCTTGGAATGAGTGACCATAACATGGTTGAATTCCATATTCAATTAGAGGGTGAGAAGGTCGGATCTCAAACAAGCATGCTAAGCTTGAATAAAGGAGACTATGAAGGTATGAGAGCGGAATTGAGTAGAGTGGATTGGGAAAATAGATTAAAGGGTAAGACGATACATGATCAGTGGTGTACATTTAAGGAGTTATTTTACAACTTCCAAAAAATATATATTCCACTGAGAAGAAAAGGGTGTAAAAGAAAAGACAGCCATCCGTGGCTAAGTAAAGAAATTAAGGATAGTATTCGACTAAAAACAAGGGCATATAAGGTAGCCAAATCTAGTGGGAGGATAGAGGATTGGGAAAACTTTAAAAGACAGCAAAAAATAACAAAAAGATTGATTAAGAAAGGGAAGATAGATTATGAAAGTAAATTAGCAAAAAATATAAAAACAGATAGTAAGAGTTTTTATAGTTATATAAAAAGAAAAAGGGTGGCTAAAGTAAATGTTGGTCCCTTAGAGGACGAGACCGGGAAATTAATGGTGGGAAATATGGAGATGGCAAAAACACTGAATGAATATTTTACATCAGTCTTTACAGTAGAAGACACTAAGAATATCCCAACACTGGACAAACAGGGGGCTAAAGGGGGGGAGGAGCTAAACACGATCAAAATCACTAAGGAAGTGGTACTCGGTAAAATAATGGGACTCGAGGCGGATAAATCACCTGGACCTGATGGCTTACATCCTAGGGTCTTGAGGGAAGTGGCGGTAGGGATTGTGGATGCATTGGTAATAATTTTCCAAAACTCCCTGGACTCGGCAAAGGTCCCGGCAGACTGGAAAACTGCTAATGTAACACCCTTATTTAAAAAGGGCAGTAGACAGAAGGCTGGAAACTATAGACCGGTTAGCCTAACATCTGTGGTAGGTAAAATTTTGGAGTCCATTATTAAGGAGACAGTAACAGGACATTTGGATAATCATAATTTAATAGGACAAAGTCAGCATGGTTTTATGAAGGGGAAGTCATCATGTTTGACAAATTTGCTGGAGTTCTTTGAGGAAGTAACGTATAGGGTGGATAAAGGGCAACCAGTGGACGTAGTGTATTTAGACTTCCAAAAGGCATTTGACAAGGTGCCACACAAAAGATTATTGCTTAAGATAAAAAAATCACAGGATTGGGGGTAATATTCTGGCATGGATAGAGGATTGGCTATCTAACAGAAGGCAGAGAGTTGGGATAAATGGTTCATTCTCAGACTGGCAATCAGTAACTAGTGGTGTTCTGCAGGGGTCAGTGCTGGGTCCCCAACTCTTTACAATCTATATTAACGATTTGGAGGAGGGGACCGAGTGTAACATATCAAAGTTTGCAGATGATACTAAGATGGGAGGGAAAGTAGTGAGTGAGGAGGACATAAAAAACCTGCAAGGGGACATCGACAGACTAAGTAAGTGGGCAGAGATTTGACAGATGGAATACAATACTGGAAAGTGTGAGGTTATGCACTTTGGCAGGAAAAATCGTAGAGCAAGTTATTATCTTAATGGCAAGAAACTGGAAAGTACTGAAGTACAAAGGGATCTGGGGGTCCTGGTGCACGAAACTCAAAAGGTTAGTATGCAGGTGCAGCAAGTGATTAAGAAGGCCAATGGAATGTTGGCTTTCATTGCTAGGGGGATAGAATATAAAAATAGGGAGTTATTGCTTCAGTTGTACAAGGTATTGGTGAGGCCGCACCTGGAATACTGCGTACAGTTTTGGTGTCCATACTTAAGAAAGGACATACTTGCTCTCGAGTCAGTACAAAGAAGGTTCACTCGGTTAATCCCGGGGATGAGGGGATGGACATATGAGGAGAGGTTGAGTAGATTGGGACTCTACTCATTGGAGTTCAGAAGAATGAGAGGCGATCTTATTGAAACATATAAGATTGTGAAGGGGTTGGATTGGGTGGATGCGGGGAAGATGTTCCCGATGATGAGTGAAACTAGAACTAGGGGGCACAGTCTTAGAATAAGGGGCTGCTCTTTCAAAACTGAGATGAGGAGGAACTACTTCACTCAGAGGGTGGTAGGTCCATGGAATATGCTGCCCCAAAAAGCTGTAGAAGCTACATCATTACATAAATTTAAAACAGAAATAGACAGTTTCCTAGAAGTAAAGGGAATTAAGGGTTACGGGGAGCGGGCAGGAATTTGGATATGAGTCTAGGTTTGGATCGGTCATGGCCCTGTGGGTAGCGGAGCGGGCCCAGGGGCCGTGTAGCCTGATCCTGCTCCTATTTCGTGTATCTAATTCTGTTAGATTCAGGAGATGGTTCTGTGATAGTGGATTGGCGGTTAGGATCAGATCAGCCATGATCTTATTGAATGGCGGAGCAGGCTCGAGGGGCCGATTGGCCTACTCCTGCTCCTATTTCTTATGTTCTTATATCAAAAAAGCAGTGGGCCTAGCACTGACCCTTGGGGAACACCACTCCAGTCTATAAAAAACAACCATTGACCACAATCGCTGTTTTCTGTCTTTAAGCCAATTCCTTATCCAAGCTCCCACTGACCCACCTATTCCATGAGCCTCAATTTTGTTAACCGGCCTTCTATGTGGTACTTTGTCAAACGCCTTCTGAAAATCCATTTAGACAACATCCATTGCATTCCCTTCATGAATCCTCCCTGTTACTTCATCAAAAAATTCAATTAGATTAGTCAAACACGATCTGCCTTTTACAAATCTGTGTTGGCTCTCCTTAATTAGCTTAAACTTCTCCAAGTGCCCGTTAAATTTTTCCTTGATTATTGTTTCTAAAACTTTACCCACCACTGACATTAAACTGACCGGCCTGTCGTTACTAGGATTGTCCTTACACCCTTTCTTGAACAATGGTGTCACATTTGCCACTTTCCAATCCTCAGGCAACTCCCCCGCACCTAGGGAAGATTGGAAAATTATGGCAAGCCCTTCTGCTATCTCCTCCCCCAATTCCCTTAGCAACCTGGGATGGAAGCCATCTGGACCAGGTGACTTGTCCACTCTAAGTATACCCAGCCTCTCTCGTACTGTCTATCAATTTTCACCCCTTCCATTGCTTCTAACGATTTTTTGTCAGTATCCACCTCCTTAGTAAACGCCAATACAAAGTACTCATTGAGTATTCTAGCCTTGCCCTGTGCCTCTAAGCATATATCACCTTCTTTGTCCCGAATAGGCCCCACCCTGCCTCCTACTACCCGCTTACTGTTTACATGCCGATGGAAGATTTTTGGGCTCCCTTTTATGTTAACCGCCATTCTACTCTCCTATTCTCTCTTTGCCAATCTTCTTATCATCTTCACTTCCCCTCTCAACTTATTGGGCTAAAAATTAAGCAGCACCCCGTTTGGGGTGCTAACTTTGCCGGGGCGCTACTTTTTGCGCCCCGGAAAAATTAGCGCCCCCATGACGGAAATTGAGTAAAAGCGCCCCAAGAGGGAAGCAGGGCACTACTGGAAGCGGCCCACCTCCCTCCTGGGGCGCAGCGAGGTAATATCGCGGCGTGGGGTATTGCAGGCCTTCCTCCCCCTTCTTAAAGGGGAGGGGCCTTGTGCAGAGCGACCCGGGGCCGAGCTGGGCCCCCGGGGATCGGGAGTGCCGGCAAAAGAGCCCGGCACTCGAGAGGTTCCGGGCTCATGGAGCGCAGCCAGCACTCCGCAGTGGGGCAGGAAAGGAGGCCGGGGACTGGAGCGGAGGCAGGTGCTGACAGGCAGCCAACAACAAAAGTAGCCGCCCCGCACCTTGCCTTTAAATAGCACCTCCCCGGCCGCAGGTAGGCCCCCACTGACCCCGTCGGACATAGCGCCCAGCGGTAAGTTAGCGGGCACTCCTGAAGATCGTGAGCGGGGCGCTGCCGGTTACCACCGCCACTAACCTCCCACTGAATTTCACGGGAGGTGTTGGCAGCACCGCGCCCAGGCGCTAGTTGCTTTGCGCCCCATTAGCGCCCTCTTAGGGTGCTCATGGGAGGCGCAAAACAACCGAATTTTTCCCTCGTTGTATTTGGTCTGGTTCTCCCTTGAAGAATTCACCTGACATGCATCATACACCCTCTTTTTTTGTTTCATCATCTTCTCTATCTCCCTCGTCATCCAAGGAGCCCTTGCTTTGGTTCCCTTACCCTTCCCTCTTGTTGGAATGTACCTAGCCTGTACTTGGAACATCTCCTCCTTAAAGATCACCCATTGTTCCATTACAGTTTTTCCTGTCAGTCTTTGGTTCCATTTTACCCTGGCTAGATCCTTTTGCATCCCATTGAAGTTAGCCCTATTCCAGTTTAGAAGTTCCACTCCAGATTGCTCCTTGCTCCTCTCCATTGCTAATCTAAATCTTATGATACGATGATCACTCGTACCAAAGTGTTCTCCCACAGACACTTGGTCGGCCTGGCCCACCTCATTCCCCAGCACCAGATCTAGCAATGCCTCCTTCCTAGTTGGGCCAAGAACATACTGGTCAAGGAAATTCTCCTGAACACATTTCAGAAATTCCTCCCCCTCCTTTCTCTTTACCCTAGCATTATCCCAATCGATATTTGGGGAATTAAAGTCCCCCAATATCACCACTCTATAGCTCTTGCATATCTCTGTGATTTCCCTGCAGATTTGCTCCTCTACCTCCTTCTCACTATTTGGAGGCCTGTAGAATACCCCCAATAGCGTGATCATACCCTTTTTGCTCTTCAACTCTAACCAAATGGATTCTGTCCTTGTCCCCTCAAGAACATCCTCCCTTTCCAACACTACAATGTCTTCCTTAATCAGCACTGCCACCCCACCTCCCCTTTTTCCTTCTCTATCTTTTCTGAACACCTTGTACCCTTGAATATTAAGCGCCCAGTCCTCACCGTTTTTAGGCCACGTTTCCGTTATTGCCACAACATCATATTGCCACACGGCTAATTGTGCTTGTAGCTCACCAACCTTATTCACTACACTTTGTACGTTTACATACATGCATTCTAAACCCATTTTTGAATTTTTCATAGTTTTTCTTGGTCTGCTCCTGTCTTATGGTACTACTTCCACCTCTAATACTACTTTCTTCTCTAGTACTATCCAACACACTCACTCTTTTATGCACCTTATTCCTCTTTTCTACTCCAAAATGCTGGTGACCCTCCCCAACAGCACTAACAAACCTCCCTGCGAGAATATTGGTCCTGGCTCTGGTGAGGTGTAACCCGTCTGGCTTGTACAGGCCCCACCTTCCTCAGAAATGGTCCCAATGCCTCAGGAATCTAAAGCCCTCCCTCCTGCACCATCTCTCCAGCCACGCATTCATCTGTTCTATCCTCCTATTCCTGTACTGATGCGCCATCAATTACTCAAAAGACTGAGGTTAAGCGAGTAACAACCAGGCTTTTATTAACTAAAGAATGAAGGTCTTGTCTCGAGTGGTCGA
The DNA here is from genome assembly GCF_052327205.1 of Somniosus microcephalus. NCBI lineage: Eukaryota > Metazoa > Chordata > Chondrichthyes > Squaliformes > Somniosidae > Somniosus > Somniosus microcephalus. The sequence continues at coordinate 44,653,935 of NC_141008.1, forward strand.
CCCGTCCAGAATACTAAGGGACTGGGAGGTAGTCACTTATATACCTGGAATAGTGGGAGGAGTCAGCCGAGGCACGTCCAGACCTGTACCTAGTGGAATACACATTACACATACAGACAGGTATACAGTGGTTTACCACATGTACTCGCTAGCACGTGGCACCGGGAGTAATCTGGAGATTACTACCTTTGAGCTCCTGCTTTTTAATCTCTTTCCTAGCTCCCTGTCGTCTGCATGCAGGACCTCATCCCTCTTTCTGCCTATGTTGTTGACATCCTTGACCCTAGCAACAGGGAGGCAACATACCATCCTGGAGTCACGTCCACAGAAACACCTATCTGTTCCCCTAACTAATGAATCCCTATTACTATTGCTCTTCCACTCTTTCTCCCACCATCCCCCACCATCCCCCCACCCCAGTGTAGCTGAGCCTGCCGTGGCCTTGGCTTTGGCTGCTCTCCCCAGAGGAGCCATCACCCCCACCAGTTTCCAAAACTGTGAATCAGTTAGCGAGCAAGATGCACTCTAGGAATTCCTGCCCTATCTGCCTGGTCCTCCTCTCTCTGGCGGTCACCCATTCCCTCCCTGCCTGCACATTCTGAGGCTGCGGGGTGACCACTTCCAGAAACGTGCTTTCCAGGTATTTCTCAGCTTTGCGGATGCACCACAGTGACTCCAGCTGCCGCTCAGGCTCCAGTTACTTCGTTAACTGAATTTAAATTCCCAGCTGCCGTGGTGGGATTTGAACTCACGTCTCCTGATCAGTCCGGGTCTCTGGATTACTCGACCACTGACATTACCGCTGACATCAGGATGCGGTGTGGGGGAGGGGCCTTGTGCTCTGGGGGGTTCTGGGGGCGGGGCTGTGGTGTTGGGGCGGAGCCTGGGGTTCTCGGGGTGTGGCCTATGGTTCTGGGGGCGGGGCTGTGGAGTTGGGGCGGGGCCTGGGTTTTTGGGGGCGGGGCTGTGGACTGCGGGCAGGTCCTGGGGGTGGGGCTGTGGAGTTGGGGCGGGGCCTGGTGTTCTGGGGGCGGGGTCAGGGGGCGTGGCTGTGGAGTTGGGGCGGGGCCTGGGGTTCTGGGAGCGGGGCCTGAAATGATGCCGCGCAAAGCCCGCTGGGAAATGTAGTTCTACCGGAGCCAAACTGCAAGCCCCAGAATGCCTCGGGCCGCGCCTGGGACTGGAGTCACGGACCGGCCGGGCGGTGAGTGGAGCCTCGGCTCAAGGAAGAAATAAATAAATACTGAGGGAAGGTCATAGGGCTGCCCACACTGACCAGCGCACAAAGTGCGACTTTAGACTGGGACAGTGCAGCTTACCCTCAGTCCTGCCCCTGCGACAGCGCGGCGCTCCCTCAGTCCTGCCCCTCCGACAGTGCGGCCCTCCCTCAATCCTGCCCCTCCGACAGCGCGGCGCTCCCTCAGTCCTGCCCCTCCGACAGCGCGGCGCTCCCTCAGTCCTGCCCCTCCGACAGCGCGGCGCTCCCTCACTACTGCCCCTCCGACAGCGCGGCGCTCCCTCACTACTGCCCCTCCGACAGCGCGGCGCTCCCTCACTACTGCCCCTCCGACAGCGCGGCGCTCCCTCACTACTGCCCCTCCGACAGCGCGGCGCTCCCTCACGACTGCCCCTCCGACAGCGCGGCGCTCCCTCACTACTGCCCCTCCGACAGCGCGGCGCTCCCTCAGTACTGCCCCTCCGACAGCGCGGCGCTCCCTCAGTACTGCACTAGGAGTGTCAGCCTGGATTTCTGTGCTCAAGTCCATGGAGTGGGACCCGAACCCACAACCTTCTGATTCAGAAACGAGTAATTCCAAGGCTGACTGTGTCCACGGTTAATTAATCTGATGTTTGCTGAGGTATCGCCAGAGCCAATTTATTTATCGGCTGTGTGACTGTCGAGAGACAGTTTTAAGACGGGTCTTGTGTGATTAGCTAGGTTTAGTGGCAGTGTGTATCCTAGAAAGTTTGCAGACAGCTTTTCGAGGTCCTGTAGAGCACATCAAACACCAATTAATGCATTCCAGCTCGTGGCTTTTGCAGTTTCTGAGCTTGGCATCTGCCACTAAAGTCACCCTGGCAGATGGAGGACTGTTCAAGACAGACCCTTGTGGGATCTTGTTGCGCCTGGCCAGCTGAGTGATGCTGTGCTTCTCTGTCTCCGACATTGAAGCTTTACATTTGGATATTGTTGTCTTTGGCCATTTTGAGACGCTACGGTTTTCTCAGCAACTCTGAAATTGCTGCGGATTTCTAACCCAGATCACTTTCCCGTGTTCCTGCTGGGAGTGGATATCGGTGAGGACAGGAGCAAGCTGCTGAGACCTGAGCCCCGAGCTTGGCTCTCGGTGGTGGGAGGCTGTGTGAGCGGGGCTGAGACCGAGAGGAAACCCTGAGGCCATTCGCAGGGTGCGTCCAGGGGAAATTAGCTCCCGGGCCTGATCTACACCCTGTCAGTCTCCACCCAAACCCGAGGAGGGGTGGGTACGAGGGAGGAGTTGGGCTGGGGTGTGGAGTTGGGGGGGTCCATATCCCGGGGTTCCCGTTTCCCGCCAGGTTGGCCTGATGGGGAAACACGGATGGATTCTCTGCTCGGGCCTCGGGTTAACACCACGGTCAAGTCCCGCTGCCGCCACAGCCTGATCTGCATATATAAGGCAAGACCCATCTGCCTTCAAGCGTGTGGCCCGCTCAAAGGTTACAATTGCGGGAGGATGGGTGGGGTCAGTCGCTGTGGCCATTCTGACTGTCCAGCTGCCCTATTTCTGCTGGGCCGGCCGGGTTAAAATTGGCCTTTAATGTCTAGGAATTTATGGGGCACAAGTGAGGACGGTGTGTATAATAGGAGCTGCGCGCATCCAGTCATGGTTAATGCAATGGTTGTGTGGGGTAAATTCCACTCACTGAGATTAACAGGTGGTTTCTTCATTGCTTCAGAAATAGCCTCTCTCCGTTAGTTGTGTGGGTCCATTTAGCGCAGGCTTCCCTCAAACCAGCTGCCCTGCACTGGAGCCTGGGAGCAGCTGAAATACATCAACTTGTACAAGTTTACTGAAAACTCTTAACGAAAGTAAAAAATTGTTTTCAAACTGTTCTTGACTGAACATATTCACTTGCTTTAATTTATTTTCAAAATATAATTGATGATCAATGTATTTACTGATTTCATCATCAGAGACTGGGGGATTGGGATGACGCCGGCATTGTACACCTTGCCCGAGGTGGCGGAAGAGCTTCTGAAGAAAGTGAAGCAGGTTTACCAGGAATTGTCACAATGTGAGTGAGTGGAGCATGGCCGTTCATGAGACACTATGTGGGAAAGCAGAAAGCTAAGGGGTTTTGGTCACTATATTTCCTGTTGTTCAGGTCAGCATAGCCACTTGATAGATGTCCCCACCTGGGTATTGTAAGTGTAACGTGCCTGTTTCCACATTGTGTGATTTACATTTGTGTTGAGGTGGCTCCAGTTACAGGGTTTCCACATTGTGACCCTCCCTCAACGTGCTGGAAACCAATAGATACCAGAGGTAGGAGTGTCATATCGGCACATTTAAAATGCCCCTGGGTTCTAGTTTACAGTGTACATTTGGGACAGGAATCAGTAAAAACATATTCTCAACAACAATTTATATTTGTAGAGCACCTTTCACATTGTAAACATCCCGAGACTCATAACAGGAGGTGGGAGCAGTCGATGTACAGGATGACGCTGAGTGAGGGTGGAAGCACAGAGATTTGAGCAAAGGCTGTGAGGAAAATAGGAAGGAGATCTCGTAACTCAATAATGATTATCTTTGCTTTGTGTTTGTGTGTAACTCCTGTACAGAAAGGAGCAGACTGTGTCCAGATGTTCAGGGATTGATGGTAAATCTCCAGAAATAACAATGATGTTGATGGATTTGGTAGCAGACACTATACAATACAATACAATACAAATCGCTTTATTGACATGATAAGGTACATCTTATGTTGCCAAAGCATCAAAATACATTTATGGTTGAACACATAAACGCGGTTCCATTCATACAGTGTATAAACAGGTATATCCCTGAGTTTATAAATATACATTCGCCTTGTTTATATATACTCTTGTCTTAGTTTACTGGTTGTCCCTCTGTTCATGGCAAGCTGTAACATAGTGTGCCGCCAGTGTTACACAGCTTCTCTCCTCCCCCAGTAGGAATGGGAGTTTTTGGTTGTCAGTCAGATTTCTGAATTCAGGGCATATTTGTGAGAATTTTTGGTAGAAATTCTCTCTGATGCCCTGATATTTTCCACAGGCTGTGAGGAAGTGCATCTCTGTCTCAACTACTCCCTGACTGCAGTGAGAGCATATCCTGTCTTCTCTTGGCAGCCTGGTCTGCCTGTGTCTGCCTTTTTCGATCGCTAGGCTATGTTCGCTAAGTCTGTACCTTGTCAAGGTTCTTCTCAGTTTGTTATCCTTTACCATGGTCAGGTAATCAGCTATGTTGTATTGTCTGTTTAGGGCCAAGTAGCAATTGAGTTTGCTTTGGGTTTTTGTTGTTTCTGCCCAATATGACAGATATTTTTCCTTTTGCTTAGCGACGATTGTGTTGGGTCGAATTCTTTGTGTTACCCTATCACTGTCCTGGGACTGGTTATTGTTAGTATTGTTATTAGTTACTTTATTGAGTCCCAGGACTAGTTGACTGAGGGTATTCTTCTTTATGGTCAGCTCTTGGCATTTCAGGGCGTCGTAGTGATAGCATTGGGGGTTGCTCATTTGTAGGTGATTCCAAAATTTGGTGGCTCTTTTTTGGATAGTGATTATTAATGGGTATTGGCCTAGTTCCGCCCTGCATGCGTCGTTTACTGTTTTCCTTTGAGTCCGGAGGATACTTTTACAGAATTCCGCATGTAGGATCTCAATTGGGTGTTTGTCCCATTTTGCAAAATCTTGTTGTGTTAGTGGTCCCCAGACCTCACTGCCATAGAGTGCAATTGGTTCAATTACTGATTTGAAAATTTTGAGCCAAATGCTAATTGGGATTTCTATTTGGATTGATTTTTGATGGCATAGAAAGCCCTTCTTGCTTTCTCTTTCAGTTCATTCACAGCCAGTTTGAAGTTTCCCGTAGAACTGATTTTTAAGCCCAAGTATGTGTAGTGAGTGGTTTGTTCAATTTTGGTTGTTCCTACTGTGAAATTTATTGTGGGTCCATGTTGTTTGGATCTTTGCTGGAACACAAGGACTTTGGTTTTTTGGGGATTTATTGTCAGGGCCCAAGTCTGGCAGTACGACTCCAGCAGGTCCAGGTTCTGCTGTAGACCCTCCTTAGTTGGTGACAGCAGAACCAGGTCGTCGGCATAGAGGAGGAATTTAACCTTGGATTCATATAGGGTGAGGCCGGGTGCTGTAGATTGTTCAAGTAGTTTTGCCAATCCATTAATGTAAATATTAAAGAGTGTCGGTGAGATTGGCGAGTCCTGCGTCACCCCCCGCCCCTGTGGGAAGTATTTTGTTTGTTTGTCTCCAATTTTAACTGCACATTTATTGTTTGTATACATTGATTTAATTACATCATATGTTTTCCCTCCTACCCCGCTTTCGATAAGTTTCAGGAATAAACCGTCATGCCAGATGGAGTCGAAAGCCTTCTGGAAATCTACAAAGCATGCGTAGATTTTGCTTTTGTTATGGTGAACGTGTTTGTCAATTAGGGTCTGTAGGGTGAAGATATGATCGGATGTTCTATAGTTTGGCAGGAATCCAATTTGGCTTTTACTCAAGACATTGTGCTCTTCAAGGAAGTTTATAAGTCTTTTGTTTATGATGCTACAGAATACCTTCCCCAGGTTACTGTTTACACAGATGCCTCGATAGTTGTTTGGGTCGATTTTGTCCCCACTTTTGTATATGGGTGTTATGAGTCCTTTGTTCCAGATGTCAGGGAAATAACCGACACTCAGAACCAAGTTGAAGAGTTTTAGGATAGCCAGTTTCAGTTTGTCGTCTGCATGTTTAATCATCTCGTTTAGTATGCCGTCTGTCCCGCAAGCTTTTCCTGGTCGCAGGTCCTTGAGTTTTTCAAGAAGTTCTTTTTCTGTTATTATGGCGTCTAGCGGGTTTTGGTTATCTTTTATGGCCATTTCAAGCTTTTCCAGTTTTTTGCGTATTTGGTGTTGTTCTGGTCCTAGTGTGTTTTTCTGGTATAATTTTTCAAAGTGGTTTACCCATGTGTCCCTATTTTGAATGGACAAATCGTCGTGTTGTTTTTTGTGTAGTGTTTTCAAGTTGTCCCAGAAACAATTCGACTCAATGGATTCCTCCATGGAGCTGAGTGTATTCTTAATAAATTGCTCTTTTTTGGTCCTGAGTGTGTTTCTGTATTGTGTTAGCGTCTGACAATAAGTAAGGCGTAATTCCTCGTTTTCTGGATGTCTGTGTTTTTGGTTTGATAGTTTTCTAAGTTTTTTCCTCATGTTATGGCAATCATGGTCAAACCATTTTTCATAGTTTTTTGTTTTGGGTTTGTTCTTGCGAGCTTTCAAGTTTGCATTTGTTGCCAAATTATCAAAAATATTGTTTAGTTTACTAACTGCCCGGTTTACGCCTTCTTTTTTGTGAGTGTATATGTTATCCAGAAAGGTGTCTAAGAGAGCTTGAGTTGATGCATTGCTAATTGTTTTCTGGTATTTTTCCGTGTCATTTTTGGCCCATCTGTACGATTTTTTGGTGTTGTACAGTTTACTGGGTTGTGTTTCTATGTTGTTTGTTTCTGTCTTTTTGAGAAACATAGTAATTTGGCTGTGATCTGACAGTGTTGTTTGTGGTTTGACTGTGAATGCTCTGAAAGAGGATGGGTCCAAGTCTGTAATCATATAGTCTACTGTGCTGCAGCCAAGAGGTGAGCAGTAGGTCGATCTTCCTAGGAGGTCTCCTATGAACCTACCATTGACAATGTACAGACCCAGGTTTCGACAGAGCTGTAGTAGCTGTTTACCGTTGGTATTTGACTGCTTGTCGCAGTTATGCCTGTATGGAAGGGAAGGGATGTCAAAGTGGTTATTCCCAAATACGTAATTGTTTCCCTGATTATTGGTGAAGTCTGGTTCTTCGCCCGTTCTTGAATTGAGGTCCCCACAGATCAACACGTTCCCCTGGGCCTGGTATTGGATAATTTCCCCCTCCATGTTGGAGAAGGTGTCCTCTTTGAAGTACGGGGAATCGATTGGAGGGATATAAAGTGCGCAAATGTAAACATCTTGGGTGTTTGAGATAATCTCCCTCTCAAGTTTGAGCCACATATGGTTTTCGCCCTTTTTTATAAATTTGATGTAATTCTTAAGTTCTGTTTTAAACCAGATCAGTATGCCTCCGGAGTCTCTGCCTTGGGTTACACTTGGTAATTTATTGGAGGGGACCACTAGCTCAGTGTACCCTTGGGGACAGCCGGTGTGTCCTTTTCCTTTATACCAAGTTTCCTGTAAAATGATAATATCTAGATCTTTAGTTTCCTCTATGAACTCTGGGGTCCTACTCTTCACTTCTCGCAGTGAAGAGCGTAGACCTTGGATATTCCAGGTCGAAATATATAAGGATTTCATGTTAAGTTTTATCTTTTTCTATGATAGGTTAAAGAGTGGTACGTGTTTGTCGTGTCTAAGTGTGGGGAAAAAAAAGATCACCCCAGTTGTCTACAAAAGTTAATACAATTTGGTTACAGTTCTTTCTATTAATTAGTCCTTGATCCATAAGGCGGAAGTAGATGCTGCTGCACATCTGCTTATTGTCTCTTAATGGATTGTTTCTGTCTGAGGTATTGCGTACGTCCTGTGCATCTCTCCCTCTGTCTGGCTGGCAGCGGTCCTATTCCCCTGTGGGACAGGAGTGGTGCAGGTCTGATAATGTTGTTTTGCATGGGGATCCTCTCCGGTCTCGGTTGGTGTGGTGGTGGTCTTTGTAGTGTTCCTGATATGTACCCCGCTGATCTCTGGTGGTCGGGGGGGGGGGTCCTCTTGGAGTCTGGGTATGGACCCGGTTAAAAGCGACGTCCTTCAGGGCTTTAGCAAAGATCGATATTTTTTGCCTTTGGATGTGGATGTGGTCGTAAAGACATTCTTCATCGAGGGTGGGGTGTTGGGCCAGGTGTACGTTGTGGTTTGATTCGCATTCTCTTGCTATGCTGGCATTTATCTCATGAATTGTGTTGTTGTTGAAGTCTGTTCTCGGCAATATTGTGGAAACAGTGATTCTAGTGTTTGGAAATGTACTGCTTGCCTTCCTAATCATTGCTCTGAGCGATGTTGCTACCTCTTTCTGTTTGGCCTTTAGGTCATTTGTGCCCGTGTGTATTATTATGTGTTGGGGGGAGCCTAATCTGGCTTTGGTCAGCCATCCCATGGCTCTGTCTGTTGTTGGGCACCAAATCTTTTCTACTTTACTTCTAGGGAAGAGCTTTTTCTCCCATAGAAATTTCCCATTTGAGTCTGAGTATTACGACGTCAGCCTTGTTTGTGTTTACTGTCTGGTGGCTTTCGCCTGGACTCATAGTGTGTGTGCTGGGCTGGGGTGTCTGGTGTGTGCGTACCTCTTGTGAGCGGCTCGCTTGTGGTTCCATGGTGGTGGGGGAAGATTGCGAGTCAGTATGCTGGTCGGCCTGTGTGGCACCCCTTGTATTGTGTGTCTGTTGCTTTTGTTCCGTGTGGGAGTGCAGCCGTTCCGTCCGGCTCTGTCTTGTCTTATCTCTAGTCTCTGGTTGCTGGTCTAATGGTGTTTTCTCTCCTCTATGGCTCTCTTCTTTTTCCTGCAGCTCTTTCACCTGATTCTTAAGTAGATTCACCTGGTTATCAAGTCTATTCAGCTCTCTCTTGTGTCTCTCCCTCTCCTGCTTTTGTTCGTCATTCAATTTGAGGACCTCCTCTCTAAGTTTAACCATCTCTATCTCTAATTGATTAAATTTATCTTTTGGTTGTATCTGGCTGTGTGATCCCGGGGTATGTGTCTGGTCAGCCCTGGAAGGCTCACTCACTTCCTGGCTAAGCTGGTCGGCCCTGGAAGGCTCACTCACTTCCTGGCTATGCTGCTCTTCTCTTGGTGGGCTGGGAATAGTAGGGGGACTATGTGTGGCTTCCTCCGTGGTAGTTATGCTGGGGTTTGTCAGTTGTATCGTGTGGCTGTGGTTCCCCGGGGTTAGTGTCTGGTTTGAACTGTGTGGCTCGTTCATCCCTTGACCATGCAGGTTTTCTCCTGGTAAGTTGTCAATGTTGGGGGGAGTGCGGGCCACTCTGGGGCTGTTCATTCCCCTCGTAGTTGATCTTTTCAGTGTCCTGAAGGCCGTTGCAAATTTGTCGAGGTTGCCTTGCACTAATATTGTTCCGGTATTGTACGCGTTGACAGTCGTGATTGAACTGTCTCCTGGTGTGTTAATTTTCATTATGGACCCATTTGCGGTATTTTCTAGCTTAACACTGGTATAGTGTGATTTTATTGCTCTGATCCAAGCCGCTGGCTGATCTGAGTAGAATATGACCCCCCCCCCACACACTGACCCCCCCCCCCCCCCCACACACTGACCCCCCCCCCCACACACTGAACCCCCCCCCACACACTGAACCCCCCCACACACACTGACCCCCCCCACACACTGACCCCCCCCCACACACACTTCCCCCCACACGCACTGACCCCCCACACGCACTGACCCCCCCCCCTCCACCCCACACACTGTCTCCCCCCCCCCCTAAAGCACGGCAGTGAGGGCGAGACGGTGGTGGCGGTGCCACCAGACAGATTTCCCTGTGTGGCTAAACTGCTGTTCTCCTGAGACAGGAAGTACTATGTATGAATAAACGGTGCGTAAAATATGTATTTATAAATAAACGGCGTATGAAATGTGTGTATAATGTGTGTGCAGAGCATTAAGATGCAAGGGGTGCTCGATTGAGAATGTTGTTTTAAAAGCAGCCTTGGCTCGGGTGCCACGCTGATTGTGTTTATCTGAACCTTGTACTGGGGCGATTTTATCCCTGTGGTAATAACAACAGAAAACGCTGGAAAAACTCAGCAGACCAGGCAACATCTGTGGAGAGAGAAACAGAGTCCACGTTCGGGTCGAAACCCTTCTACAGAACTGAGAAAAAAAGGGCAGGAAATGAAAAGATTAAAAGGCAGTTTGGGGACTGGGAAATGGGGGAGGCGGTGAAAGAAGAGACATTAAGAGATATTCAAGGTGAGACGAGATAGTAATAGGACAGGTAAAGAAGCAAACAATGGCTCTAGATGAAGTGTGAAATGCGCTGGCAGTGTGAAAGACAGCTGTCATGTGGGAGAGAGTTTAAAAAAAAGGAAAAGGCACAAACCAAAAGTGTGGATTAAAAATATAATCAGGGCCGAGGTTATGGTCTGAAATTGTTGAACTCGATATTGAGTCCGGAAGGCTGTAAAGTGCCTAATCGGAAGATGAGGTGCTGTTCCTCGAGTTTACGCTGAGCTTCCGTGGAACAATGCAAGAGGCCGCGGACGGTGAGGTCCGAGTGGGAATGGAATGGTGAATTAAAGTGACAGGCGACTGGAAGCTCGGGGTCACCCTTTCAGACTGAACGGAGGTGTTCCACAAAGCGGTCACCCAATCTGTGTTTGGTCTCCCCAATGTACAGGAGACCACATCGTGAGCAGTGAATACAGTATATTAGATTGCAAGAAGTACAAGTAAATCGCTGTTTCACCTGGGAGGGGCGTTTGGGGCCCTGGACAGTGGGAAGGGGGGAGGTATAAGGGCAGGTGTTGCATCTCCTGCGCTTGCACGGGAAGGTGTCAGGCGAAGGGGAAGGGGTGCTGGGGTTGATAGAGGAGTGGACTAGGGTGTCTCGGAGGGAGCGGTCCCTACGGAGTGCCAAAATGTGAAGGGAAGATGCGTTTGGTGGTGGGATCACGTTGGAGGTGGCGGAAATGGCGGTGGAGGATCCGTTGAATGTGGAGGCTGGTGGGGTGAAAGGTGAGGACAAGGGGAACCCTATCGTGGTTCCGGGAGGGAGGGGCAGGGGTGAGGGCAGAGGTGCAGGAGATAGAATGGACCCGGTCGAGGGCCGTGTCAACCACGGTAGAGGGGAATCCTCGGTTGAGGAAAAAGGAAGACATGTCGGAAGCACTGGTGTGGAAGGTGGCATCGTCGGAGCAGATGCAGCGGAGACGGAGAAACTGGGAGAATGGAATAGAGTCCTTACAGGAAGTGGGGTGGGAGGAAGTGTAGTCCAGGTAGCTGTGGGAGTTAGTGGGCTTGTAGTGAATGTTGGTCAATAACCTACCCCCAGAGATAGGTGTGAGGTTTATCCCTGTGGTGTCGGGTGAGGTTGGCGTTTACAGATGGAATTCTTTCCAGTGGTATTGGTGATCCTTTATTTGATTTTCAGGTGGCATAACTTTATTCACTCTTTTCCCTCCAATTTTCTCCTTCACCTCTCCTACAGGATGACTCTTGCTGGGATACTGTCCCATGGCTGACCTCTGACTCCAGCTGGCCTATTTTCATACAATAACAAAATACTGCAGATGCTGGAAATCTGAAATAACACCCATCTGAAAAATGGGGGCAGGGGTTATAGTCTGAAAGATAAGGTGCTGTTCCTCGAGCTTACGTTGAGCATCTTTCGATTAGGCACTTTACAGCCTTCTGGACTCAACATTGAGTTCAACAATTTCAGACTATAACCCCTGCCCTCGTTTTTCAGGCAGCTGTTGATGATTCTGCCATCCCCATTTGCAACATTTAATCTCTCCTGCCTCCTACCCTAGCACAGATTGTCCATTCTGTTCCTTCCTCCCCTCCCCTCCCCCTTTCACGGCCTCTGCACCTGCTTAAAACCTGTTACATCTCAAACCTTTTCCAGTTCTGATGAAGGGTCACAGACCTGAAACCTTAACTCTGCTTCTCTCTCCACGGATGCTGCCTGGCCTGCTGAGTGCTTCCAGCATTTTCTTTGGCCTATTTTCATGCTTGACTCAGATCGTGAGTGTTGGCTATTCAGCCCCTCACCCAATATCCACACACACACTTCCCGGTACGAGCTACTGAATATTGATCGGGGGCAAGAACGGATTGTTTCTTCCCTGTAGTGTGGAGGGACCGAGCTCACTGTCGCACCTCTCATGTCGCCGGGCTAGCAACCAGCACAGCCTGGACTGTTACTTTCAAAGTTGCATTTGTGACCAGTTTCCTGCCTGTGATAATCTATATTTACTAAAACAATCCCAATGGTACTGAGAGACTGGAGGGTGTGTGGTTATTGAGTTCTGGGAAATGAAGTGGGGCAAATCAATTCAATTTTATTTGCCATATGTACTAGTACAATGGAATGCTTACTCCCCGTAGGGACACATCAGCTATTTTTACAGCGCCGTGTTCAGAAAGTCAATTCTTTGGCATCCAGTGGCAGTGGGAGCACGATGTCCCTCAGCCGCTCCATCCTCCTCATCACCGCGGCCTCCTCCTCACTGTTGCCGGCTCGGCTCCACGTGTGGTGGCCTGCTTCTCCCGCTCACCCTCTGGCCACCATTCCCAGCTCTCCTCCTCCCAGTCGGACTGCGAGTCGTCGTGGCTGCTGCTCGATGCGCTGCCTCCGCCCGACTCGCCGAACACATCCTCCGGTTGCCGCGGCCTCCACCTCACCGTCGCCGGCTCCACGGTCCGACGGCCCGGGGCCTGCTTCTCCCGCTTCCGGTCCAGCCTCTGGCTGCCATGCTCGACTCCCCTCCTCCCAGTCGGAATGCTTCCCCGCTATAAGTGATGTGTGAATAGAACTATTGGGAAATAGCAACCACAACAATATAAGAAAAGGACAATGAGGAAACAAAGAGAAGTGTTTTGGATTGGAAAAGGGTGAAGTTCATTGAGATACGAAGGGATCTGGGACAAATTAACTGGGCAGAAAGTACATCAAACAGATCAGCAGTGAGAAATAGATAGGGGGAGATAATTAGGTGGATCGATAGCGTCCTCTGCTGCCAAGAACGAGAATCCAGAAGGGTGTGTTGCCTACCCGGTACCAGGGTAAGGGATATCTCATGGCGGCTGGAGAGGAACTTAGAAAGGGAGGGGGTAAATCCAGTTGTCGTGGTCCATGTTGGAACAAACGACATAGGTAGGAACAGGGTGGAGGTCCTGCTGAAAGAATATCAGGAGTTAGGATCTAAATTAAAAAGCAGGACCTCGAGGATAATAATCTCTGAATTATTGCCTGAGCTACGTGCAAATTGGCATAGAAGCAGACAGATCAGGAGAATTGACACGTGGCTAAAGGGCTGGTGTAGGAAAGAGGGGTTCCTTTTCATGGGACACTGGCACCAGTTCTGGGACAGGAAGGAGCTGTACCGATGGGACGGGCTCCACCTGAACCGGGATAGGATCCGTGTCCTAGTGGAAAGGGTAAATAGGGAAGTGGCAAAGGCTTTAAACTAGTAAGATGGGAGGGCGGGGGAGGGATCTACAAGAAACGTAACCAGCCTAAATATAAACAAAACAGGAAAAGAGAGCACAGGAAAGAATAAAGTAAGGGAGGACATTCATGGCTAGGGAATAAATAGAGTTATAGAACAGAAATCTAAAAAGATGGTTAAACATAAAGTGAGGGGAAATCCTATTAAAAATGAGTTAAACTGTCTGTACAGCAATGCACACCGTGTCCGTAATAAAACAGGGGAGCGGGAGGCAATCATACGTTGGGAGGAACCAGACATAGTAGGGATTACTGAGACATGGCTACAGAAAAATCAGGACTGGGAATTAAACATTGCAGGGTAAAACATATTTAGAAAAGATAGGGAGGGAAAAAGGGGGGGTGGAGTAGTTGTACTTATTAGGGATAACATAATGGCAGTAGAAAAAAGTGACGCAGATATCAGCAAGACAAAAATAGAATCCATATGGATAGAGATAAAAGATAATAAAGGATCAATCACACTAATAGACGTAGTCTACAGACCACCTAATAGTGGAAGGGAGGTGGAGGAAGAAATATGTAGACAAATTAGGGAAATGAGTTAAAAACATAGAATAGTAATCATGGGGGATTTCAACTACCCCAATATTAATTGGACAGAAGAGGTGGGTAAAGGGGATAAGGGAATGGAGTTCTTACAATGTGTACAGGACTCTTTTCTAACCCAATATGTAAAAAGCCCAACAAGGGAGGATTCAATATTGGATCTAGTAATGGGGAATGAACCAGAGCAGATAAGAGAAGTTTAAGTAGGGGAACATATAGGCAATAGTGACCATAATATAATACGCTTTAAGATGATAATTGCGAAGGACATAAGTATGACAAAAGCCAGGTTAATAGATTGGAGAAAAGCTTGGAGAATGTGGTTGTACTAGAGAGGGTGCGGGACTCAGTGGACAAGTCGCTGGACCCTGGTGGCAACCCCCTCGGTTGTTGGAGAGGAGACAGCAGTTGGCTACAATTGAAGATAAAGTCAGTAAGTATTTAGAATTGCACGAGTTACTTAAGGACAAGCAGCACAGAATTGTTGGGATCACCAGGATGATGCCAGGAATGGGGAACTATAGTTATGAGAACTGTCATGAGATGCTGGAACTAATTTCATCAAGCAAGGCTGACAGCTGAAATTTTATGGCGCTTCCCACGGCCCACAAAATAACAAACTCTCAAATGAGCCTCATTTTCTCTGGTGCCAGATTTATTGAATTAAATTTCACAAACTCTGGGTTACTAGTCCTGAAAAAATAACCACTGGCTTACCATACCCATCTATTATCTACAGCCATGTGTGACCTGAATTGCATCGCTGCCTTGCACGTTATCTAAGCAGTGGGAACAGTGCTGCTTTTGTATTTTAATATTTCTCCCCATTCTTCCCCTCTCTTGGACACACTGAATCATGCTGGGGTGGAGTTCAACAGGAGTTAGCATGCCCCCTCCTCCCAGTTAACCAGGGCGGCCATTTGTCATATATGAACACTTGCGTGATTTCTAACCATGGGAAGCATCACAGTCCCGCCTGATCCTGTCTTCACCCAATATTCATGCACATCAGGGACTACTTCACATAAAGCTAGGTTGACACTCCAGTGCAGTGCTGAGGGAGTGCTGCACTGTCGGAGCTGCCATCTTTCGGATGAGACGTTAAACCGAGGCCCCGTCTGCTCTCTCAGGTGGGTGTAAAAGATCCCATGGCACTATTTTGAAGAAGAGCAGGGGAGTTATCCCCGGTGTCCTGGCCAATATTTATCCCTCAATCCACATAACAAAAACAGATTATCTGGTCATTATCACAATGCTGTTTGTGGGATCTTGCTGTGCGCAAATTGGCTGCTGCGTTTCCTACATTACAACAGTGACTACACTTCAAAAAGTACTTCATTGGCTGTAAAGAGCTTTGAGATGTCCGGTGGTCGTGAAAGGCGCTATATAAATGCAAGTCTTTTTCCGCTTCCCACCAGCAGTCACTGGGCACCGAGCGGGTGTGGGAACTCTGGCTGATTCCCCCTCAGCCCAGGGCTGCTGAGACCAGTAGCATCACCCAGCTACCATTCTAACCCCCACCAGTCACTGAGCACAGGCAGGGGGTGTTACCTTCTTAATGGAATTTGCTGAACAGGATGAGTTGGGAACTCAGCAAGAGTTGGAACCTTCAGGACAGGAGATAATTGGGCATTTTAATTGTTTAAAACTAATTAGGCTTGGAAGCTAAGCAGAGCCAGGCCTGGTTAGTACTTGGAGGGGTGACCATCAGGGAAGACCAGGTGCAGAAAGTCACGGAAGGAGCTCCGAGGAGGGGCGGTTGGTGAGAAGGTCACGGAAGGAGCCCCGGGAGGGGCGGCTGGTGAGCAGGCCCGGGCGTTGGGCTGAAGATTGTCGGACAGGAGGAATGGTGGAAATGGAATGGCGGCGCGCACAGACGCAGCGGCTTTGCTTCTCCCAGGACGGTGCTATTTACGTTTAATGTTAATGTTATTTGTACTGGACTCATGGGAGCTTGCAAGATCACATTTCGTTGTTCATGTACTTGTGCATTGTACAATGACAGTTGAATTATTATTATTATTATTATTCTGTGTACGATTCGTGCTTTCTGATTGTGGGCACTAACGCGCTTCCTTGTTTCTTGTGTTTTCCAGTGACAGATGAACTGCTTCTGGCGTGAGTACGATTGGGAGAGTTTCGCCATCTGTCTTCTGCCTCTTTAGTTCAGAAGCCATTTAATAAACATCTTGTTTGATTCTGGGATCAGCTTTTGTTACATTACTGTGATTGCTGACAATGATGAATACTTTTAAAATTCATGTTTTATTGATTATTTATCCAAGTTTCTAGGTTTCCCAGTGGCTGTTTTATGTAAGGTGTGCCTGGGAGCTGTGCTTCAAGCCCCCATTTATTTTTGCTATGGCCATTAATCGCCGATTATGAGTTGTTTAATCCATAGTCTACAATTCTTGATCTGTATAATGTAGAAGTTGTTGGAATGTTTCTGTGACTCACCAGGAGTTGTGATAGGGCTGTCAGCTGCTGCATTGTACCGTTAAGTGCTGTATCACATGGTCTCTCTGCTGAATAACGCAATCCTTATTCTGCACCAGTATTTAGGAACATTATTACAGGAGTATTTGGTATAATAACCTCTTCAGAGAGGTTTGCTGCAGCTCATGGTGCTCACAGACCCATGTCATTTTCTGCACTTGCTCCACAGTCAGGGGAACAGGAGGAGGCCATTCAGTCCCTCAAGCCTGTTCCATTAAATCAGATCATGGTTGATCTGTACCTTTGATCCCTATCCCTCGGTACCCTTACCTAACAAAAACCTATCAGTCTCGGTCTTGATCATTTCAATTGACCCCCAGCATCCACAACTTTTTGGGGGAGAGAGTTCCAGATTTCCATTACCCCTTGTGTGAAGAAGTGCTTCCTGACATCACCCCTAAACGGCCTGGCTCTAATTTTTAGGTTATGCCCCCTTGTTCTGGACTCTCCTACCAGAGGAAATAGTTTCTCTCTCTCTCTCTATCCTATTGAATCCTTTATCATTTTAAATACTTCGATTAGATCACCCCCAACCTTCTAAACTCAATCATGTTCCTTTCCAAAAATGATGGATACACTAGGAGACCCATTGGCTATTAAATTCGATGCATTTAAGGGGAGGCTTGATAAACACATGAAGGAGAAAGGAATAGACGGATATGCTGATGGGGTGAGATGAAGAGTGGTAGGAAGAGGCTCAAGTGAAGCATGAACAGCAGCATAGACCAGTTGGGCTGAATGGCCTGTTTCTGTGCTGTAAATTCGATGTAGTTCGATATAATATATTTACCCAAGAGGCAGATCCAGTCGCTAACATGAGCAATGATGAGTTAATATTAGTGAAGACAAGCATGGGTGATGGAGGATTGTGTCAGCTCAGTATTCTCTAAAGGAGTGATACTAATAATCTTGAGGCATCGAGGGAAGAGGTGGTGGCGTCACCATTCTGGAGAAAGCTGGGACTTGCTGAGTTGTGGGGTGCTCACTGCCGCAATTGAGGACGTTTGTAGCTGCACGTCGTGAATCACTGCTCAGGACTGACGCGCTCCTGGATGTAATGAACTCAGTCGGGAGTAGGACCTCTCAGAAATGAACTTCAATGAGACTTTTATAAAGAAAGACTTGCATTTCTATAGCGCCTTTCACAACCTCGGAACGTCCCAAAGCGCATCACAGCCAATGACGTACTTTTGAATTGTAGTCACTGCTGTAATGTAGGCTGTAGATGTATAATTAACGATATACGCCATTCTGTGCCTAGCTTCCTCTGGCCCTTTGTTCCATTGTTTCTAACTCCGTCACTGCTGCTGATATCATTCACAGCACACTGTGGAGCATTCCATTACACTACAACCCCTGACATTGTACACGTTGTTTCACTGTTTCCTCTCTGATACAAACCACATGAACCTCCCCCTCCCATACACTCAGTAACTTTCTGTGTGTGGGAGGACCTGTCTTTGAATACAGTGCGTCCTGAGTAACGGCTGTGCTGCTTCGCAGGAGGCTTAGATTTGAGCAGCCGGTGGGGATTCTGCTGCCTCCTGTTTGCTGTCTCCTGTCTCTCCAGTTCGAGCTAAAGACGAGCAGTGTAAAAGTGCAAAGTGATGCATTTTGGTCGGAAGAACGAGGAGAGGCAATATAAACTAAAGGGTACAACCCTAAAGAGGGTGCACGAACAGAGACCTGGGGGTATATGTGCACAAATCATTGAAGGTGGCAGGACAGGTTCATAAAGCGGTTAAAAAAGCTTATGGGATCCTGGGCTTCATAAATAGAGGCATAGAGTACAAAAGCAAGGAAGTTCTGATGAACCTTTATAAAACACTGGTCCGACCTCAACTGGAGTATTGCGTCCAACTCTGGGCACCGCACTTTAGGAAGGATGTGAAGGCCTTAGGGTGCAGAAAAGATTTACGAAAATTATTCCAGGGATGAGGGACTTCAGTTATGTGGATAGACTGGAGAAGCTGGGGTTGTTCTCCTTGGAGCAGAGAAGATTGAGATTTGATAGAGGTGTTCAGAATCATGAGGAGTCTGGACAGAGTAGATAGAGAGAAACTGTTCCCATTGGCGGAAGGGTCGAGAACCAGAGGACACAGATTTAAGGTGATTGGCAAAAACCAAAGGCGACATGAGGAAAAACATTTTTCCGCAGCGCGTGGTTAGGATCTGGAATTCACTGCCTGAGAGGGTGGTGGAGGCAGATTCAATCGTGGCTTTCAAAAGGGCGTTGGATAAGTACCTGAAGGAAAAAAATTAGCAGGGCTACGGGGAAAGGGCGGGGGTGTGGAGTTAGCTGAAGTGCTCTTGCAGAGAGCTGGCACGGGCTCGACGGGCTCGTAACCATTCACTGATTCTAAGAAATTCATACTTTTTCACAGGGAGGCAAATTCCTGCGGCATTATTTACATGAAGGCCATTTCTCTCGTGTTATCACCTAGATTTCCTAACAGGATTCCATGAATTTTCAGGTTAATAGGCTGTAATAAACAGAGAGGTTGTTTAAAGGGATGGTATTGTGCTGCAGAAATTAAATTCTATTAAGCCCTTTTAGGACTGTTAAACACAGCAGCTGTCCTGGAGGGACCTGTTATATTGGACCAACCACCCCACGCTAAAAGATACCACGCACAGGCGTCCTTCAGAGGGATCTACATTTACCTCTACAACACGCCAGCATAAAATCCTGTGGCGATCAGTAAGTGGTGATGGGGGCAGGATTGTGAGGTCTGGAAGCTCCTAATCACAAGCTGGCACACTCGGCGGTGGGTGTCTGATTCAGTCGTCGGGCTCCTGGATCGAGGCAGGGGAGCCCCCCGGCAGCTACATCCACGACTGAGCAGCCCTATTTAGGATCCGCTCTGCTCACCCTGAACAGGGAGGGGGCTAGAAAAGGTGCCCCAAAAATAGCCTGCCACAATAACACCCTGTCTGGAATACCGCATCCAGTGGGGTCACTAAAATGCGGTCCTAAAGACAGAAAATTGAACTTCGGGGCATGGAATGTGCGGACACTAGTAGACAGTGCAACAAGTGATCGACCGGAGAGAAGGATGGCCATCGTATGCAGAGAGCTGAAACGATGCAACATTGATATAGCGGCCCTATCTGAAATTCGACTAGCAGAAGAAGGTCAATTGAAGGAGGAGAAGGGGGGTTACACATTCTACTGGAAAGGGAAGCCAACGGAAAACCCCCGGACCCATGGAGTTGGATTTGCCATCAAAAATTAACTTGTTAGCCAACTCTCCAAATTTCCTGTGGGAATCAATGAACGCCTCATGAAAATGCGTCCAACCCTATCCAACAATCAGATGGCAACAGTTGTGAGTGCTTATGCTCCCACCCTGGATTCGCTAGATGAAGTAAAGGAGATCTTCTATGCTGACCTGGATAAAACCTTGTCTGGTATCCCAAAAGACGATAAAGTCATTCTTCTTGGGGACTTCAATGCCAGGGTCGGTTGGGATTACCAACTATGGAAAGGCATCATAGGAAAAGAGGGCATTGGAAAGTCCAACTCAAACGGACTACTACTTCTCACTAAATGTGCTGAGCACGACCTCATAATCACAAATACTTTCTTCCGACAAAAAAACAAGTACAAAACCTCCTGGAGGTACCCCCGCTCAAAATTGTGGCATCTCATTGACTATGTCATTGTACGGGCAAGGGATCGTCGTGATGTTCTGGTCACTAGGGCCATGTTCAGCACTGATGTCTGCTGGACAGATCATCGCCTTATCCGAGCAACTATGTCCCTCAAACTAAAGCCCAAGATACGTGCTCAGAAGAAGCAGTTCCGGCCAAAATTAAACATTGAATGTCTTGAGGACACTGCCATACAGCAGTGCTTTCAGGATTCCATCAAGCAAAGTCTTCCAAAGGAGTACCCACATGATACTGGAGAACATTGGGAACTGCTGAAAGCCACTATCCTCAACACCTCCCAGAACATACTCGGTTTCAAGTCCAGAAAACATCAGGACTGGTTTGATGAGAACGACTCAGAAATTGAGCAGCTCATAGAAAGGAAAAGGAAAGCTTTCTGCGCCTGGCAAAACAACATCAGCAGCAAGGCCAAAAGAGAGGCTCATGCTAGAGTTAAGGCAGATGTCCAGCAGAGAATAAGGGAGATGAAGAACAACTGGTGGTCTCAAAAGTCCCTAGAAATACAACGTATGGCTGATACTGGGGACTCCAGAGGCTTCTTCAGTGCCACCAAGGCAGTTTTCGGACCAAGCTACCGTGGCTTAAACCCCTTACGCTCTAAGGACGGTTTAACTCTGCTCAAGGACAAGGAGGCAATTGACACAAGATGGAGGGAGCATTTTCAAGAACTGCTCAACCGACACAGTAGCGCAGATCTGGAGTCCATCAATCAATTACCGCAGAGACCAGAAAGGGAGGAAATGGGGGCACCCCCAAGCATTGTAGAAGTACAGAATCACAGAAATCACAGAAACCCCACAGTGCAGATAGAGGCCATTTCGGCCCATCGAGCCTGCCCGATCCCCATAACCCCTACACCAACACATATCCCACCCTATCCCTGTAATCAGGTCCATGAAAAACAACAAAGCTGCCGGCTCAGATGGGATTCCAGCAGAAATCCTTAAAAAAAAAAAAAGGTGGCCCTGAGCTCCTGACACACATACATGCCTTCCTCCTAAAAATATGGCAGCAGGAAGAAATTCCACAAGATCTCAGAGACGCTTTGATTGTTACTATCTTTAAAAAGGGGGGAAAGTCGGTGTGTGGTAACTACCGAGGTATCTCCCTTCTTCCACAGGAAAAGTACTTGCCCGTGTCCTTGCTAACAGACTTTTGCCGTTATCTGAGGAGGTGCCTCCGGAGTCGCAGTGTGGTTTCCGACCATCCAGAGGAACAGCTGATATGATCTTCACAGCACGTCAATTACAGGAGAAATGCCGTGAACAAAAGCAACCACTGTTCATAGCTTTCATAGACTTAACTAAAGCTTTTGACGCCGTCCACCACCAGACTTTATGGCATATCTTGTCTAAGCTTGGTTGCCCCGATAAATTCATCTTAGTTCTGAGGCTGCTACATGACAACATGTCCGCAGCAGTTCTCAGCAGCAGCGGTTCTATTTCAGAGCCCTTTATAGTTGAGACAGGAGTAAAACAGGGCTGCATCATTGCTCCAACCCTTTTTGCAGTGTTCATCTCAGTTATCCTCCATCTCATCGGCAATGATCTGCCCACCAGAATTCAAATCCTTTACCGTACTGATGGCCGACTTTTCAATCTCAACAGGCTTAAGGCCAAGAGCAAAGTCTCCATCACTACCATTATGGAGTTACAGTATGCAGATGATAACGCCATCAGAGCTCTTTCCGAGCATGATCTACAAAACACCTTGAATGCTTTTTCCAGAGCCTACAAACTTGTGGGCCTCACCATGAATATAAAGAAAACCCAGGTGCTCCACCAGCCATCACCTAATCAGCTTGCAACTCCTCCCTCTATAAAGATTGATAATAACACCCTTGAAAATGTCAACACCTTTCCATATCTTGGTAGCCATTTATCCTCCAAAGCTGACATTGACTCTGAAATCCATCACCGCCTGAGTTGTGCAAGTGCAACCTTTTCTAAACTGAGGGGGAGAGTCTTTGAAAATCATGACCTCCAAGTCCAAACTAAAATTCCTGTATACAAAGCCATCATCCTTCCCACCCTTTTCTATGGAGCTGAAACCTGGACTACGTACAGTAGACATCTCAAAGCCTTAGAGCAATACCATCAACGCTCTCTACACAAAATCTTGAGGGTCAGCTGGGAGGACAAGCGTACCAACTGGAGTATACTTGAAGAGGCCAATATCTACAGCATCACTACGCTCATCATGCAGCATCAACTCCGATGGATTGGACATGTCATTCGCATGTCAGACTCACGTCTCCCAAAACAGGTTCTGTACTCCCAGTTGAAGGAAGGGCAGAGGTCTCCTGGTGGTCAAAAGAAGCGTTACAAAGATAACATCAAAGTAATCCTTTAAAAAGTTCCATATCGATATTAATAACTGGGAGGAAATTGCACGGGACAGAGACAATTGGAGAAAATGCATCCACAACGGTGCCGCACTACATGAAAAGAATCTCCAGCGTGCCGCTGAGGATAAACGCCAGTGCCGTAAGGAGAGACAACAACTTAAGAAGACCCATACTCCAGTCACTACCAATAGTCTTACATGCTCACACTGTAGTAGAGTCTGTGGATCTCGGATTGGCCTCCACAGCCACCTGAAGACCCACAAGTAGATGACTGATGAAGGACATACCATACTCGAATTCGAGTGGTCGCCGATGATGATGATATTGGAACAGTTATAGAGGCATGAAGCAGGTCATTTAAAATTAGGGCAGATTCATGCTGTAAATCAGCCATATGTAATCTCTGATTTGTAAGAGGAAGCCGAGTCTTTATCAATGGAACTTGGTGAGATTGCTGCTGAAACAGACCAAGCATGACTAAACTGACCAGACTGACACTATCCGTCCGTTTGCCTAATGTAACTCTCCTTGTAGAGCACAGTATTAGTCATCACTCAAGCTACCGCTCTACCTCCTTTTAATATGCCAATATATTTACACCCTATTACCCCTGTATCTCTGTAATATTTATACATTGCTGTGTAGTACCCATATCAGATACACAAGCTATCTAACTGTACATTATTCCTGTCGGATATGCCGCCACAGTACGGTATCCCTGTCGGATATGCCGGCACTGTACGGTATCCCTGTCGGATATGCCGGCACTGTACGGTATTCCTGTCGGATATGCCGGTACTGTACAATATTCCTGTCGGATATGCCGGTACTGTACGGTATCCCTGTCGGATATGCCGGCTCTGTACGGTATCCCTGTCGGATATGCCGGCTCTGTACGGTATTCCTGTCGGATATGCCGGCACTGTACAGTATTCCTGTCGGATATGCCGGCACTGTACAGTATTCCTGTCGGATAGACCAGCACTGTACAGTATTCCTGTCTGATATGCCGGCACTGTACGGTATTCCTGTCGGATATGCCGGCACTGTACGGTATTCCTGTCGGATATGCCGGCACGGTACAATATTCCTGTTGGATATGCCGGCACTGTACGGTATTCCTGTCGGATATATGTCTCAGTTTCACCATGAGCTGATACTTTTACCCGGTTTGATGTGTTTTACACGTTTACGTTTCACAACCACAGGAAGCTGCCAATTACTTGTTCTGTCAATTTTTTAAATCTACAATAATTTTTAATGTTCTTACTGATGAACAAATCCCATCTGTCACATGATTCTG
Source organism: Somniosus microcephalus (assembly GCF_052327205.1). Taxonomy (NCBI): domain Eukaryota; kingdom Metazoa; phylum Chordata; class Chondrichthyes; order Squaliformes; family Somniosidae; genus Somniosus; species Somniosus microcephalus. The sequence goes on from NC_141008.1 coordinate 44,677,760, forward strand.
ATTAGTTCAGTAGCACAGGTACACTGTGCAGCATTATACCTGCATACCTTAAAGTATCACCATGGCTCTGTTGATAACACACTCGCCTCTGAGTCAGAAGGTTGTGGGTTCCACTCCAGAGACTTAAGCACATAATCCAGGCTGGCACTCCAGTGCAGTACTGAGGGAGCGCTGCACTGTTGGAGGGGCAGTACTGAGGGAGCGCTGCACTGTCAGAGGGGCAGTACTGAGGGAGCGCTGCACTGTCGGAGGGGCAGTACTGAGGGAGTGCTGCACTGTCGGAGAGGCAGGACTAAGGGTGTGCTGCCTGTCGGAGGGGCAGTATTGAGGGAGCGCTGCACTGTCGGAGGGGCAGTACTGAGGGAGCGCTGCACTGTCGGAGGTGCTACCTTTCGGATGAGATGTTAAATCGAGGCCCCGTCTGCTCTCTCAGGTGAATGTAAAAGATTCCACGGCACTATTTCAAAGAAGAGTAGGAAAGTTCTCCCCGCTGTCCTGGCCAATATTTATCCCTCAATCAACATCACTAAAAACAGATTATCTGGTCGTTATCACATTGCTGTTTGTGGGAGCTTGCTGTGCGCAAATTGGCTGCTGCGTTCCTTACATTACAACAGTGACTCCACTTCAAAAGTACATCATTGGCTGTAAATGCTTTGGGACGTCCTGGGGTTGTGAAAGGCGCTTTGGAGATGCAAGCCTTTCTTTGACACAGGTACAATGTACAGGATTACACCTGCAGTTCAGGTGACGTTGTGCAGTACCTGTTAGTGAGGTGCATTATGCACCTTTTTAACACAATTGTTTTAAGAACATGCTTCTTTAAAAGTGAGTGGCACTTTTCCTAATGAAGTGAAGTGTTGAATTTTTCAACTGAGAGGGAGAGATCTTAGAGTCTGAATACTTTTGGATCGAGAGCAGCTGCTGTATTGTCATCGGCCTGCTGTTAATATAAACAGCTCCGTCTTTACTGAAATGTTGTTTCCTCTCCAGTCTAAAGTTTGTCTTTGGGCCGGCTGCCCTACATGCCTTGGAGCTGGTGGATGAACACTCAGTAACACTCGTCCACTCCCCCAGTGGAAGATCGCTGTACCAGGTATACTTGCTGTTTTTAAATTCTTATCATTTACAATTGTTTAACTTTTGTAAGAATGACCATTCTGGCTTCCTTATGGCCCAGTAACGCAACAGACAATGTGATTCCCCATTCCGTAAAGTGCAGGAAGATCCCCGGTTTGTGCCACACTAGTCCAGCGGGGGCAGCAGTGACTCCCGGCTGGAAAGTGCCTGTGGACGACGAGTGACGTCAGGATTGGGCTCATCTGTGATGCTCCACACAGTTGAATAGCCTATTAACACCCTCTAGGAGGAAAGAAAAAAATCTGTGCCAGCCAATGGGACATTTTCTGTGACTGTGTCTGCTAATATATATAAAAAATCTTACATCTGCACTTACTGTCAACATTTCCCATTATAAGATCCTGTGTCAACATTTGTAATAGAAACTGCGTGTGAACTTGTCACACTGTAATTACACCTTCCTGCCAGTGGCGCGCTGCAAGCTCTTGATGCATTGTGAGATGCCACAAGAAAATTACTAGTTTCTTCTAAAAATGCTGAATGAAGTTTGAATGAGTACGATTTTCTTCTCTGTACAATGCGGGAGTGCGTTAAATAAAAAGCATGGTCCTTTAAGCATTTCCAGGTGAGGAACAGCATGGGTTATATGCAAATAGAAGCTTCACCTACGCTACTCCGAGACTCCTGACTCACAAGACCAGCCCTATTCCATCCGTGTGACAGTTCGGTTCTCGTACCAGGCGCTGTGTGACCAGGAGATCATCCAGTTTATGTTGGTGTTTGAAATGGGTTCTTCATCCTGTGGACTCGGACAGCTGGGAGTTGGCATAAAACTAAAGATCTCCCTGGCCCCCTGGCTGGATCTGAACCCTGGCTTCAGGCTTTTATAATTTTAATTAAAATTTCTCAATTGGCACAACATGTCAAATGATGTTAAGTGACTGAGTTTAAATTATAATTAATGTTGGTTATATCTTGCTGAAGCGCCTTGGGGCATTTTACTACGTTAAAGGTGCTAAAAAAATACAAGTTGTTGTTGCATCACCCTTCCCTGAGGTGGGGAGATTTCCCCGTATGAGAGAATCAGAAACCAGTTTATAAAGGGCAAATTTAAAATGTTATTGTAATTAGTGTATAGAGAAACCAACCCCTGTGGAGACTGACTGGACTCTGTGCCCACACCCTCACACCAACATCGCTCTGAATGGAAGTGACTCTCGTCTTCGTTTCCCCACTTTGTATTTGTGATGAGGTGTCTGGTGGGTTAGGGACAGGCCCCTGTCTCCCCGCCCTGTAGCACTGCACTGTCTAATTAGACAGTATTTAAGTAACATGACTCACTGCACAGTGCCAGGGAACTGAAAATAGGCAGGTTGATTGAAGGATGACCCCAGAGGCCAAGGTCTAAGCCTGCCTGCCAGTCTTATTTCCCCAGGACGGGACAGCAGGGTCTGTTTACTATTCAATCTCGCCTCTTCAGCATGACAGCGAGGTGACAGTCAGTCCCTTGTTAATCTTTTGCCCATGTCCGTATCAACCTAGGACACTCATGCAAACTGCAACAACCATTGGGCTGGGATTGATGGGCAGAATTATCTTTAATGTGCCCTTCTTATTGCGCTGTGCTCCCATTAGGAACTGTGCTGTTTGCTTTTGTGCATTTGGTGACTTGCACGATCTCTGATTCTACAACACTCTGTTAATGTCCTTCGCCTTTTAGCAACACTCTGTTGTTCCTTTCCCCCCAACATACCGTTAGAGCAGAGAAGGATAAGGGAAGATTTAATAAAGGTGCTCAAAATCATGAAGGGTTTTGATTGAGTAAATAAGGAGAAACTGTTTCCAGTGGCAGGAGGGTCGGTAACCAGCGGACACAGATTTAAGATAATTGGCAAAGGAACTAGAGGGGAGATGAGGAGAATTTTTTTTACACTGCGAGTTGTTGTGATCTGGAATGCGCTGCCTGAAAGGGCGATGGAAGCAGATTCAATAGTAACATTCAAAGGGGAATTGGATAAATACTTGAAGGGGGGAAATTTGCAGGACTATGGGGAAAGAGCAGGAGAGTGGGATTAATTGGAGAGCTCTTTCAAAGAGCCGGCACAGGCACGATGGACCGAATGGCCTCATCAGCAGTATCATTCTATGATTCTAATTTTCCCTATGAGTAGCATTGTGAGTAATCCACTGCCAGAGTTAATTGAATTGATTCAATCTGTAATTTCCCAGTTAGTTCTAAAATGCCCTTGAACTTGAAAACTTCAAACATTTGACACTTGACTCATCTAATGAATTGGCTTCAGGTCTGGTTTTGAAGTTATAACACTTTGCACTTTTACAAACCGAAAGAGCACTCACAGTCTTTTCCGGCTATTACACACTGAATCTGTGGAGTGAATGTTCTTTCTGTTCTATTTAAACTTGACACAGGTCATGTTACATTTTGATAAAATACATTAATTGCAATTAATGTTAATTTATGTATATGAACACTGTGTTAGTGAACTAAAGTCAGTTATTGGTATTTTTATATGTGGTGTCTGTGAAATCCTGTGAGTGTCTGGTGCAAAGCTCTGTCAGATGTTCCCAGCCCATGGGTCCCTGACTAGTTACTCAGTATGTTTACGGAAACGGCACAAGTCAAGCATCACTGCAACCTTTCACTGAAATGAGGCAAAATTAATGGTTTATTTATTTCTGTTGCCATTCATAGTATTCACCCTCCAAGCTGAGCAATTCCAAATACTGCCCACTAGTCATTGAGGTTATTGCAAACCCCTCTGTGAGCCTCACCCTCCTCCATCACTCTGTACACCATGTGCACAGTGTACATCAGTCTGTTGTGACTCAGGATTATGTGACTGACCATGGTAAACTCCCCATCTCATGCTTGTTGACCTGTCGGCAGCCTTTGACACGGTTGACCACACTGTCCTCCAACGCCTCTCCTCCGTCGTCCAGCTGGGTGGGACTGCACTCGCCTGGTTCTAATCTTATCGATCCAGTCGTAACCAGAGAATCACCTGCAACGGCTTCTCTTCCCGCTCCCGCACCATTACCTCTGGTGTCCCCCAAGGATCTATGCTTGGCCCCCTCCTATTTCTCATCTACATGCTGCCCCTCGGCGATATCATCCGAAAACACAGCGTCAGTTTCCACGTGTCGCTGATGACACCCAGCTCTACTTCACCACCACCTCTCTTGACCCCTCCACTGCCTCTGATTTGTCACGCTGCTTGTCCGACGTCCAGTACTGGATGAATAGAAATTTTCTCCAACTAAATATTGGGAAGACCGAAGTCATTATCTTCAGTCTCCACCACAAACTCCGTTCCCTAGACACCGATTCCATCCCTCTCCCTGGCAACTGTCTGAGGCTGAACCAGACTGTTCGCAACCTTGGTGTCGTATTTGACCCTGAGCAGAGCCTTCCGACCACATATCCTCTCCGTCACCAAGACCGCCTACTTCCACCTCCATAACATCGTTGACTCCGCCCTTGCCTCAGCTCATCTGCTGCTGAAACCCTCACCCATGCCTTTGTTACCTCCAGACTCGACCATTCCAACACTGTCCTGGCCGGCCTCCCATCTTCCACCCTCCATAAACTTCAGCTCATCCAAAACTCTGCTGCCCGTCTCCTAACTCACACCAAGTCCCGTTCACCCATCACCCCTGTGCTCACTGACCTACATTGGCTCATAGGAACAATGGGCCGAATAGCCTAATATTACTAAACTATCTATAATTCTGAGAATTGCAATAAGCATGTTTTATTTTACGTAGAAAAGCCATTCAGTAAATACATTCCCACCAGTCATAGCCGTAGGAAGTTTGTGTTGGGTTGTGGAGAATATTCCAAGCTACACTGCACTGGTGCTGCTTCCGCTCTGTAGTCCTCGTTCCTTACAGCTACACAGGGTGTGACTGGGCTTTTGGAGTTGGGGACTTGTGCACAAGTGTGGTGTTTCCTGTGGAAAAACCTTTCAGTTAAATGGACTAAAAAATACAAGTTGGGTTATTTTTAGCATCAAAGTGAACTGGTAATAAAAGAGAATTTTCCGGAATATAAGAGGAACAGTTTTGTTTCTTCTCCTTCCCGTCTGTATTAGTGCATTTGATATTTACATGGATTTAGCGAGTGCCACTTGGCACATACAATGCTGAGGTTTTCTCTCTATACTGCTGGAAATAATTACCTGTAAGATGCCCCATCTACTTTCCAGCCAAAAATAGTGCTGGATAAAGTAGAGCAACAGACTGGCATCGTCTGCAGACACGGGCTTCCACACACATGCTGACAACACCCAACGCGACCCCTCCGCCCAGCGCGACCCCTCCGCCCAGTGCGACTTCTCCACTACCTCTGTTATCAGACTGCTTGTCCGACATCCAGTCTGATGAAAGATCATTGACCTGAACCGTTAACTCTGTTTCTCTCTGCCTGACCTGCTGAGTATTTCCAACATTTTCTGGATAAGTGTTGTTTCAGCGTTCCTGGCGCAGAGCCTGGCATGCTGGGAGAGTGCACTGCGCACACAGCCTATCATTCTCCACCCATTCAAATGGGGATTGTGTATTTGCAATTTCCCAATATATATATACCGATACACAAACCTCCCGCCAACAGCGCTCAATTGGAAAAGTTATCCTGTAGTAATCCAGCTATCTGTTCCAAACGGTTGGACACCTCTGCTTTATACTGTCCCATGAAACACTCCCAGAGCAGGTACAGCACGGGTTAGATACAGAGTAAAGCTCCCTCTACACTGTCCCATCAAACACTCCCAGGGCAGGTACAGCACGGGTTAGATACAGAGTAAAGCTCCCTCTACACTGTCCCATCAAACACTCCCAGGGCAGGTACAGCACGGGTTAGATACAGAGTAAAGCTCCCTCTACACTGTCCCATCAAACACTCCCAGGGAAGGGACAGCACGGGTTAGATAGAGAGTAAAGCTCCCTCTACAGTGTCCCATCAAACACTCCCAGGGAAGGGACAGCACGGGTTAGATAGAGAGTAAAGCTCCCTCTACACTGTCCCTGCGATACTGCTTAAGCTCAGTGTGAGAAGAGTGGCCTCTAACAACCTGTATGTGTTGAAACATTTAAATGTGAATGCTGACTGGAATACAAGCCTGGCGGCAGCAGTATTGCAAACAGGCTCACTGGGAATTGTGTAATGTGGCTGACTGGAAATACTATAAAATGGTTTATATTTGTGGAAGGAAAAATTCACAGGGACGGAAGCACGAATATTGCAAAACCAGTTTTATTGGAAATACAAGTGGTTTTACAGGAGTGTTCAGTGTAATCAGTGTCCCCATTAATGCCTAAAGGTCTCCGGCTGTTGGAATTACTCAGACTTTGCAAAGTATAATATCATATACAATGAGTTACTATAGTGTATATTGGGCAATTTCCTTATTTTTTTAGCATCAGTTTACTGTACAGCCTGTGTGCCCCCATACTGGATGTGTGAATTATTGCACAGTCTGTATGTCGATACTGGCCACCAACACCCATTGGAATTCTCTCTGGATTATCGCTATTCTAACTTCCATTATCCTTTTTCTTTTTCTGCTGAGTTTCTCCAGCATTTTCTGTTTTTATTTCAGATTTCCAGCATCTGCAGTATTTTCTTTTTGTATCCTTTTTCTTTTTGCCCATTACTGGTTTCCAAGTTTCACGTTTCGAAGTTTATATGTGAGGCAGTGCCCTGTTATCACCATTGCTGCTTTACTCAGCCTGGATATGCTCCTGAATGAGGATGTATAATTGCCTGTGACTGATTAGTAATGTAGTACTACGTTGGAGTGGTGGGGGGTGTGTGTGACCAGTTACGTGGGGTGGGGTATGAGGGGTGTGTATCGATTACACTGCTGGGGGGGAGGGAGATGTGCTGCGTGCATGACCAACAGAAGGTTTTGAATCGTGCTTGACTAATCTGCTGGAATTTTTTGAGGATGTAACTGGTAGAATAGATGAGGGAGAACCAATGGATGTGGTGTATTTGGACTTTCAGAAGGCTTTCGATAAGGTCCCACATAAGAGATTAGCGTGTAAAGTTAAAGCACATGGGATTGGGGGTAAGGTACTGACTTGGATAGAGAACTGGTTGGCAGACAGGAAGCAAAGAGTTGGAATAAACGGGTCTTTTTCCGAGTGGCAGGCAGTGACTAGTGGGGTACCGCAGGGATCGGTTCTAGGACCCCAGCTATTCACAATATATATTAATGATCTAGACGAGGGAACTAGATGTAATATCTCCAAGTTTGCAGACGACACAAAGCTGGGTGGGCGTGTGTGCTGTGAGGAGGATGCAGAGAAACTCCAGTATGATTTGGACAGGTTGGGTGATTAGGCAGATGCATGGCAGATGCATTATAATGTGGATAAATGCGAGGTTATCCACTTTGGTGGGAAAAACAGGAAGGCAGATTATTATCTGAACGGCAATAGTTTGGGAGAAGGGGAAGTGCAACGAGACCTGGGTGGCCTTGTGCACCAGTCGCTGAAGGTAAGCATGCAGGTGCAGCAGGCGGTTAAGAAGGCAAATGGTATGTTGGCCTTCATAGCAAGAGGATTCGAGTACAGGAGCGAGGATGTCTTGCTGCAGTTGTACAGGGCCTTGGTGAGACCACAACTTGAGTATTGTGTGCAGTTTTGGTCGCCTTATCTGAGGAAGGATGTTCTTGCCATGGAGGGAGTGCAGCGAAGATTCATCAGACTGATACCTGGGATGGCAGGAATGACGTATGAGGAGAGATTGGGTCGATTGGGCTTATATTTGCTGGAGTTTAGAAGAATGAGAGGGGATCTCATTGAAACTTATAAAATTCTAACAGGACTAGACAGACTAGATGCAGGAAGGATGTTCCTGATGGTGGGGGAGTCCAGAACCAGGGGTCACAGTCTAAAGATAAGGGGTAAGCCATTTAGGACTGAGATGAGGAGGAATTTCTTCACCCAGAGAGTGGTGAACCTGTGGAATTCTCTACCACAAAAGGCAGTTGAGGCCAATTCATTAAATATATTCAAGAAGGAGTTGTATATATTTCTTAAGGCTAAAGGGATCAAGGGATATGGGGAGAAAGCAGGGACAGGGTACTGAAACTGGATAATCAGCCATGATCTCATTAAATGGCGGGGCAGGCTCGAGGGGCTGAATGGCCTACTCCTGCTCCTATCTTCTATGTTTCTATCACGCCCATGGCTGGAATGGCGGATCCCGCTGTTTCGGATTACCCTGTCCTTGACCGTCTAAAATCAGGATTAACCTCCTTCCTCCCTCCTCCCTCCTCCCCAAACAGTTCCAGTTTGAGACTTGGATGTTGCATTTGATGTGCTCTGTCGTGCTTTATTTTGTTCTAATTTGAATGAATAATTTCTGTTTTGTTCTGTAGGTTGTAGGAAGCTCTGGTCGAGTGTATCGTTGCCTGAGCTCCTGCCTCTACTGCTCATGCCCAGCCTTCATGTACTCTGTCTTACGAAGGAATGACAATATATTGGTAAGGACTTAAAATCAACTAGCAGAACAGGCACTTTACCTTCCAGTTTTGTTCATAGAGTCATAGTGTCAAAACGGCCCAGAAGGAGGCCATTCGGCCCATTGAGTCCATGCCAGCTCTCTGCAGAGCAATCCAGTCAGTCGCCTTCCCCCGCTCTATCCCCGTAGCCCTGCAAGTTTATTTCCCTCAAGTGCCTATCCAGTCTCCCCTTGAAAACATTGAGTGTCTCCGTTTCCACCACTTCCGTTGGGTTGGCAGTGAGTTCCAGGTCCTCACCACTCGCTGCGTAAAAAAGTTTTTCCTCCATCCCCCCCCTGTATCTCTTGCCCAGAACCTTAAATCTGTGTCCCCAAGTCCTTGTACCATCAACTAGTGGGAACAGCCTTTCCCTGTCTAGAGTATCCAAACTCGTCATAATCTTGTACACCTCTATCAAATCACCCCTCAGCCTCCTTTGCTCTAATGAAAACAAATCCAGCTTCTCCAACCTGTCCTTGTAGCTAAGATCTCCCATCTCCGGAACCATTCTGGTAAATCTCCTCTGCACCCTTTCAAGGGCCTTCACATCCTTCCTAAAGTGTGGTGACCAGAACGGAACGCAATACTCCAGTTGTGGCCTAACCAGCGCTTTATAAAGGTTCAGCATAACTTCTCTACTTTTGTACTCAATACCTCTATTTATGAAACCCAAGATCCCATATGCTTTGCTAACCACTCTCTCAATATGTCCCGCCACCTTCAGGGACCTATGCACATTAACTCCCAGGTCCCCTCTCTCCCTGCACACTCTTTAAAACTGTGCCATTAAGTGTATATTGCCTCTCCCTGTTCCTGCTGCCAAAATGCATCACCTCACACTTCTCTGTATTAAATTCCATCTGCCACTTGTCTGCCCATTCTGCTAGCCTTTCTATGTCCTGCTGCAGTCGATTGGGATCATCCTCACTGTTTGCCACACCCCCTAAGTTTGGTGTCATCGGCAAATTTAGAAATTCTACTCTCTATTCCAATATCCAGGTCATTTATATATATCAAAAAAGCAGTAGCCCCAGCACTGACCCTTGGGGAACACCACTGTCTACCATCCTCCAATCTGAAAAACCATTTACCACAACTAGCTGTTTTCTATCCTTAAGCCAATTCCTTATCCAAGCTATCACTGACCCACCTATTCCATGAGCCTCAATTTTGTTAACCAGCCTTCTATGTGGTACTTTGTCAAACACCTTCTGAAAATCCATGTAGACAACATCCATTGCATTCCCTTCATCGACCCTCCCTGTTACTTTATCAAAAAATTCAGTTAGATTAGTCAAACACGATCTGCCTTTTACAAATCCGCGTTGGCTCTCCTTAATTAGCGTAAAGCTCTCCAAGTGCCTGTTAATTTTTTCTTTGATTATTATTTCTAAAACTTTACCCACCACTGATGTTAAACTGACTAGTCTGTAGTTACTAGGATTGTCCTTACACTCTTGAAATATTGGGGTTGATTTTCAGTGTGCCGTGAGGCGGGCTTTTAGGCGTGCGGGGGGCTAAAATGCCGAATTTGGGATCCCGACACCATCCCGCCCAAAACCCGCCTCCATGTAAGTTTCAAAGGAGGCGGGTACCCGCCCCGCACTGGGACCTGCCGACCCGAGGCGGGAAGGGATTAGTGCCAATTAACTGCCTGTTAACAGGTAGTTAACAGGCAGTTTTTAGCCTAATCCATATTTTGAAGGTTGTCGTGTGGGATTCCCGACGGCTCCAAACCACGCCAAGTTAGAGGAGTCGGGCCGTTGGGTTGAAGGACTTGGAGGGGTCGAGATGTCGGTGTTCAGGTGAGTGATGGGTGCATGAGTGCAAAGGTAAGTGTGTTTGGTGCGTCTAAAGTGTGTAAAGAAGTTTAACTTACCTGTACTTACCTTTACAGCCTTTCTTCCTCTAGGTTTCGGGAGTCCATCATTCAGCCGGCACAGAAAGCAGAATGGCCACGAGCTGTCAAAAGTGACAGCCTGCAGCTTTCAGTGCCGGCGAGATTTCTAACTGAGTCTGCATAGAAGGACTCAGTTTAGAAGTAAGACTGTCAGTGTTTGACAGCTTCAAACAGCTGTGAAACACTGATATTTCATCTGTCAACACGTCTTGACAGATGAAATTTTAGTCTGTGACGTCACCTGTTGCCAGGTGGCCCTTAATTGGCCTGCTGAGCCCGCTGGGCGGGCTTAACAAGGTCAATCAAGTGAAAATCGCGTGGATTGGCCGCATCTCGATGGAGGCAGGACTACAACCCGAAAGTTGTAGTCCCACCTCCTTCCCGACTTCTGGAGGAAAATCCAGCCCATTGTGTCACATTTGCCACTTTGCAATCCTCAGGCACCTCCCCCGCATCTAGGGAAGATTAGAAAATTATGGCAAGCCCTTCCGCTATCTCCTCCCCCAATTCCCTTAGCAACCTGGGATGCAAGCCATCTGGACCAGGCGACTTGTCCACTCTAAGCATACCCAGCCTTTCTAGTAGAACCTGTCTTATCAATTTTCACCCCTTCCATTGCTTCTACCTTTTCCACTTCTACTGATATTTTATCAGCATCCACCTCCTTAGTAAACACCGATACAAAGTACTCATTGAGTATTCTAGCCTTGCCCTGCGCCTCTAAGCATATAACACCTTCTTTGTCCCTAATAGGCTCCACCCTGCCTCCTACTACCCGCTTACTGTTTACATGCAGGTAGAAGATTATTTTCATCTTCACATCCCCTCTCAACTTATTGTATTTGGTCTGGTTCTCCCTTGAAGAATTCACCTGACATGCATCATACACCCTCTTTTTTTTGTTTCATCATCTTCTCTATTTCCCTCGCCATCCAAGGAGCCCTTGCTTTGGTTCCCTTACCCTTCCCTCTTGTTGGAATGTACCTAGCCTGTACTTGGAACATCTCCTCCTTAAAGATCACCCATTGTTCCATTCCAGTTTTTCCTGTCAGTCTTTGGTTCCATTTTAACCTGGTTAGATCCTTTCGCATCCCATTGAAGTTAGCCCTATTCCAGTTTAGAAGTTCCACTCTAGATTGTTCCTTGCTCCTCTCCATTGCTAATCTAAATCTTATGATACAATGATCACTCGTACCCAAGTGTTCTCCCACAGACACTTGGTCGGCCTGGCCCACCTCATTCCCCAGCACCAGATCCAGCAATGCCTCCTTCCTAGTTGGGCCAAGAACATACTGGTTCAGGAAATTCTCCTGAACACATTTCAAAAATTCCTCCCCCTCCTTTCCCTTTACCCTAGCATTATCCCAATTGATATTTGGGTAATTAAAGTCCCCCAATATCACCACTCTATAGCTCTTGCATATCTCTGCGATTTCCCTGCAGATTTGCTCCTCTGCCTCCCTCTCACTATTTGGAGGCCTGTAGAATACCCCCAATAGCGTGATCATACCCTTTTTGCTCCTCAACTCTAACCAAATGGATTCTGTCCTTGTCCCCTCAAGAACATCCTCCCTTTCCAACACTACAATGTCTTCCTTAATCAGCACTGCCACCCCACCTCTCTTTTTTCCTTCCCTATCTTTTCTGAACACCTTGTACCCTTGACCCCTCCTGCCCTCCAGGCAGCTTCATGCCTGCAGTGTAGTTCCAGGTGCAGTAGTGTCTCCAGTACGGCACCCCAGATAACAATTTTCAAATCCCAGTCAGGGTGTGAGACCCTGTATTGTGACCCTCTGCTGCATCAGATGGGCAGCCAACCGATACCCTCGTATTGAACTGCTTCCTCAGAGAATTCCTGCTGATTCATTAAGTGTAACTGAAACTTTGCCAACTACACCATATTGCCTCTATCCTCTTTACATGGACATTCAGTAAAACGCACTGGAGTATTCCTCTATTCCCAGTGTTAGGCTAACTGCTCTGTAATTCCCTGATCTGTGACTTGCTTCTTTGTTTAAACATCAGTATTCCAGGTTAATTGATTTTACTGCTGGTGACACAGTCATTGCTCAGTTTAACACTGAACGCTATGCTTTTGAGAAAATAAAGCAAACAAAAGTTCTGAACGATCGGCCAGTGCGAGGGGGGTGCCAATTACAGTTTCCCTTGAAGTCTTTCCCTCTGCTTCTGGTTTTGCTGTTCTGTGTTTTGCAGTGTAAGCATATTCTTGCTGTGTACCTGTGTCAAGCCATGGGAGTGTACCACCAGCTGGCAGTCTCGGACAAGCAACTCACCAACCTGCTGCTGGCAAAGGACAAGGAACCTGGAGCCGCAGCACATTAAATAACAGCCTTTAGTTTCGGGGAAAGGAAAACTGCTGAAGACATTAAAAAACGTTTTTTTTACATGATATACGAGCTCACGGACTGACCCTTGGTGCCCCGTCTTGTCCAGTTAATGAAGCTTGGGTCCGCAGCCCGGAGGCAACTAACCAAGCAATGAGACCCAGGCAGCTGTTCTGTTCAAAAGATAAAACTTAGATCCTTACTGTTGCTCAGTGTCAGATAGAAGGAGGCAGAACTGCAATGGAAATGGCCATATCATATCCAAACAATTTGCCTTCTGTGTAACCCAGAGCTCCCAGGCTCAAGTGTTACTGAAGCAAACATGCTGTCCACAGTTTTTAGTGCGTTATTATACAGTACATAATCTCGGCTGACCCTTCAGTGCAGCACTGAGGGAGTGCTGCATTGATGGAGATATCGAAACATTAAACCGAGGCCAGTAAACGATCCCGTTGCACTATTCGAAGAGGAGCCGGGGAGTCCTCCTGACCATCATTGTTCATTCAGCAAACACCACCAAAAACAGATTCTTTGCTCATTCATTCATTCATTTGCCATTTGTGGGACCTTGCTTGCAAACATTGGCTGCCACATTTACCTCCGGTTCAAAGGTAATTAATAGGCTGCAGAGCGATTTGGGACGTCCTGAGGATGTGATAAGCTGCTACAAGATACAGCTGCTTTATTTCACTGGATTATTTTGTGTGTATTTTGGCAAGTTTCTTTTATAATTATTACACACCTGTAATAACATTTAGTTTTTGATGTTTCTATTGCACACTCAGCCATCAAACCACAGTACATGTCAGGTCATGCAGCAGATACCCAGGCAGCTGCCTGCTTATTGGGTGTGACCCTCCCCTAACCCTCCCAACCCTGCAGCATGGAACATAAGAACATAAGAAGTAAGAGCAGGAGTAGGCCATACGGCCCCTCGGGCCTGCTCCGCCATTCAATAGGATCATGGCTGATCCGAATCTCGACTCACGTCCACTTCCCTGCCCTCTCCCCGTAACCCCTAATTCCCTTATCTGCTAGGAAACTGTCTATCTCCATTTTAAATTTATTTAATGTTGCAGCTTCCGCAGCTCTCTGGGGTAGCAAATTCCATAGATTTACTATCCTCTGAGTGAAGAAGTTCCTCCTCATCTCAGTTTTGAAAGGGCAGCCCCTTATTCTTAGATTATGCCCCCTCGTTCTAGTCTCACCCATCAGTGGAAACATCCTCACCGCATCCACCCGATCAAACCCCCTCACAATCTTACATGTTTCGATAAGATAGCCTCTCATTCTTCTGAACTCCAATGAGTAGAGTCCCAACCTACTCAACCTTTCCTCATACGTCAACCCCCTCATCTCTGGAATCAACCGAGTGAACCTTCTCTGAACCGCCTCGAGAGCAAGTATATCTTTTCTTAAAAATGGAAACCAAAACTGCACGCAGTATTCCAGGTGTGGCCTCACCAATACCCTGTATAACTGCAATGTGATTGAGTCAATCAAATGTGAGCAGAGAATATCCTGTTGTGGTTAGATTTTAAAAAGGTTCCTGCTTGTGATACTGGCTCTTCCAGGCTACCATGAGTCAGACAGTTAAATACTTGTTATTGATATTGCCTCCTAATTAAATGAAACAGTTTTAACAATAACATGGAGAGATTGGCTTATGGGCAGCACATAATACAAAGGCCCCGTCACTCATTGTGACATTGAATAAGTGAAATAGTCAGCCTGGCACCTGGCCGGTCCTCAGTGCGGCCTCCCCAGGGCACGTTGTGTAGAGTAGCGTCCAGGTGTCAGTGGAGAGCAGGAACCCTGAATCCCAGACTGTGGAATAGGTTATATCACTGCTCCCTGATTCCCGGACTGTGGAACCCTGATTCCCGGAGTGTGGAATAGGTTATATCACTGCTCCCTGATTCCCGGAGTGTGGAATAGGTTATATCACTGCTCCCTGAATCCCAGACTGTGGAATAGGTTATATCACTGCTCCCTGATTCCCGGAGTGTGGAATAGGTTATATCACTGCTCCCTGATTCCCGGACTGTGGAACCCTGATTCCCGGAGTGTGGAATAGGTTATATCACTGCTCCCTGATTCCCGGACTGTGGAACCCTGATTCCCGGAGTGTGGAGTTATTTTGAATTATTTGATCAATAAATAACTGTCTTTATTAAGAAGCATTCATTTGTGCGAGCTATCTTGATGGATTGTGCAGTCTCTTGGAAGGCTTGTAAAGTGCGGAGCGGAGCAGAGTCTTTCCGGCTCTAAGTGGAGGTCAGTTGCTGGTCATCCTCTGGTCTCCCTCTGAAGCCAGTACGGGTCAGTGATCTGTCCTCTCCACTAACCACCCATAGCCATTCCTCATGGACACTGAGCGTTGACAGGCTATTGACTGGTGGGGCATCACAACTCAGTCTCGTCCTGTCCTTACCCAGGGTCTGTGCACTTCCCACAGAGGTACAGGGACTCTGGCAGATGCTGCTTTTCCCGTCCAGCTCCCCGACGCTAATTGTAGTCTACCAACTAACAACACAGACCAGGATTTGAATCTGGGACCTCCCTGCTCTGTGTGTCACTGTGACTTCATGGAGAATACTTGTTGCACCATCATGGACACAGAATGTCTAAAGCTCTCGGTAACTGAAATTAAATGTCCTGTAAGTAAGATTACTCTGAGTGGAATCCAGACTCTCAATAGAAACAGCCCTGCTGGACAGGAATGTTGGAGGATTTCAAAATGCTTGGATTAAGAGCTTATTTGGTGATAAATGCATTCTTTATCAGACAGTGACCGCTTTAATTAAAAGCAAAACACTGCCGATACTACAAATCTGAAATGAAAATCTGACAGTTTTAATGTTCTGGCCGAAGTTGGGATGAGCTTAAGTCTAGCAGGGATGCAAAATAAAACTGCAGAGGTGTGGGGGGAGTAAAAAGAAATGTTGTAGTGATAGGGGACAGTATAGTTAGGGGGATAGATACTGTTCTCTGCAGCTGAGGGCGTGAGTCCCGAAGGCTATGTTGCCTGCCCACCGCGGTGCCAGGGTTAAGGACATCTCCCCTGGGCTGGAGAGAAACTTGAAGTAGGAGGGGGAAGATCCAGTTGTCATGGTCCACGTAGGTACCAATGACATAGGTAGGACAAAGAAAGGTTCTGCTGAGAGAGTATGAGCAGCTAGGGGCTAAATTAAAAAGCAGAACCACAAAGGTAATAATCTCTGGATTACTACCTGAGCCACGAGTGAATTTGCATAGGGTAAATAAGATCAGAAAAATGAATGAGTAGCTCAAAGACTGGTGTGGGAGAAATGGGTTTCGATTTGTGGGGCACTGGCACCAGTACTGGGATAAGAGGGAGCTGTTCCGTTTGGACGGGCTTCACTTGAACCATGCTGGGGCTAGAGTCCTGGCAAATCGAATAACTAGGGCTGTAGAGAGGGCTTTAAACTAAATAGTAGGGGGGAGGATCCAGGTGAACGTGAATTTAAAAAGTCAATGAGAAATGAGAAAGCAATAGAGGATAGAGATGGGGGAAATAATAACCAGAGTGTGACTGGAAGGGACAGAATGTTTAAAAATAAGAGTGCAACAGAAAAAGGGGCCAAAACAAGGAGAAATGGTAAAAAGACAAAGTTAAAAGCTCTATATCTGAATGCACGCAGCATTCGTAACAAGATAGATGAGTTGACGACACAAATAGATACAAATGGGTGTGATCTGATCGCCATTACAGAGATGTGTTTGCAAGGTGACCAGGGGTGGGAACTCAATATTCCAGGGTATTTGACAATTCAGAAGGATAGACAGAAAGGAAAGGGGTGGGGTGGCTTTGTTGGTAAAGGATGGGATCAGTGCAGTGGTGAGAAGTGATATTGGCTCAGAAGATCAAGATGTAGAATCGGTTTGGGTGGAGATAAAAAATAATAAAGGGAAAAGTCTCTGGTGGGCGTAGTCTACGGGCCCCCGAACAGTAGCAATGCTGTTGGACAGAGTATAAATCAACAAATAATGGAGGCCTGTAAAAAAGGTACGGTAATAATCATGGGTGATTTTAATCTCCATATTGATTGGACAAATCAAATTGGCCATGGTAGCCTTGAGGAGGAGTTCATAGAGTGCATCCGGGATGGTTTCCTCGAACAGTATGTAATGGAACCAACCAGGGAGCAGGCTATCTTGGATCTGGTACTGTGTAATGAGACAGAATTAATAAATGATCTCATAATAAAGGATCCTCTAGGAAAGAGTGATCATAGCATAGTTGAATTTCAAATTCAGTTGGAGGGTGAGAAAGTTGTATCTCAAACCAGTGTCCTGATCTTAAACAAAGGCAATTACAATGGCATGAGGGCAAAACTGGCTAAAGTGGACTGGAAAAATAAAGGGTAAGACAGTTGAAATGCAGTGACGGACATTTAAGGAGATATTTCAGAACTCTCAACAAAAATATATTCCAGTGAGAAAGAAAGATTTTAAGAGAAGGGAGCACCATCCGTGGCTAACTAAGGAAGTAAAGGATGGTATCAAATTGAAAACGAAGGCATACAATGTTGCCAAGATTGGTGGGAGACCAGAGGATTGGGAAATTTTTAAAAACCAGCAAAGGATGACTAAAAAAAAATAAAGAGAGAAGATGAATTATGAGAGTAAACTGCCAAGAAATATTAAAACAGATAGTAAGAGCTCTACAGGTATATAAAAAGGAAGAGAGTAGCAAAAGTAAACGTTGGTCCCTTAGAGGATGAGACTGGGGAATTAATAATGGGGAACGGGGAAATGGCAGACTCTGAACAAATATTTTGTATCTGTCTTCATGGTAGAAGACACCAACAACATCCCAATAATGGATAATCAAGGGGCTACAGGGAGGGGGGAACTAAAGACAATCACTATCACTAAGGAAATAGTACTTGGTAAAATAATGGGTCTAAAAGACGACAAGTCCCCTGGACCAGATGGCCTGCATCCCAGGGTCTTAAAAGAAGTGGCTGCAGAGATAGTGGATGCATTGGTTGCAATATATCAAAATTCCCTGAACTCTCGAGAGGTCCCAGCGGATTGGAAAACCGCAAATGTAATACCCCTATTTATGAAAGGAGGGAGACAGAAAGCAGGAAACTATAGACCAGTTAGCCTAACATCTGTCGTTGGGAAAATGCTGGAGTCCTTCATTAAGGAAGCAGTAGCAGGGCATTTGGAAAATCATAATGCAGTCAAGCAGAGTCAGCATGGTTTTATGAAAGGGAAATTATGTTTAACAAATTTGCTGGAGTTCTTTGAGGATGTAATGAGCAGGGTGGACAAAGATGAGCCAGTGGATGTGGTATATTTGGATTTCCAGAAGGCATTCGATAAGGTGCCACATAAAAGGTTACTGCATAAGATAAGAGCTCACAGAATTGGGGGTAAGCATGGATAGAGAATTGGCAAACTAACAGAAAGCAGAGAGTCAGGATAAATAGGTCATTTTCCGGTTGGCAAATGGTAACTAGTGGGGTGCCACAGGGATCGGTGCTGGGGCCTCAACTATTTACAATCTACATTAATGACTTGGATGAAGGGACCAAGTGTAATGTAGCCAAGTTTGCGGATGATACAAAGATGGGTGGGAATGCAAGTTGTGCAGAGGACTCAAAGAATCTGTAACGGGATATCGACAGGCTGAGTGGGCAAACATTTGGCAGATGGAGTATAATGTGGGAAAGTGCGAGGTTAGCCACTTTGGCAGGAAAAATAAAAATGCAAACTATTATTTAAGTGGAGACAGATTACAAAATGCTACAGTTCAGAGGGACCTGGGGGTCCTTGTGCATGAAACACAAAAAGTTAGCATGCAGGTACAGCAAGTAATCAAAAAGGTAAATGGAATGTTGGCCTTTATTGCAAGGGAGTTGGAGTATAAAAGCAGGGAAGCCCTGCTACAACTGTACAGGGTATTGGTGAGACCACACCTTGAGTACTGCGCACAGTTTTGGTCTCCTTATATAAGGAAGGACATACTTGCATTGGAGGCAGTTCAGAGATGATTCACACGGTTGATTCCTGAGATGAGGGGGTTGACTTATGAAGAAAGGTTGATCAGGTTAGGGCCTATACTCATTGGAATTTAGAAGAAAGAGAGGTGATCTTATTGAAACATATAAGATATTGAGGGGGCTCGACAAGGTAGATGCAGAGAGGATGTTTCCCCTCGTGGGGATATCTAGAACTCGGGGGCATAGTTTCAGAATAAAGGGTCGCCCTTTTAGAACTGAGATGAGGAGGAATTTCTTCTCTCAGAGGGTCGTAAATCTGTGGAATTCTCTGCCCCAGAGAGCCGTGGAGGCTGGGTCATTAAATACATTTACGGTGGAGATAGATTTTTACAAGATAAGGGAGTGAAGGGTTATGGGGAGCGGGCAGGGAAGTGGCTTTGAGCCCAAGATCGGCCATGATCTTATTGAATGGCAGAGCAGGCTTGAGGGGCCAAGTGGCCTATTCCTGCTACTATTTCTTATGTTCTTATGTAGACAGGCCCGGAGCTGCATTCACTGCAGAGAGACAGGCCCGGAGCTGCATTCACTGCAGAGATGCCATCATTGGGATTCGTGCAGTGATTGCAAAGATGATAGCTCAGGGAGCAAGGTTACTACAGTGATTATGCTATTGGGGAGCACCCTATTCCTCTGTCTTTCTCCCTTTCCATCTCACTCCTTGTCTCTCCCTTTTCTCTGTCTCTCCCCTTCTCTCTTCTATCTTCTCTTTCTATGTCTCTCTCTCCCACTCTGATCAATATTACTCTTCCTGCATTATATTATTGTGAAGCCTGTTCAATGAAAAACGTATGGTTATCAAACTAAACCACTCTGTAAAAGAGGCGACTTTATATCGCTGTCAGTCAGCCTCACTGTGCCAGAAGCAGGCTGGAAATAAGAGCACGACCTCGAAGCTTTGTGTGTGTATGTTGGAATCTTCCTATTCCTTTGTTTGAAAGTTTATTTTTGATTAAACTACAACAATGCTGGGTGGGGATTTAAATTCTTGCGTAAATCTCTTGTAATGTGCTGCCTGACTGGCTTTGAAGTTGTATATTACAGCAAGGATCAGATATCAGCATGGATTATGTAATTTGTTCTGTGAAACAACCTTGAGACAAAGTGAAGAACAATTACATAAGAACATAAGAAACAGGAGCAGGAGTCGGCCATTCAACCCCTCGAGCCTGCTCGGCCATTCAACCCCTCGAGCCTGCTCGGCCATTCAACCCCTCGAGCCTGCTCGGCCATTCAACCCCTCGAGCCTGCTCGGCCATTCAACCCCTCGAGCCTGCTCGGCCATTCAACCCCTCGAGCCTGCTCCGCCATTCAACCCCTCGAGCCTGCTCCGCCATTCAACCCCTCGAGCCTGCTCGGCCATTCAACCCCTCGAGCCTGCTCGGCCATTCAACCCCTCGAGCCTGCTCCGCCATTCAACCCCTCGAGCCTGCTCCGCCATTCAACCCCTCGAGCCTGCTCGGCCATTCAACCCCTCGAGCCTGCTCGGCCATTCAACCCCTCGAGCCTGCTCGGCCATTCAACCCCTCGAGCCTGCTCGGCCATTCAACCCCTCGAGCCTGCTCCGCCATTCAACCCCTCGAGCCTGCTCGACAATTCAACCCCTCGAGCCTGCTCGACAATTCAACCCCTCGAGCCTGCTCCGCCATTCAACCCCTCGAGCCTGCTCGGCCATTCAACCCCTCGAGCCTGCTCGGCCATTCAACAAGATCATGGCTGATCTTCTACCTCATCTCCACCTTTCCACACTATCCCCATATCCCTTAATTCCCAAAAATGTCTTGATCTCTGTCTTGAATATACTCAACGACTGGGCCGCCACAGCCATTTGAGTGAAGAAATTTCTCCTCATCTCCATCCTAAATGGCCGACCCCGTATTCTGTGACTGTGACCCCGTGTTCTAGATTCCCCAGCCAGGGGAAACATTTTCCCATCATTAACCCTGTCAAGCCCCTTAAGAATTTTATATGTTTCAATTAGATCACCTCTCATTCTTCTAAACTCTAAGGAATACAGGCCAAGTCTACTCAATCTCTCCTCAATACAAGATTATGACAGGTTTGGATAGGCTAGACGGGGAAAAGCTGTTCCCACTAGTTGATGGTACAAGGACTAGGGGACACAGATTTAAGATTTTGGCCAAGAGATATAGGGGAGATATGAAGAAAAACTTTTTTATGCAGTGGTGAGGACCTGGAACTCGCTGCCGATTGAAGTGGTGGAAGTGGAGACACTCAATGTTTTCAAGGGGAGACTGGATAGGCACTTGGGGGAAGTAAACTTGCAGGGCTACGGGGATAGAGCAGGGGAATGGGACTGACTGGATTGGTCTACAGCGAGCCAGCACGGACTCAATGGGACAAATGGCCTCCTTCTGTGCCGTTATGACTCATAGGGCAATCCCCTCATTCCAGGAACCAGTCTGGTGAACCTTTGCTGCACTCCCTCTAAGGCATGTCTTTCCTTAGGGTAAGGAGACCAGAACTGTACACAGTACTCCAGGTGTGGCCTCACCAATGCCTTGTATAATTGTAGGAAGACTTCTTTGCTCTTATACTCTAATTGCTTTGTAACAAAAGCTAACATACCATTTGATTTCCTAATTGCTGTTACCTGCATGTTAACTTTCTGTGATTCATGTACAAGGACACCCCGGTCCCTCCGAGTGCAAACATTTCCCAGTCACTCACCATTCAAAAAATATTCTGCTTTTTTGTTTTTCCAACCAAAGTGGATAACTTCACACTTCCCCACACTGTATTCCATTTGCCATGTTCTTGCCCACTCAGTCAACCTGTCTATATCTCTCTGCAGCCTCTTTGCGTCCACCTCACAGCTTACTTTCCCACCTAACATTGTATCATCAGCAAACTTGGATACGTTACACTCAGTCCCTTCATCTAAGTCATTAATATAGATTGTAAATAGCTTAGGCACATGCACTGATCCTTGCGGTACCCTGCTAGTTACAGCCTGCCAACCTGAAAAAGTCCTGTTTATTCCTACTCTCTGTTTTCTGTCCATTAACCAGTCCTCAATCCATGCTACGATATTACCCCTAATACCATGAGTCCTAATTTTGTGTAATAACCTTGTGTGGCACCTTATTTGAATGTTTTTTGAAAATCCTAATGCACTACATCCACTGGCTCCCCCTTATCTAACAGATCTTTCAAACACGATTTCCCTTTCATAAAACCATGTTGACGCTGCCTAATTATATTACGATTTTCTAAGTGTCCTGTTACCACGTCCCTAATAATAGATTCTAGCATTTTGCCTACTACTGATGTCAGGCTACCTGGCCTACAGTTCCCCATTTTTTCTCTTCCTCCTTTCTTAAATAGCGGGGTTATGTTTGCTACCTTCCAATCCTTGGGGACTGTTCTAAAATCTAGGGAATTCTGGAAGATTAATACCAGTGCATCCATTATCTCTGCAGCTACCTCTTTTAAAACCCTAGGATACAGGTTGTCAGGTCCAGGGGATTTGTCGCCACTTAGTCCCATTAATTTCTCCAGTACTACGTCTTTACTTATACTGATTTCTTTAAGTTCCTCATTCTCTCTAGACCCTTGGTTCCCCATTATTTCCGGAATGTGTTTTGTATCTTCTACAGTGAAGACAGATACAAAGTATTTGTTTAATGCCTCTGCCATTTCCTTATTGCCCATTATAATTTCTCCTGTCTCTGCCTCTAATGGGCCTACGTTTACTTTCACTAATCTCTTCCTATTTACAAACCTATAGAAACATGTACAATCTGTTTTTATGTCTCTTGCTAATTTACTCTCATTTTTTCGGTATCGGTGTACTAGCAAAACAGGTGAGCAACATGGAGAGGCATCCACCAATCCCAGACATCACGTTCCAATCACGGGCATCGAGGCCAGTGGGAAGTCAGAATACAACAAAACATGCTGATCGTGGTTATGAACTGAGGTTTGGGTATTTCGGCACTATGGTACCAGAGTGGGGAGGGAGGTGGGCGTGCGGGGGAGGGTGATGCGGGTGCAGGATTTCGGGAATGTGCACTTTCACAACTAAAGTAAGTTGGAAAATAAATAGATTGAGGAAGTTAGCCCTACTTCAAGGGAGGTCACAGTTGAATAATATTTTGCCTCATCCAGCATACTCAGTTACATTTTCTCATCCTAGAATCCCTCCCAGTATTCATACCATTTTTGTGATAAGATATCAATAATTAGTTTATTCTGTGCCATAATGTCGCTTTTACATTTCTACATATGTAGAATATTAGCACTATAGACTTTACAATCTGCAATACACATTCATCCATTACCGGGCGGTGCGAGGGTGTTGCCCCATAGTCAATGCAGCACATCCCCTAGGCACCCAATATTCCCAGCTCAGAACCTTTACAGTAACAAAACCGACATGTAAAAATATACATGCAAGAGTCGGTATACAGGCAAGCAGGTATATGATTGGGAGAGAGAGAGAGCTCCCAACTGCAACCAATAAGGTAAGATTCAATGTGATGCTAACGTTATTGTGGGAGGAGATGAGCCAGGTTAGTACAGGCAGCTGATACTGTTGCTTCAGTGAATCATGGGCCCCAGAATTTTACTCGGGTTTTTCCAGTCTCCCGCTATAACTTCAGAAACAAACCAGCAGAACATTCAAAGGAACGGGAGACCTGGCCACATCTAGTCTCTGCCATTCCTGCAAGTTGAAAGGGGCAGAACCTATTTCCATCACATACAAGGCGAATGCTGGGACGGAAGGTTCCCTAAGGCTGGAGTTCCTGGTCCTGGTGTATCAGTGCTGACTGGTGCAACGAATGAGATGAGGCTCACTGGCCTAGCTAATGATGCATGTGTGCCTCAGTCATGGAGTCCAGGGCAGTATAGGGGGTCCGAGAGAGTTCCCTGGGCAACCCACCCTCCCTGACAAGGGGGCAGGGCAGTGGAATTTCTGCTGGCATGGAGTAGCCTGGTACCGAAGTGCCCCGTGGGTTACTTCTACCTGCTGGCCTCATACAAATCAGGTGCCCTCCCACTGGCCCCACAGACTCTGGTGGGAATCAGTGTTGGAGAGCACAAATGGACATAATCCCAGCATAGCCACTGGGATTGTTGCCCATGGAATTCCAGGGCCGTGATATTTTTGTGATGTTTTGAATTGGGTGCAACTAACTGGAGGGAGTGGAGCAGCGGGGGAAAGGGATGAAGGAATTGTGTGCTCCCATCCCGGTTTTGTCTTTGGCATCAGTTATATCCCCGTTTCCTCCCTACTCGAAAACCTAGAATTGCCCCATGTTCTCCCACAATTCTTGGTTGCAGCTTTGTGTTAACACGTTTCAGAACAAAATGCGTCACTTTGACTGTTTGGCAAATGGCGTTTGCTTTAGAATAAAGGTGGTGCTGCTTTGAAAACACTTCTGGGCCTTGGAGTCGACAAGACAATATTTGCTTTGACAACTTCAAGACGCATATTAATGTGGAGGCCTGACAGGACAACTGGTCGCTGTATGGCAGGAGTCCGGATTAATCCCCAGACCTCACTGAGGCTGGCAGTCACATCCTTGAAAATGGGTCTCAGTGAGCACTAAATACTCTAGTTTGTGATTCATACTCCCACCCGATGTATTGGGCCGTCAGACTTTCCGTGCCCACGAGTTTACTCTTGGCTTGTTAGAGACATTTATTGCTATTTAGAAGTCCCGCCTTTGAGAAGAATTACTTGCAGGGTTAGAATCAGATTTGAGTTGATGCGAAGGCTTCTCAGTTTGCATTTCACATGTTGGCACCTTCCTTTGATTGCAAATGTATCCTTTTCTTACCCAAAGGGTTACCCTTGCAATTAATGTTCAAAGGCAGATGTTAAGAGTGAATCTGTAAACAGTTTGTATAAATATTAAGACCCCGGATATTCATGTCGAAATCCCCGTGCTTTTTATGTATGTGCTTCGCCGAAGAGTGCTGGTGTCCAACTTGAAGTCATTTTTGTCTGTCCTGCACAGAATGTGTTTGAAAATAATTTTATGAAAGGTATCGCGGAATTCCTGAATCTTGTAGGCGTAGATGATGGGATTCCCAACAGAGTTGGCGTGAGAGAGAATGATGGCGGCGTTCATGATGCGTGGGTCCATGGTTTGGAAATACTGTGGGTGAAAATAATTGATGCAGTTGATGATGTGAAGTGGAAGCCAGCAGAAGGCAAAGAAGCCGACAATGATGGACAGCGACTTTGCGACTCTTACTTGATTCTGTAAGTACGTCCTGGAGGTGTCAGAATTTACAGAGTTCAGCTCGATCTTTCTCAGCTGCTTTCTGGCAACAGTGAAGATTTTTACATAAATGCCCAGCATGATGAGCAGTGGAGTCAGAACGCAGCCCAGGAAATTAAAGTAAATCATGTATTTCATATTGACCACGTTCAGAAAGAGACATTTCACTAAGCAGTAGTGGATGCCGGAGTCGTTCCCCGGACGGGGTGCCCAGCCTGTGATGTTTCGGCACTCCGCCTCCTGCCTCCTGTTCCAGCCGAGAAACGGAGTCAGACCGATCACCAAGGACAGGATCCAGAAGACTGCTATAATCAGCCTGGCACGCCTCCCAGTTATCAGCCCCTTGTATCTGTGAGAGAGAAGAAACACAAAGTCAGGAAACAAATAGTAACGGCCATTGTCTTCAAGCAGTTCCTGCCATTTGCCATTGGGAAATGCAACATGTTTTCCCAAGATTGCTTTCTCTTTATTTAAGCTTCCCATAAATGGAAATCAGTGGAGAGGAGAAGTGGGTGAACCGCCCCCTCCCAAGGAGCACAAACTGCTAATAAATGTTTCAATCGTTGTAAAAATCCAAACCATTTGAAATACAGGAATGCACAGGACCAGAACTGACCAATCAGCCCATTTCACCAGTTCAAAACTAGAATCAAGTTCACTACATATCCCTCAATTGGTTTTCAAGCCAAATAAGAACATAAGAAGTAGGAGCAGGCCATACGGCCCCTCGGGCCTGCTCCGCCATTCAATAGGATCATGGCTGATCCGAACCTAGACTCACGTCCACTTCCCTGCCTGCTCCCCGTAACCCCTAATTCCCTTATCAGCTAGGAAACCGTCTATCTCTGTTTTAAATCTACTTAATGTCGCAGCCTCCACAGCTCGCTGAGGCAGAAAATTCCATAGATTCACCACCCTCTGAGTGAAGAAGTTTCTCCTCATCTCAGTTTTGAAAGGGCAGCCCCTTATTCTAAGATTATGCCCCCTAGTTCTAGTCTCACCCATCAGTGGAAACATCCTCCCCGCATCCACCCGATCAAGCCCCCTCACAATCTTATATGTTTCGATAAGATTGTCTCTCATTCTTCTGAATTCCAATGAGTAGAGGCCCAACCTACTCAACCTTTCCTCATAAGTCAACCCCCTCATCTCCGGAATCAACCGAGTGAACCTTCTCTGAACTGCCTCGAGAGCAAGTATATCTTTTCTTAAATATGGAAACCAAAACTGTACGCAGTATTCCAGGTGTGGCCTCACCAGTACCCTGTATAACTGAAGCAAGACTTCCCTGCTTTTATACTCCATCCCCCTTGCAATAAAAGCCAAGATTCCATTGGCCTTCCTGATCACCTGCTGTACCTGCATACTAACCTTCTGTGTTTCATGCACCAGGACCCCCAGATCCCTTTGTACTGTAGCACTTTGCAGTTTCTCTCCATTTAGATAATAACTTGCTCTTTGATTTTTTCTGCCAAAGTGCATAACCTCACACTTTCCAACATTATATTCCATCTGCCAAATTTTTGCCCACTCACTTAGCCTGTCTATGTCCTTTTGCAGGTTTTTTTATGTCCTCCTCACTCACTGCTTTCCCTCCCATCTTTGTATCGTCGGCAAACTTGGATATGTTGCACTTGGTCCCCTCCTCCAAATCATTAATATAGATTGTAAAGAGCTGGGGTCCCAGCACTGACCCCTGCGGAACACCACTAGTTACTGTTTGCCAACCCGAGAATGAACCATTTATCCCAACTCTGTTTTCTGTTAGATAGCCAATCTTCCACCCATGCCAGTATATTACCCCCAATCCTGTGATTTTTTATCTTGTGCAGTAATCTTTTGTGTGGCACCTTGTCAAATGCCTTTTGGAAGTCCAAATACACCACATCAGTCAAAGTGTTGTCAGCTTTGATCATATCCCTGGGTTGTCCATTCCAAACCCTAATCAGGTTCACTAGATTGTGAAGTAGGACGGAGAAATGGCCAATTAAATTAATTGTCAACATCTGGAAAGCGATGAAACTCGGGAGGGAGAATAAACACCAGAACTATAAACTGGATGCCATTAATCTATTGAAACTCCCTCCTTCTGGACCTGATCAGGCCACTCCACTGATTGTACACATTTCCCCTCCCCTTTCTCAACTCCCAAATCATTGTTGTACAATATAAGAACATAAGAAATAAGAGCAGGAGTAGACCATTCAGCCCCTCGAGCCTGCTCCGCCATTCAATAAGACCATGGCTGATCATCGACCTCAACTCCACTTGCCCGCCTAATCTCCATATCCCTTAATTCCTCTGGAGTCCAAAAATGTATCAACCTCAGCCTTGTAGATACTCAACAACTGAGCCTCTACAGCCCTCTGGGGTAGAGAATTCCAAAGATTCACAACCCTCTGAGTGAAGAAAATTCCTCCTCATCTCAGTCTTAAATGGCCTACCTGTTATCCTGAGACTATGCCCCCAGTTCTAGACTCTCCAGCCAGGGGAAACAACCTCTCAGCATCTACCCTGTCAATCCCCCTCAGAATTTTATATGTTTCAATGAGATCACCTCTCATTCTTCTAAACGCTAGAGAATATAGGCCCAATGTACTCAATCTCTCCTCATAGGACAACCTTCTCATCCCAGGGATCAATCTAGTGAACCTTCATTGCACCGCCTCTAAGGCAAGTATATCCTTCCTTAAATAAGGAGACCAAAACTGTGCACAGTACTCCAGGTGTGGTCTCACCAGAACTCTGTACAATTGTAGCAAGACTTCCTTACTCTTGTACTCCAGCCCTCTTGCAATAAAGGCCAACATGCCAGTTGCCTTCCTGTACCTGCATGCTAACTCTTTGTGTTTCTTGCACTAGGACACCCAAATCTCACTGAACACCAACATTTAATAGTTTCTTACCATTTAAAAAATATTCTTCCTATCAAAGTGAATAACCTCACACTTCCCCACATTATACTCCATCTGCCACCTTATTGCCCACTCACTTAGCTTGTCTATATCCCCTTGAAGGCTCTTTGTGTCCTCCTCACATCTTACTTTTCTACCTAGCTTTGTATCATCAACAAACTTGGATACATTGCACTCGGTCCCTTCATCTAAGTCGTTAATACAGATTGTAAATAGCTGAGGTCCAAGTATTAGCTGCGGCACCCCACTAGTTACAGCTTGCCAATCTGAAAATGACCCGTTTATCCCTACTCTCTGTTTTCTGTCTGTTAACCAATCCTTTATCCGTGTTAATACCTTACCCACAACCCCATGTGTCCTTATCTTGCTTAACAACCTTTTATGTGGCACCTTATCGAATGTCTTTTGGAAATCCAAATATACTACATCCACTGGTTCCCCTTTATCTATCCTGCTAGTTACATCCTCAAAAAACTCTAATAAATTTGTCAAACACGATTTACCTTTCATAAAACCATGTTAACTCTGCCTAATCATATTATGATTTTCTAAGTACCCTGATACCACTTCCTTAATAATGGATTCCAGCATTTTCACAATGACTAATGTCAGGCTCACTGGCCTGTAGTTGCTGGTTTTTTCTCTCCCTCCTTTCTTGAATAGCAGGGTTACATTTGCTACCTTCCAATCTGCTGGGACCTTTCCTGAATCTAGCGAATTTTGAAAAATCACAACCAATACATCCACTGTCTCTGCAGCCACCTCTTTTAGAACCTTAGGATGTAGGCCATCAGGTCCAGGGGATTTGTCGTCTTTTGTCCCATTAGTTTCTCAAGTACTTTTTCTCTACTAATATTAATTACTTTAAGTTCCTGACTCTCATTAGACCCTTGGTTCCCCACTGCTTTTGTTATACTTTTTGTGTCTTCTACTGTGAAGACAGATACAAAATATTTGTTTAAAGCCTCTGCCATTTCCTTGTTCCCCAATATAATTTCTCCTGTTCCAGTCTCTAAGGGACCAGTGCTTACTTTTGCTACTCTCTTCCTTTTTACATACTTGTAGAAGCTCTTACAATCTGTTTTATATTACTTGCTAATTTACTCTCATTCTATTTTCTCCCTTTTTACCAATTTTTGGTCATCCTTTGCTGGTTTCTAAAGCTCCCCCAATCCTCAGGCTTACTATTATTCTTTGCAACATTATAGGCCTCTTCTTTTAATGTAACACTATCCTTAACTTCTTTAGTTAGCCATGGATGGATCACTTTTCCCGTGGAGTTTTTATTTCTCAATGGAATGTATATTCATTGAGAATTTTGGAATATTTCTTTAAATAATTGCCACTGCTGTCATACCTTTGAATCTAATTTCCCCATCTACCTTAGCCAACTCGCCCCTCATACCTACGAAATTGGCTTTGTTTAAGTTTAAGACTCTAGTTTCAGACTTAAGAATGTCACTTTCAAACTCAATGTGAAATTCTATCATATTATGATCACTCTTTCCTAGAGGATCCTTTACTATAAGATTACTAATTAACCCTGTCTCATTACACAAAATAAGATTTAAAATAGCCTGTTCCCTGGTTGGTTCCATGACATATTGTTCTAGGAAACTGTCTTGAATACATTCCATGAACTCATCCTCCAGACTACCCTTGCCAATTTGATTTGACCAATCTATATGCAAAGATCCCTGTGCTGATCTTTGGGGTCCCCATTAGTCACTTCCTGCCTCTCCACCAAAGCCCGCATGTACAGCCACCTTCTGCTCCCTCACTGCTGCTGGCTCCCAATCCTCAAGAACTGCACCCTTGTGCTTTTCTACCTTATGTACCAGCCTCCTCTGCAGCACGGTATCAAAGCCTGGCTGAAGTTGAGGAACTGCCTCTTCCACAAGCTCTGATATCCTGAAAGAATCCCAACAGGTTTGTCCAGCATGAGCCTGCCCCCCTGGGCCCCCCTCACCACCCTAATAGCCTCCAATATTTTACCCATCACAGGTGTCAGGATCAGCAGCCAAGACAGTCCTTTGCCTATTGTTTTTAAAAAGAATGATATTATTGTCCTTTCTCCTTAATTCGTTGGTACAACTCCTGATTCTAATGATTCTCTAAAGATCCTGCCAAAATGTGACCAATTACATAATCTAATTTCCTTAAGCACCACAGTGTGTGGTCCCGGGACCATGTCCACTTTACTGCCTTCATTTCCAACCCTTCTTTATCAGTAATTACTATTCTCCTTAAAATTTCCATGAAACTCATCTCTCACGTCAGGGAGAGTTGGCAACTTGTTCAGTGATTACCAACACACAGAAATCCTTCAGATTTTCCAACATTTCTAGACAGGGGAGCTAGTCATTGACTCACTAAGTGCTTTGGGACTTCCTGAGGTTATGAAAGGTGCTATATAAATGGAAGTCTTTCTTATTTTCTTTCTATTCATGGAATTTGATAATTCAGCTGGCAGAGGACATGATTCAAGCATGGAATCACAAGATAATTACACATAAGGGAGGCCATTCGGCCCATCATAATTCATCCATCCAGAAAGATCCTATATCCCCTCATTGTTGCATCTAATTGTTTCTCAAACAATTCCAGGGTTTTCACCGCCACTACTTTGTAGAAGTCCATCCCACTCTTTGTACAAAGAATAATTCACCAATATCAGTCTTCAGTTTATCTTTTACTAGTTTGCACATACCTGTCCTACTATCACAACTTAATTTACTATCATTATAATAATTTCTATAATATTTTCTAATGTTCACCCCTCAGGTGCTGCCATTCCAGGTTGAAAAGCCCAAGTTTCTGCAGCCTTTCCTCGTGTCACACACCAACACTAGGCACCAGCCTTGTGGGTCTTCTCTCCATTGCCTCTGGGGCTTGAATGTCTCCCTTGTTTCTGGACACATTACTCAAGGTGCAGTCTGTGCTCTGTACAGTTTGATCATGACTTCCTCTTACTCACATTCTGCTGCTTGCTACATAGTTCAATGCTCTTGGCGTTGTTGCTATTCTGCATTGTTTGAACAGGTTGAACATTGAGTCTAAGATTCCTCAGTCTGTTTCAACTTTGCCCGGAGATATTTAGCACCAGTCATGCTGTTTGTGGCTCAACCATGTTTCCTCCCTGTGCAGCATTAAGTTTCATCTCTCATTGTTCTGCTCCCACACATATTTTGTCCAACTCATGCTATAATTTCTAAGCTGCTTCCTTCGATTCTGCTGCCCAACTATTTGGTGTCATTTGACTAATTTGTATTGAGTTTCTGAGTTCAAGTTGTTGATGTAAAGTAGAAACTGTAGTGGTCCCAAAATTGAATTCTGGGCCACCCCACTCAGTGTTTTCCCTGCCCAACATAACTCCTCTAACAGGTACCCATTGGTTTCTATCCTTCAGACAATTTCTAATCCACTTCCACGATTTTACATAGAATTACATCAAAATGACAATACGGAAACAGCCCAACTGGTCCGTGTTGGAGTTTATGTTCCACATGAGCAGTGTCCTGATCCCATGTGTGTGCTCTGTTCCCATATCCATGTTCCCCTTTCCTTCACCTATCTAACCTTAAATGTTGACGTGGGCCCTGAATTTTCTCTGACATTTTGGCGCCGTGCTGTGCGACTTTGCCTGACGTGTGTTAATAAGATTGTCAGCACATTCCCAGTAAAGTTCTGGCGTGGAGTGACAGATAACCCAAGGAAATTCAGGGAAATAGTTTCTGCTTCAATCACTAATTGATGAATTTGATGAACTCTCAGGGGAGGTGCAACATGGGTTAGATACAGAGTAAAGCTCCCTCTACACTGTCCCATCAAACACTCCCAGGGCAGGTACAGCACGGGTTAGATACAGAGTAAAGCTCCCTTTACACTGTCCCATCAAACTCTCCCAGGGCAGGAACAGCACGGGTTAGATACAGAGTAAAGCTCCCTCTACACTGTCCCATCAAACACTCCCAGGGCAGGTACAGCACGGGTTAGATACAGAGTAAAGCTCCCTCTACACTGTCCCATCAAACTCACCCAGGGCAGGAACAGCACCGGTTAGATACAGAGTAAAGCTCCCTCTACATTGTCCCATCAAACATTCCCAGGGCAGGTACAGCACGGGTTAGATACAGAGTAAAGCTCCCTCTACACTGTCCCATCAAACACTCCCAGGGCAGGTACAGCACGAGTTAGATAGCTACCTGTACAGGATCCAGTAGGATTATTGGCACAGGAAAATTTCTAGTAAGCCGACACAAACAGAATTGGTGCTAGAGAGGGTTGTCACTAAGCTGGGCAGGTGGTGCGCCAGTGGAAAAGTGAGTTTTCTGTGGGGCAGGGAGATGAGTTGGGGGCGGTGAATACACCCAAGAATCTCTTTTTGAGGTTTACATGAGTCGGTAGAAGATAAGTGAGTTAAAATCGCTTTGTGCGATATTGGAAAGAACTTGTTAGCGCTTAAAATAAATGGCTGATACTTTTGTTGAAATAGTATTCATCCGTTCAGTATTAATATCGCATCGCGTGAATTTAACCCAAAAGTGCGGTAAATTGCAGTGGACTAGTCCATGAATGGGAAAGAGCGAGTAGTGCATCAACTGGTTGTAATTATCTGAACTTGTACTGACTCGCCCTCAAACTTCCCTAATTTATTGCGCTTCACAGGTTAGCAGGAGATCGGCTGAATTTAAAAGACGGTTTTGTGACATCAGGAACTAGGAAATCTCTAGTCTTTGCAAACAGGAAAAGCTGTGAACTATATTTTTATAAAACAGGAAGAAATCCAAACCAGGGCTTTTCCCCTGAAATGCTTGAAATTGTTTAATCGCGAGTTAAGTGACTGCTATGTGGAAAGAAAGCCTTTATTGTACAGCACTGAGCGCAGATTACTCACCGACATCGTTCCAATTCTCAACATCCTTCTCTGAATTACCAAGATTAACTTTCAGAATCTGTTCCTGACTAGTTTTTAGTGCAGTCTGTGAGTTTGCTGCCACAGCGGTTTTTGATGATCTGTATTGGCACTCAGCCAAGATCTTTTTTTTACAATCAGTATATTTGATGATCCCGCTCTCCTGATTGTGTTAATCTTGCTCGGGTGCAGATCACAGGGAACAGGAGCCGCTCACTATTTCACTCTTCGTCCGATCCTGTCCCCATCCACCCCCACACGGGGCATTACTGGACAGTGATCACAATCAGGGGCCCTGACTCGCCGCTGGCCTGGCTATAATCAGCTCATTGAGCACAGACCTGGGACTGTAATCACCTGCAGGGCTCGACCACTTCCCATCGAATATACAGCACAAAAACAGGCCATTCGGCCCAACCAGTCTGTGCTGGTGTTTATACTCCAGCTCCAGGTAAAACCTGTGACTTGTTCTGATTTCATGATGGGCTTTTGGCCAAAAGCCCAAAGAGGGCCAAATGCCCGAAGGCCAATTTCAGTGGGATGAGAACAGATCTGGCCCGGGTAAACTGGAATTAAAGATTGTCAGGCAAAACTGTAATTGCACAATGGGTTGCATTTAGAGGAGATGGTTCGGGTACAGTCAAGGTACATTCCCACAAGGGGGAAAGGTAGGGCAACCAAAGTCAGAGCTCCCTGGATGACGAAAGAGAGAGAGTAAGATGAAGCAGAAAAAGGGGTGTATGACAGATGTCAGGTTGAGAATACAAGTGAGAACCAGGCTCAATATAGAAAGTTCAGAGGGGAAGTGAAAAATGAAATGAGGGGCAAAGAGATAGTATGAGAATAGACTGGCAGCTAACATAAAAAGGTAATCCAAAAGTCTTCTATAGGTTTATAAATAGTAAACGGGTAGTAAGTGGAAGGTTGGGGCTGATTAGGGACCAAAATGGACACCTACGCATGGAGGCAGAGGGTATGGCTGAGGTACTGAATGAGTACTTGCATCTGTCTTCAGCAAGAAAGAAGATGCTGCCATAGACATAGTGAAGGAGGTGGTCATTGAGATTCTGGATGGGATAAAAATTGATAAAGAGGAGGTACTAGAAAGGCTGGCTGTACTTAAAGTAGTTAAGTCACTAGGACCGGATGGGATGCACTGGCCATAATTGTCCAATCCTCCTTAGATACGGGGCTGGTGCCAGAGGACTGAATCACTTAGATGGTAAAGAGACCTACATCAGAATGCTGTTCATAGACTACAGCTCAGCATTCAACACTATCGTCCCCAACAAGCTGGCCTCCAAACTCCACACTCTTGGCCTGAACACTTCCCTCTGCAACTGGACCCTGGACTTCCTAACAAACAGACCCCAGTCTGTCAAATTAGGTAACCACACCTCCCCCCACCCCCCCCCCCCCTGACCCTGAACACGGGGGCCCCACAAGGATGTGTGCTGAGCCCCCTCCTCTACTCCCTCTTCACCCACGACTGTGTGGCTGTTCATGGTTCCAACACCATCATCAAGTTTGCGGATGATACCACGGTAGTAGGCCAGATCACCAACAACGATGAGTCAGCCTACAGGGAGGAGGTCCAGCATCTCGTGAAGTGGTGCGCCGATAACAACCTGGCCCTTAACATCAAGAAAACCAAAGAAATCATTGTGGACTTCAGGAAGTCTAAAGGCGGAAGTCACACCCCCATCCACATCAATGGGCCTGTGGTGGAAAGGGTGGACAGCTTTAAGTTCCTCGGAGTCCACATCACAGAAGACCTCTCCTGGTCCCTCAATACCTCCTCTCTGGTGAAGAAGGCCCAGCAGCGCCTATATTTCCTAAGGAGGCTGAAGGGATGTAACCTGTCACCCCTGATCCTCTCTAACTTTTACCGCTGCACAATAGAGAGCATCCTGACGAACTGTATCACAGTATGGTATGGCAGCTGTAGCTACTATGACCGGAAAGCCCTGCAGCGGGTAGTCAAAACTGCCCAACGCATTACCGGCACCCGGCTACCGACCATAGAGCACATATACCAGAAACGCTGTTTACGGAGGTCATGGACCATCATCAAAGACCCTACCCACCCCAGCCACAGTCTGTTCGCCCTCCTGCCATCTGGGAGACGCTACAGATGCATTCGCACCCGTACGACCAGATTTAGGAACAGCTTCTTTCCCAGGGCTGTCATCCTACTGAACTCCACAAATAAACTCTAAAGCCTGCACATCTGCCAATGCACTTTAATATGGTTATGTTTATGTTAATGTATTACAAGCCAAATGTATGTTGAATGTTTAAATGTCTTAATCTAAATGTACACTCTCGGGAGCTGCAAGCCTACATTTCGTTGTACTGCACTAACGATGACAATAAAGTTGATTATGATTATGATTATGAAATTACAAATGTTACACCATTGTTCAAAAAAGGGTGTAAGGATAAACCCAGCAACTACAGGCCAGTCAGTTTAACCTCGGTAGTGGGGAAGCTTTTAGAAACAATAATCCAGGACAAAATTAACAATCACTTGGACAAGTATGAATTAATTAAGGAAAGCCAGCATGGATTTATTAAAAGCAAATCATGTTTAACTAACTTGATCGAGTTTTTTGATGAGGTAACAGAGAAGGTTGATGAGGGCAATGCGGTTGGCGTGGTGTACATGAATTTCCAAAAGGCGTTTGATAAAGTGCCATATAATAGGCTTGCCAGCAAAGTTGAAGCCCATGGAATAAAAGGGTCAGTGGCAGCATGGATATGAAATTGGCTAAGTGACAGGAAACAGAGAGTAGTGGTGAACGGTTGTTTTTTGGACTGGAGGAAGGTATACAGTGGTGTTCCCCAGGGGTCGGCTCTAGGACCACTGCTTTTCTTGATATATATTAATGGCTTGGATGTGGGTGTACAGGGCACAATTTCAAAATGTGCAGATGACACAAAACTTGGAAGTATAGTGAACAGTGAGGAGGAGAGTGATAGACTTCAAGAGGACATAGACAGGCTGGTGGAATGGGCGGACACATGGCAGATCAAATTTAACGCAGAAAAGTGCGAAGTGATACATTTTGGTAGGAAGAATGAGGAGAGGCAATATAAAGTAAAGGGTACAATCCTGGAGCTGGTGCATGAACAGAGAAACCTGGGGGTATACCTCTGCAATCTCCTCCCTCAATTCTTTCAGCATCCTAGGATGCATCCCATCTGCTCCTGGTCATTTATCTATTTTAAGTACTGCCAGCCTTTCTAATACCTTCTCTTTATCCATTTTTATCCTATCAAGTATCTCCACTGTCTCCTCCTTTACTATGTCTTTGGCAGCATCCTCTTCCTTGGTGAAGACAGATGCAAAGTGCTCGTTTAGTACCTCAGCCATACCCTCTGCCTCCGTGCATAGTCTCCTTTTTGGTCCCTAATTGGCCCTTCCCCTCCTCTTACTACCCTTTTACTATTTATATGCCTATAGAAGACTTTTGGGTTACCTTTTATGTTGGCTGCCATTCTATTCTCATACCCTCTCTTTGCCCCTCTTATTTTCTTTTCCACTTCTCCTCTGACCTTTCTATATATAGCCTGATTCTCAGATGTATTTGCAGCCTGGCATCTGTCATATGGGCTCTTTTTCTGCTTCATCATACTCTCTATCTCTTTCGTCATCCAGGGAGCCCTGACTTTAGTTGCTCTGCCTTTCACTCTAGTGGGAATGTACCTCAACTGTACCTGAACTATTTTCTCTTTAAAGGCAGCCCATTGTTCCATTACAGTTTTGCCTGCCAATCTTCGATTCCAGTTTACCCAGGCCAGATCCGTTCTCATTCCACTGAAATTGGCCTTCCCCCAGTTAAACATTTTTATGCTAGTTTGCTCCCTGTCCTTTTCCATAGCTAATCTAAACCTTATGATATTATGATCACTGTTCCCTAAATGTTCACCTACTGACACTTGCTCCACTTGACCCACCTCATTCCCCAGAACCAGATCCAGCAATGCCTCCTCCCTCGTCGGGCCAGAAACATACTGATCAAGAAAGTTCTCCTGAACACACTTCAGAAATCCTTCCCCTTCTCTGCCCTTTACACTATTATGATCCCCATCTATATTAGGATAGTTGAAGTCCCCCATTATTACTACTCTATAGTTCTTGCACCTCTCTGTAATTTCTCTGCAAATTTGCTCCTCCATATCTTTCCCACTATTTGGTGGTCTATAGAATACACCTAGTAGTGTAATGGCACCTCTATTATTTCTTCACTCTAGCCACATAGATTCTGTCCTTGACCCCTCCAGGACATCCTCCCTCTCCAGCACTGTAACATTCTCCTTGACCAATACTGCCACACCACCTCCGATCTTTCCTTCCCTATCTTTCCTGAACACTTTATATCCAGGAATATTTAATACTCAATCATGCCCTTTTCTGAGCCAGGTCTCAGTTATTGCCACGACATCATATTCCCATGTGGCTATTTGTGCCTGCAGCTCACTTACCTTGTTTACTACGCTTCGTGCGTTCACATACATACACTGTAAACCTATCTTAGACCATCCTGTGTTTTCTCTTAGTTTGACCCTCCCAATACCTTACTATTTCTTACTTTAGTGCTCTCTGCCTCTCCCAATCCTTTGAGCACTTTATTTCTCCTTTCTAATGTTACATCCTGGTGCCCATTCCCCTGCCAAATTAGTTTAAATCCTTCCCAACTGCACTAGCAAACCTCCCTGTGAGGATATTGGTTCCAGCCCTGTTGAGGTGCAAACCATCCGGCCTGTACAGGTCCCACCTCCCCCAGAACCAGTCCCAATACCCCAGGAATCTAAAGCCCTCCCTCCTGCACCATTTTCCAAAAATGCATTAATCTG
This sequence comes from Somniosus microcephalus, assembly GCF_052327205.1. Lineage (NCBI taxonomy): Eukaryota > Metazoa > Chordata > Chondrichthyes > Squaliformes > Somniosidae > Somniosus > Somniosus microcephalus. The sequence goes on from NC_141008.1 coordinate 44,715,593, forward strand.
CACTATCCTCCTACTTCTATACTCACTAGCGCATGGCACCGGGAGTAATCCGGAGATTACTACCTTCGAGGTCCTGCTTTTTAATCTCTTTCCTAGCTCCCTGAAATCTGCCTGAAGGACCTCATTCCTCTTTCTACCTATGTCATTGGTACCGATATGGACCATGTCCTCTGGCTGTTCACCCTCCTGCCTCAGAATGTTCTGCAGCCGCTCGGTGACATCCTTGACCCTGGCATCAGGGAGGAAACATACCATCCTGGAGTCATATCTGCGGCCACAGAAACGCCTTTCTGCTCCCCTACCTATCAAATCCCCTACCACTATTGCTTTCCCACTCTTCTTCCTACCCCCCATCCCCTGTACAGCTGAGCCAACCGTGGTGCCGTGGACTTGGCTCTAGCTATACTCCCCAGAGGAACTACTGACCTCACCAGTATTCATACTGGTTGGCGAGCGCGATGCACTTGGGTCTCCTGCATTACCTGCCTGGTCCTCCTCTTCTGACTGGTGGTCACCCATTCCCTCTGCCTGCACGCTCTTTATCTGCAGGGTGACCACCTCCTGAAACGTGCTATCCACGAAGCTCTCAGCCTCACGGATGCACCGCAGTGACGCCAACTGCTGTTCAAACTCCGAAACCGGGAGCTCAAGCTCCTCCTGCTGATGACACTTCCTGCACATGTGGTTGTCCAGGACACGGGAAGCATCCTGGAGCTCCCACATGGCACAGGAGGTGCATTCCATGGGACTGAGCTGCCCTGCCACTAGTGCTTCCCAGAGCTCTCATCTCAGAAGGATATCAGGATTTGCCCCAATATATAATCGCCCCAGAGTAGCTCAAGAATTCTAACCATCATTCAGTGAGACCATCAGTAGATTTCCACTCACTGACAATCACCACATTCACCATTCCCATCAAGTTATTGTCTCAGATCGGAGCAGCTATTTAGCTGAATTCCTGGTGACATAAAACCACAGTCCTTTCCACTTAATCCTCTTTCAACTACTGCACCGAATTCCTGATCAGACCTCAGGGATGAGACAGTGTCTAAATTCTGCTTCCTGGCAGGATCTTCTTTCAAAGACTGATTTCCATTGGAATGAGTTGCAATGCATCTTATTCTCACAATAAACATTGACGCTTCTAGTGAACCAGAGCTCATCGATCCTGCACAGGGGCTCCTCGCTCAGCCTACAGTAACCAACAGAATTTTTCGACAGCACCTCCCAAACCCGTGGCCTCTACTACCTAGAAGGACAAGGGCAGCAGGCGCACGGGAACACCACCACCTCCAAGTTCCCCTCCAAGTCACATACCATCCTGACTTGGAAATATATTGGCCATTCCTTCATTGTCGCTGGGTCAAAATCCTGGAACTCCCTCCCTAACAGCATCATGGGAGCACCTTCACCACACGGGCTGCAGCGGTTCAAGGCGGCGGCTCACCACCACCTTCTCAAGGACATTTAGGGATGGGCAATAAATGCTGGCCTTGTCAACGACGCCCACATTCTGAGAATGAGTATCGGGGGTTCTGTATCCCAGTATCAGGGGGTCTGTACCCAAGTATCGGGTCTCTGTACCCCAGTGTCGGGTCTCTGTACCCCAGTATCGGGGCTCTGTACCCCAGTATCGAGGCTCTGTACCCCAGTATCGGGGGTTCTGTATCCCAGTATTGGGGCTCTGTACCCCAGTATCGGGGCTCTGTACCCCAGTATTGGGGGTTCTGTATCCCAGTATCGGGGCTCTCTACCCCAGTATCGGGGCTCTGTACCCCAGTATCGGGGATTCTGTATCCCAGTATCGGGGGTTCTGTACCCCAGTATCGGGGGTTCTGTACCCCAGTATCGGGGCTCTGTATCCCAGTATCGGGGCTCTGTACCCCAGTATCGGGGCTCTCTACCCCAGTATCGGGGCTCTCTACCCCAGTATCGGGGCTCTGTACCCCAGTATCGGGGGTTCTGTATCCCAGTATCGGGGGTTCTGTATCCCAGTATCGGGGGTTCTGTATCCCAGTATCGGGGGTTCTGTATCCCAGTATCGGGGGTTCTGTATCCCAGTATCGGGGGTTCTGTATCCCAGTATCGGGGGTTCTGTATCCCAGTATCGGGGGTTCTGTATCCCAGTATCGGGGCTCTGTATCCCAGTATCGGGGCTCTCTACCCCAGTATCGGGGCTCTGTACCCCAGTATCGGGGCTCTGTACCCCAGTATCGGGGGTTCTGTATCCCAGTATCGGGGGTTCTGTACCCCAGTATCGGGGGTTCTGTACCCCAGTATCGGGGCTCTGTATCCCAGTATCGGGGCTCTGTACCCCAGTATCGGGGCTCTCTACCCCAGTATCGGGGGTTCTGTATCCCAGTATCGGGGGTTCTGTATCCCAGTATCGGGGGTTCTGTATCCCAGTATCGGGGGTTCTGTATCCCAGTATCGGGGCTCTGTATCCCAGTATCGGGGCTCTGTACCCCAGTATCGGGGGTTCTGTATCCCAGTATCGGGTGTCTGTACCCCAGTATTGGGGGTTCTGTATCCCAGTATCGGGAGGTGGGGTAGCATTACTGGTTAAAGAAGGGATTAATACAATTGTAATGAAGGATATTAGCTCTGATGATGTGGAATCTGTATGGGTAGAATTGAGAAATACTAAGGGGAAAAAAACATTAGTGGGAGTGGTATATAGACCTCCAAACAGTAAGACGGAGGTTGGGGATGGCATTAAAAGGGAAATTAAAGAAGCGTGCAATAAGGGCACAGCAGTCATCATGGGTGACTTTAATCTACATATAGATTGGGCCAACCAAATTAGTAACAATACTGTGGAGGAGGAATTCCTGGAGTGTTTACAGGATGGTTTCCTGGACCAATATGTTGAGGAACCAACCAGAGATCAGGCCATCTTAGACTGGGTATTATGTAACGAGAAAGGATTAATTAGCAATCTTGTTGTACGAGGCCCCTTGGGTCGGAGCGATCATAATATGATCGAATTCTTCATTAAGATGGAGAATGAAGTAGTTGACTCAGAGACAAGGGTCCTCAATTTAAATAAAGGAAACTACGATGGTCTGAGGAGCGAGTTGGGTAGGATTGATTGGGGAATGGCACTCAAAGGGTTGACAGTGGATAGGCAATGGCAAACATTCAAAGACCGAATGGATGAACTACAGAATTTGTTCATCCCAGTTTGGCATAAAAATAAAACAAACAAGGTGACCCAACCATGGCTAACAAGGGAAATTAGGGATAGCATAAGGTCCAAGGAGAGGGCATATAAATTGGCCAGAAAAAGCAATAATCCTGAGGATTGGGAGCAGTTTAGGATTCAACAAAGGAGGACAAAGGGATTAATTAAGAAAGGGAAAGTAGAATATGAGAGTAAGCTTGCAGGGAACATAAAAACTGACTGTAAAAGCTTTTATAGATATGTGAAGAGAAAAAGATTGGTGAAGTCAAGCGTAGGTCCCTTGCAGTCAGAATCAGGGGAATTTATAATGGGGAACAAAGAAATGGCAGACCAACTAAATACATATTTTGGTTCTGTCTTCACAAAGGAGGACACAAATAACCTCCCAGAGATGCCAGGGAACATAGGGTCTGATGAAAGGGTGGAACTGAAAGAAATCAGTATTTGTAGAGAAATGATGTTAGGAAAATTGATGGGACTGAAGGCCAATAAATCCCCAGGGCCTGATAATCTACATCCCAGGGTACTTAAGAAAGTGGCCCTAGAAATAGTAGATGCATTGCTGGTCATCTTCCAGAACTCGATAGACTCTGGAACGGTACCCATGGATTGGCGGGTAGCTAATGTTACCCCACTATTCAAAAAAGGTGGTAGAGAAAAGGCAGGGAATTATAGACCGGTAAGCTTGACATCGGTAGTGGGGAAAATGCTAGAGTCTATTATAAAAGATGTAATAGCAGAGCACTTGGAAAGCAGTGACTGGATCGGACAAAGTCAACATGGATTTACAAAAGCTAAATCATGCTTGACTAATCTACTGGAATTTTTTGAGGATGTAACTGGTAAAATAGATAAGGGAGAACCAGTGGATGTGGTGTATTTGGACTTTCAGAAGGCTTTCGATAAGGTCCCGCATAAGAGATTAGCGTGCAAAATTAAGGCACATGGGATTGGGGGCAAGGTATTGACTTGGATGGAGAACTGGTTGGCAGACAGAAAGCAAAGAGTCGGAATAAACGGGTCATTTTCCGAGTAGCAGGCAGTGACTAGTGGGGTACCGCAAGGATCGGTCCTAGGACCCCAGCTGTTCACAATATATATTAATGATCTGGACGAGGGAATTGGATGTAATATCTCCAAATTTGCAGACGACACAAAGCTGGGGGGGAGGGTATGCTGTGAGGAGGATGTCGTGAAACTCCAGTACGATTTGGACAGGTTGGGTGATTGGGCAGAAACATGGCAAATGCACTATAATGTGGATAAATGTGAGGTTATCCACTTTGGTGGCAAAAACAGGAAGGCAGATTATTATTTGAATGGCAATAGATTGGGAGAAGGGGAAGTGCAAAGAGACCTGGGTGTTCTTGTGCACCAGTCGCTGAAGGTAAGCATGCAGGTGCAGCAGGCGGTTAAGAAGGCAAATGGTGTGTTGGCCTTCGTAGCAAGAGGGTTCGAGTACAAGAACAAGGATGTCTTGCTGCAGTTGTACAGGGCCTTGGTGAGACCACACCTTGAGTATTGTGTGCAGTTTTGGTCGCCTTACCTGAGGAAGGACGTTCTTGCCATGGAAGGAGTGCAGCGAAGATTCACCAGGCTGATACCTGGGATGGCAGGAATGACGTATGAGGAGAGATTGTGTCGATTGGGCTTATACTCACTGGAGTTTAAAAGATTGAGAGGGGATCTCATCGAAACCTATAAAATTCTGTCAGGCCTGGACAGACTAGATGCAGGAAGGATGTTTCTGATAGCCGGGGAGTCCAGAACCAGGGGTCATAGTCTAAGGATAAGGGGTAAGCCATTTAGGACTGAAATGAGGAGGAATTTCTTCACCCAGAGAGTGGTGAACCTGTGGAATTCTCTGCCACAGAGGGTGGTGGAGGCCAGTTCATTAAGTATATTCAAGAAAGAGTTGGATATATTTCTTAAGGTTAAAGGGATCAAGGGATATGGGGAGAAGGCAGGGACAGGGTAGTGAATTTGAATGATCAGCCATGATCTCATTGAATGGCGGAGCAGGCTCTAAGGGCCGAATGGCCTACTCCTGCTCCTATCTTCTATGTTTCTATGTCTGTATCCCAGTATTGGGGCCCTGTACCCGAGTATCGGGGGTCTGTATCCCAGTATTGGGGGTTCTGTATCCCAGTATCGGGGGTTCTGTATCTCAGTATCGGGGGTCTGTATCCCAGTATTGGGGGTTCTGTATCCCAGTATCGGGGGTTCTGTATCCCAGTATCGGGGGTTCTGTATCCCAGTATCGGGGGTCTGTATCCCAGTATCGGGGGTTCTGTATCCCAGTATCGGGGGTCTGTATCCCAGTATTGGGGGTTCTGTATCCCAGTATCGGGGGTTCTGTATCCCAGTATCGGGGGTCTGTACCCCAGTATCGGGGGTTCTGTATCCCAGTATCGGGGGTTCTGTATCCCAGTATCGGGGGTCTGTATCCCAGTATCGGGGCCCTGTACCCGAGTATCGGGGGTCTGTATCCCAGTATCGGGGGTTCTGTATCCCAGTATCGGGGGTCTGTATCCCAGTATTGGGGGTTCTGTATCCCAGTATCGGGGGTTCTGTATCCCAGTATCGGGGGTCTGTACCCCAGTATCGGGGGTCTGTATCCCAGTATCGGGGCCCTGTACCCGAGTATCGGGGGTCTGTATCCCAGTATCGGGGGTTCTGTATCCCAGTATCGGGGGTCTGTATCCCAGTATTGGGGGTTCTGTATCCCAGTATCGGGGGTTCTGTATCCCAGTATCGGGGGTCTGTACCCCAGTATCGGGGGTTCTGTATCCCAGTATCGGGGGTTCTGTATCCCAGTATCGGGGGTTCTGTATCCCAGTATCGGGGGTCTGTATCCCAGTATCGGGGCCCTGTACCCGAGTATCGGGGGTCTGTATCCCAGTATCGGGGGTTCTGTATCCCAGTATCCCAGTATCGGGGGTTCTGTATCCCAGTATCGGGGGATCCGATATATTTGAGTGAGGATAGAATCTTGGGGTTTGGGGAAATGTTCACGTCTCCAGGAACTATCTTTACTACAAACTAACTGCGATTCACTCGGTTCCTGTGCAGGTGACTTAATGCAGTCAAGCTCCACTTCACCGAACCTTCCTCTGGACATTTGCTGTTCCTAGAATTTATTTTCCATAGTCAAATTTGCTACTGGGTAAATGAAGTAGAGCTGGAAACTGCAAACTTGCCAGGCGATTCTACATCATGTAACTCTTCCCCATCCCCCAAAGGCCTCACAGTTACAGAAACGCGAGGGAATCACATTGCCAGGTGCTGGAATCCGTCACTGTTCGCTGAGCTTCTCTGCGCCTTGAAGCTAATTACCAGTAAAGAGAATCATTTCTCTCTTATGCTACCAAGAAAGATGTAAAAAAAATCACCGGAAGTTCGCTTCTAAAGTAACACTGCATCAAAATAATCTCAATAGAAACCACCGCATATCAGCGATGAACATCAGTCTGTGATTGTTTTTCAGTCAGATGAAGATATCTGACGAGTGCACAATGCAATTACCAACATAAAAGTCTCTAAACCAAAAAAACTGCACAAGTACAGGTTGTCCAACATGGATTGCAAACACTTTCCTGGTAAGGTCGCGCCCCAAATCCTCAAGTCTACCGGCTTCCAATGGCCACGGTTTAGCAGGTTAAAGTCATGGTTAAATCAGCAACTGATTAGACAAACGTCCTGATAATCTTCCTGGTGCTTGCCCAGTTAGGACTGCCCTGCCATCAGGGCACTGAGTGACCTGGGGTAAAGTGTGGAGGGGACCAGGCCCCAGTGACAGCTGACCGTCAATGAGCCAGTGCCCAATCTCCAACACTGCGGGCTACCTGGATTACTGAGTATAATGCGAGGGTTCTACTTGGTTCCAACCTCCCATTGCTGGGCCTGTTATCTCGGAGCCAGAGACTCCACGTACCTTCCTCCAAGGAGGATAGTGACTATTTGGTCATCAGATAAGCAGAGCCCTTGCTAAAGCAGATACCAAGAATAAATTCGGACCGACACACTGAGCAATACAATGTATGTCTGCACAGCCACTGTCCTGCCCACAGCATGAATCCAACGTAACCCCATTGAATAATAGTTTCAGCAGTCGGAGGTGAACAGTTTGAGCAACAACTGCTTGATATAAGATTGTGCATTTGTGAATTCAACCTTCGGGTATTGCCTCCAAACGGCTCTCAGCTATATGACAGCCAATTGCTAACTTGTGATGCGCCTGTCTTGGTGTTCTAGGTACACTGGGATTGGGTTGCCAGATCCACAGATCTTCCAATAACATTTCAGCAGGTGAATGGGAGAACGCTGCAATAACGCAGCCCATAGTTCCTGGAAGTGATTTAACTTCAGTTCTTCGAGCCACCTGGCTTTGTGCCGAAGTCAGTGTGCCTCTGCTCCACAATCCAAATCAGAGTTAACGCTCTCTGTCTCTCGGGCTAGTGTGATGATCTTCAATCACCAGGAGGACAGACACAGATTCCACCATCACCGCTTGTTCAGGGGCGATTCTGTTCCGCGGTCTGTGCGAATTCTATGGTTGCCAAACCTCCCGGACTCTCCCGGAATGAGGTATGAATCCCCCAGGCACTGCTGCCCAAAGCCCTTTAAACTCGAGCCACAGCAGCGACCCCCCTTCCCCGCTTTCGGCTCGGTGACGCCACCCCAGGGAGCCGGGGGCGGCTGGTGGGCAAACAGCAGGAGTCTGGGGGAGAGACAAAGCGGGAAGAGGTCGGGGCGGGGGCTGGGAGAGGGTGAACAAGAACTCCAGAGGAGAAGGTTGGAGCTGGGGCGGAATCGAGGGTCACTGTGGATGGGGGGTTTGGGACTCTGGGTGGGGGAGAGGGGGGTGGAGACAGACTGGGGAATGCAGTGGGCGTGGGGACCAGCATTTCCCACAGAGCCGGGAGCAGCGGCAGCAAGGTGGTGAGTGGGAGAGTCCCCGAGAGAGGAGCAGTCAGTAAAGGGGCGAGTGAAATCTGGGGACTTTACTGTGGGTAAATGGTGAAAGATTGTTTGCACTGCTGGGCTAATCGGGACAGAAACCGAGGAAGAACCGAGGGGGAGGGGAGAAGAAAGGTGTTTAAACTGTGGGCTATTAGACCATGAGATGCTTCACCACAAATGGCTACTGAGGCAGAGACTAGAACATAATTTAAAAGAGAATTGGAGTCCTGCCCACCTCTGGCTTCCTGTGTGACTACCTCGCCCACCCTCGGTTTCACCTCTTCATCTCACACGTGGGCCCCTGATTCTCGGAACTTCTTGCACAACAACTGCTGATGTGAAACCACCGGCAAAAATACTCGAGCACCAACAAGGAACAAGTTTTACATTTACATATATAGAATTTACAGTAAGAAACAGGCTATTCGCCTAACTGGGCCATTCGATGTTTCTGCTCCACACCATCCTCCCCCTCCCCCCCTTCATCTCCCCCTCCCCCCCCCCCCTTCATCTCACCCCCTCCCCGCTTCATCTCACCCCATCCTCCCCCTCCCCTCTTCATCTCACCCCATCCTCCCCCTCCCCCCTTATCTCACCCCATCCTCCCCCTCCATCTCACCCCATCCTCCTTCATCTCACCCCATCCTCCCCCTCCCCCTTCATCTCACCCCATCCTCCCCCACCCCCTTATCTCACCCCATCCTCCCCCACCCCCCCTTCATCTCACCCCATCCTCCCCCACCCCCCCTTCAACTCACCCCATCCTCCCCCTCCCCCCCTTCATCTCACCCCATCCTCCCCCTCCCCCCTTTCATCTCAACCCATCCTCCCCCTCCACCCCTTCATCTCACCCCATCCTCCCCACCCTCCCTTCATCTCACCCCATCCTCCCCCTCCGCCCCTTCATCTCACCCCATCCTCCCCCCCTTCATCTCACCCCATCCTCCCCCTCCCTCCCTTCATCTCACCCCATCCTCCTCCTCCCCCCTTCATCTCATCCCATCCTCCCCCCCTTCATCTCACCCCATCCTCCCCCTCCCCCTTCATCTCACCCCATCCTCCCCACCCTCCCTTCATCTCACCCCATCCTCCCCCTCCGCCCCTTCATCTCACCCCATCCTCCCCCCCTTCATCTCACCCCATCCTCCCCCTCCCTCCCTTCATCTCACCCCATCCTCCTCCTCCCCCCTTCATCTCATCCCATCCTCCCCCCCTTCATCTCACCCCATCCTCCCCCTCCCCCCTTCATCTCACCCCATCCTCCCCACCCTCCCTTCATCTCACCCCATCCTCCCCCTCCCCCCTTCATCTCACCCCATCCTCCCCCTCCCCCCTTCATCTCACCCCATCCTCCCCACCCCACCTTCATCTCATCCCATCCTCCCCCCTTCATCTCACCCCATCCTCCCCCTCCCCCTTCATCTCACCCCATCCTCCCCCTCCCCCTTCATCTCACCCCATCCTCCCCCTCCCCCTTCATCTCACCCCATCCTCCCTCTCACCCCATCCTCCCCACCCCACCTTCATCTCACCCCATCCTCCCCCCCTTCATCTCACCTCATCCTCCCCCTCCCCCCTTCATCTCACCCCATCCTCCCCACCCCCTTCATCTCACCCCATCCTCCCCCACCCCCCCTTCATCTCACCCCATCCTCCCCCTTCATCTCCCCTCATCCTCCCCCCTTCATCTCACCCCATCCTCCCCCACCCCCCCTTCAACTCACCCTCCCCCCTTCGTCTCACCCCATCCTCCCCCTTCATCTCACCCCATCCTCCCCCTCCCCTTCATCTCACCCCATCCTCCCCACCCTCCCTTCATCTCACCCCATCCTCCCCCTCCGCCCCTTCATCTCACCCCATCCTCCCCCCTTCATCTCACCCCATCCTCCCCCTCCCCTTCATCTCACCCCATCCTCCCCCCCTTCATCTCACCCCATCCTCCCCCTCCCTCCCTTCATCTCACCCCATCCTCCTCCTCCCCCCTTCATCTCATCCCATCCTCCCCCCCTTCATCTCACCCCATCCTCCCCCTCCCCCCTTCATCTCACCCCATCCTCCCCACCCTCCCTTCATCTCACCCCATCCTCCCCCTTCCCCTTCATCTCACCCCATCCTCCCCACCCCACCTTCATCTCATCCCATCCTCCCCCCTTCATCTCACCCCATCCTCCCCCTCCCCCCTTCATCTCACCCCATCCTCCCCCTCCCCCCTTCATCTCACCCCATCCTCCCCACCCCACCTTCATCTCACCCCATCCTCCCCCCCTTCATCTCACCTCATCCTCCCCTCCCCCCTTCATCTCACCCCATCCTCCCCCACCCCCCTTATCTCACCCCATCCTCCCCCACCCCCCCTTCATCTCACCCCATCCTCCCCCACCTTCATCTCACCCCATCCTCCCCCACCCCCACCCTTCATCTCACCCCATCAGCATTCCTTTCTCCCTCGCATTTATCGAGCTTCCCCTTAAATACACTGTGCTATTGGCCTCAACCACTCCCGGTGGTAGTGAGTTGCTGCTCTAATCTGCTTTTATATTCTAAGTGTAACTACCAATATATTAAACAAGTCATTTTAGAACCTACCCATCAATTTGACTTAGGAGACTTTGTTGCCAATTATTTACATAGAAACATAGAAGATAGGAGCAGGAGTAGGCCATCGGCCCCTCGAGCCTGCTCCGCCATTCAATGAGATCATGGCTGATCATCCAAATTCAGTACCCTGTCTCTGCCTTCTCCCCATATCCCTTGATCCCTTTAGCCTTAATAAATATATCTAACTCCTTCTTGAATATATTTAATGAATTGGCCTCAACTGCCTTTTGTGGTAGAGAATTCCACAAGTTCATCAGTCTCTGGGTGAAGAAATTCCTCCTCATCTCTGTCCTAAATGGCTTACCCCTTATCTGGTGAACAGCCAGTTGTCATGGTGCATATAGGTACCAATGATATCGGTAAAAAATGGGATGAAGTCCTAAAAGCTGAATATAGGGAGTTAGGAGGTAAATTAAAAAATAGGACCTCAAAGGTAATAATCTCAGGATTGCTACCAGAGCCACGTGCTAGTCAGAGTAGAAATAGAAGGATATTTCAGATGAATATGTGGCTAGAAGAATGGTGCAAGGGGGAGGGATTCAAATTCCTGGGACATTGGAACTGGTTCTGGGGGAGGTGGGACCAGTACAAACTGGACGGTTTGCACCTGGGTGGGACCGGGACCGATGTCCTAGGGGGAGTGTTTGCTAGTGCTGTTGGGGAGGGTTTAAACTAAAATGGCAGGGGGTTGGGAACCTGTGCAGGGAGACGGAGGAAAGGGAAGCAAGGATAGAAGCAAAAGACAGGAAGGAGAAAAGCAAAAGTGGAAGTCAGAGAAATCAAGGGTGTAAATCAAACATGGCCGCAGTAAACAATAATTCTAAAGGGTCTAAGAGTGTTAAAACAAACAAGCCTGAAGGCTTTGTGTCTTAATGCGAGGAGCATTCATAATAAGGTGGATGAATTAGCTGCGCAAATTGATGTAAACAGATATGATATAATTGGGATTACAGAGACATGGCTCCAGGGTGACCAAGGCTGGGAATTCAACATCCAGGGGTATTCAATCTGCAACTCTGAATCTCACGATCACTGGGACACAGCCAGGAAAAAAGCACTGGAGTGAGAACGAACTGAGTTTACTGAAGTATTCGCGTGACAGGGCGCCTTTGATAGCCCAGTAAATCACCTCCTAGTTTGAACCGGACCGTAAGCTAACCTGTGAATTCTATATTCAGGAATATGTGGTTTCCTCTCCAACTGCTGTGCTGTAATTGATCTTTCACCCAAACAAGGTTCACCAGGGTTTCATTTTCTCGTCCTAGGTTCATCCTTCACACTAGTGAGTGATTTATGTACTGTACATTACAGCAATGGCTACACTTCAAAACTGGGCTTTGGCACGTCCTGAGGGCGTGAAAGGTGCTACAGAAATGTAAGACTTTTTTCCTTCTTTCTTTGTCCTCAGTAAACACAACCCCCTGCCCTCTCATGGTGCAGGGGCTCAATCCCTACATCTTTAGTTTATCCGGGCCCTTTGATGGACGTTTTATTTAATGATTCTAGACGCAGTTTCTATGTGTTGGAGACTGGGTGCCGTTTCGGCTCCGCGCTATAGGCAGGATGTTGAGGCAACAGAGAGGGAACAGTCCCGATTCACCAGGATGCTGCCTGGTGTGAGGAAACACGATTCTAAAGAAAGGCTTGAAAAGTTGAGGCTGTTTTCATTATAACCGAGGAGATTATAGAATGAATTGATCGAGGTGTTTAAAATGATGAAGGAATGGGACGGAATTGATGGAAACAGACTGATTCCAGTGTTTAAGGGATTTCGAATGAAGGGACGTTGATGTAAGATTAAATGTGAGAGATTTAAGGCAGCGAGCAGGAAACCTTTTTACACAGTCGGTCGTGAGGCTGTGGAATTCACGACTGGAGTCGGTGCTTGAAGCAGAGCCCAGGGCAACATTTAGGAATAGGTTAGAGAGGTGGCTGAAGGAAAGGGGATAAAGTGATATGGGAACAGAGCAGGCACAGGGATTAGAACACTGCTAGTGAGGAGGATAAACACCATCAGGGACTGGATTAAGTTGGACAGTCTGTTTCTGGGTTGTCATTTCTAGCGCGGCTAACAGTCACCACCACTTACCTTTGATGGTTCCACCCCTCGACCTCAAATGGAACTCCACATCTTCTCTATCGCTAAACCTGCCTGCAATAAACTTGCCCTCTCAACATTCTCTTCAATGTTTATGAATCCCAAGTCAATTTAAGACTTCAATACTGCTCCTATATCTGGGGAGGCGCCTCTTGCACTCCTGGACAGGACATAAGAGAAAGCTCATCATATACAGATTGAAATGAGGCAGAAAAAGGAGGCTTATGACAATTGTAAGGTTCATAATACAGTAGAGAACCAAGCTGAAAATAGGAAGTACAGAGAAGATCTAAAAAGGGAATAAGTGGGGCAAAGAGCGAGTATAAGAATAGATTAGCAGATAACATAAAAGGGAACCCAAAAGTCTTTTATAAACATAATAAATAGTAAAATGGTGTATATGACTATCAAAAGGCGTTTAACAAAGTACCACATAATAGGTTTGTAAGCAAAATTAAAGTCCATGGAGTTAAAGGGTCAGCCCCAGCATAGATACAAAATTACCTAAGGGACAGAAAGCAGAGAGTAGTGAACGGTTGTTATTCAGACTGGAGAGAAGTTACAGTGCTGTCCCCTGGACTTGAATTTACAGGGCATCATTTCAAACATTGGAGATAACAAAAAACTCAGAAATGTAGGAAACAATGAGCAGGATAATAACAGACTTCAGAAGGATAGACAGACTGGTGAAATGGGCAGACACATGGCAGATGAAATTTAATGCAGAGAAGTGTGAAGTGATACATTTTGGCAGGAAAAATGAGGAGAGACAATATGAACGAAATGGTACAATTTTAAAGGGGGTGCAGGAACAGAGAGACCTGAGGGTGTACGTACACAAATCTTTGAAGGTGGCAGGACAAGTTGAGAAGGCTGTTAAAAAAGCAAACGGGATCTTGGGCTTTATTAACAGAGGCATAGAGTACAAAAGCAAGGAGGTTATGGTAAACCCTTTATAAAACACTGGTTAGGCCTCAGCTGGAGTATTGTGTCCAATTCTGGGCACCGCACTTTAGGAAGGATGTCAAGGCCTTAGAGAGGGTGCAGAGGAGATTTACTAGAATGGTTCCAGGGATGAGGGACTTCAGTTACGTGGAGAGACTGGAGAAGCTGGGATTGTTCTCCTTAGAGCAGAGAAGGTTGAGAGATTTAATAGAGGTGTTCAAAATCATGACAGAGTAAATAAGGAGAAACTGTTTCCAGTGGCAGGAGGACACAGATTTAAGGTAATTGGCAAAAGAACCAGAGGGGAGATGGGGAAACATTTTTTTACACAGCGAGTTGTTGTGATCTGGAATGCGCTGCCTAAAAGGGCAGTGGAAGCAGATTCAATAGTAACTTTCTAAAGAGAATTGGATAAAAACTTGAAAGGAAAAAATTAACAGGGCTATGGGGAAAGAGCGGGGGAGCGGGACTAACTGGAGAGCTCTACCAAAGAGCCGCACAGGCCCGATGGGCCAAATGGCCTCCTTCTGTGCTGTATCATTCTACGATTCTATCAGATAGTTGGTCATTCCCTGATTTTTAGCTTCCAATGTCCTAAAATTAGTCTCTCCATAGCAACCTCTCTTGTCTCTGTTTTATTGCTACCACTGTGGCCAATACTCCTTTTAACTTTCTTCCCCACTTTCCAGCTCTTGGTCCGTAGCCCTGTAGGTTACGATACTTCAAGTGCATATCCAAGTACTTTTTAAATGTGATGAGGGATTCTGCCTCTACCACCCTTTCAGGCAGTGAGTTCCAGACCCCCACCACCCTCTGGGTGAAAAAAGTTCTCCTCAACTCCCCTCTAAACCTCCTACCAGTTACTTTAAATCTATGCCACCTGGTTATTGTCTCTCTGCTAAGGGAAATAGCTGCTTCCTATCCATTCTATCTAGGCCCCTCATAATTTCATACACCTCAATTAAATCTCCCAGCAGCAGCGGCGCCGGCAGTGCGGACCTGGGAGGAGCAGCAAGGCGGCAGCGATACCAACTCAGCACCGGCAGAATTTTCATAGAGTGACGTCAGAAGTCAAAAGTGATATCAGCACAAGGGGAGGGAGCTGATTGGTGAATATCTGGTAATTGTTTTTACTTGGCTTTCTTAAAGTTTTTAAGTTTATTCTAGCTAGGTTAGTAAATCAGAGGTTAATTAGAGGTCTGGCAGGGCAGCTCACACCCGTGGAATGCACATCCTGTGTCATGTGGGAAGTCCTGGACACCTCCCGTAGTCTGGACGACCACATGTGCGGGAAGTGTCACCAGCTACAGCAACTCGAGCACCGGGTTACGGAGCTTGAGTGGCAGCTGCAGTCACTGCTGTGCATCCGCGAGGCTGAGAGTTACGTGGATAGCACATTTTGGGAGGTGGTCACCCTGCAGCTTAAGAGTGTGCAGGCAGAGAGGGAATGGGTGACCACCAGACAGAAGAGCAGGACCAGGCAGGTAGTGCAGGGGTCCCCTGAGCCCATCTTGCTCACCAACCAGTATTCGGTGCTAAGAGGGCGATGGTTCCTCTGGGGAGTGCAGCCAGAGCCAAGTCCACAGCACCATGGAAGGTTCAGCTGCACAGGCGGGGGGGAACAGGAGAGGGAGAGCGATAGTGGTAGGGGATTCAATAGTTAGGAGAGCAGACAGGCATTTCTGCGGCCGCAGACGTGACTCCAGGATGGTATGTTGCCTGCCTGGTTCCAGGGTCAAGGATGTCACTGAACAGCTGCAGGGCATTCTGAGGGGGGAGGGTGAACCCCAGAGGTCGTGGTCCATATTGGTACCAATGACATGGGTAGGAAGAGTGATGAGGTCCTGCAAGCAGATTTTGGAAAAGGGAGCTAGGAAAGAGGTTAAAAAGCAATACCTCAAAGGTAGTAATCTCCGGATTACTACCAGTGCCACATGGTAGTGAGTTCAGAAATAGGAAGATAGAGCAGATGAATGCATGGCTGGAGAGATGGTGTAGGAGGGAGGGCTTTAGAATCCTGAGAAATTGGAACCGTTTCTGGGGGAGGTGGGACCTCTACAAGCCAGACGGGTTGCACCTCAATGGGAACGGGACCAATATCCTCGTGGGAGGGTTTGCTAGTGCTGTTGGGAAGGGTTTAAACTAGCTTGGCAGGGGGATGGAAACCTAAGTATAGAGTCAATAGGGAGGGAAGAAAAACTGGAATTGGAAAACAAAAATGTAGAAAGTAAATTGGAAGGACAGAGGAATCAAGGGCTAGATAGTAGTCAACAAGAAGGTTTGCCTGTACTAAATGGTATACACTTCAGTGCAAGGAGTATAGCAAACAAGGCAATTGAGCTGAGGACACAGGTAGATACTTGGGACTATGATATTATAGCTATTACAGAGACGTGGCTGAAAGAGGGGCAGGTATGGCAGCTCAACATTCCTGGTTACAGGATTTTCAGACGGGATAGAGAGGGAGGTAAAAAGGGAGGGGGGGTCGCGGTATTGATTAAATAAACGATTACACTGTGAGGAGGGATGATATGTTGGAGGGATCATCAAACGAGGCCATATGGGGGTCGAATTGAAAAACAAAAAAGAGGCGATCACACTGCTGGGAGTGTACTACAGACCCCCAAACAGTGAGAGGGAGATAGAAGAACAAATATGTAGACAAATTTCTGAGAAGTGCAAAAACTATAGGGCAGTAATAGTAGGGGATTTCAACTACCCCAATATTAACTGGGATAAAATTAGTGTGAAGGGTATAGAGGGTGCAGAATTCCTAAAATGCATCCAGGAGAACTTTTAGCCAGTATGTAGCAACCCCACCAAGGGAGGGGGTGGTTCTGGACTTAGTTTTAGAGAATGAAGCTGGGCAGGTAGAAAGCATATCAGTGGGGGAGCATTTTAGTGCTAGTGGCCATAATTCTGTTAGATTTAAGGTAGTTATGGAAAAGGACAAGGATAGACCAGGAATAAAAATTCTAAATTGGGGAAAAGCAAATTTTGCTAAGCTCAGAGGGGATTTAGCCATAGTGGACTGGAAACAGCTACTTGAAGGTAAATCAGTGTCAGAGCAGTGGGGGGCATTCAAGGAGGAGATCTGGAGGGTTCAGACCAAATAATAATAATAATAAAGAAAAAAGGTGGGACTAACAAATCTAGAGCCCCCTGGCTGTCTAGAGACATACAGGGTAGGATAAAGAAAAAAAGGGAGGCGTATGACAGATACCAAGGTCTAAATACTCCAGAATCTTTAGAGGAGTACAGAAAGTGCAGGGGTGCAATTAAAAATGATATTAGGAAAGCAAAGAGAGAGCATGAAAAATTCTTGGCAAGTAAAATCAAGGAAAACCCAAAGATGTTTTATAAATATATTAAGAGTAAGAGGATAACTAAAGAAAGGGTAGGGCCTATTAGAGATCACGAGGGTAATGAGTGTGTGGAGCCGGGAGACGTCGGTAGGATTCTTAATGAATACCTTGCGTCTGTTTTCACAAAGAAGAGGGGCGAAGCAGACATTGCTATCAGGGGGGAGGAGTGTGAAATATTAGATTAAATAAACATAGTGAGAGAGGAAGTATTAAGGGGTTTAGCAACTTTAAAAGTGGATAAAACACCAGGCCCAGATGAAATATATCCCAGGCTGTTAAGCAAAGCAAAAGAGGCCCTGACCATCATTTTCCAATCCTCTCTGGCTTCGGTTGTTATGCTGGAGGACTGGAGGACTGCTAATGTGGTACACTTGTTTAAAAAGGGAGAAAAGGATAGACCGAGTAATTACAGGCCAGTCAGCCTAACCTCGGTGGTGGGAAAATTATTGGAAAGAATTCTGAAGGACAGGATAAATCTTCATTTAGAAAGACACGGATTAATCAAGAGTAGTCAGCACGGATTTGTTAAGGGAAGGTCGTGTCTGACAAACTTGATTGAATTTTTTGAGGAGGTAACAAGGAGGGTAGATGAGGGTAGTGCGTTTGATGTAGTGTATATGGACTTTAGCAAGGCTTTTGATAAGGTTCCACATGGCAGACTGGTCATGAAGTTAACAGCCCATGGGATCCAGAGCAAAGTGTCAAGTTGGATTCAAAACTGGCTCGGAGACAGGAAGCAGAGGGTAATGGTTGCTGGGTGTTTTTGTGACTGGAAGGCTGTTTCCAGTGGGGTTCCGCAGGGCTCAGTACTAGGTCCCTTGCTTTTTGTGGTATATATCAATGATCTTGACTTGAATATAGGGGGTATGATTAAGCAGTTTACAGATGATCCTAAAATCAGCTGTGTGGTTGATACTGAAGAAGGAAGCTGTAGACTGCAGGAAGATATCAATAAATTGGTCAGGTGGGCAGAACAGTGGCAAATGGAACTCAATCCAGAGAAGTGTGAGGTAATGCATTTGGGGAGGGCTAACAAGGAAAGGGAATACACATTAAATGGTAGGACACTGAGTAGTGTAGAGGAACAAAGGGACCTTGGAGTGCATATCCACAGATATCTGAAGGCAGCAGGCCAAGTAGATAAGGTGGTTAAGAAGGCATACGGAATGCTTGCCTTTATTAGCCGTGGCATAGAATATAAGAGCAGGGGGGTTATGCTTCAACTGTATAAAACACTAGTTAGGCCTCAGCTAGAGTACTGCGTGCAGTTCTGGTCACCACATTACAGGAAAGATGTGATTGTACTAGAGAGGGTACAGAGGAGATTTACAAGGATGTTGCCGGGAGTAGAGAATCTTAGCTATGAGGAAAGACTGGATAGGCTGAGTATGTTTTCCTTGGAACAGAGGAGGCTGAGGGGAGACCTTATTGAGGTGTATAAAATTGAGGGGCATAGATAAAGTGGATAGAAATTACCTATTTCCCTTAGCAGAAGGGTCAAAAACCAGGGGGCACAGATTTAAAGTAATTGGTGGAAGGTTTAGAGAGGATTTGAGGGGAAATTTCTTCACCCAGAGGGTTGTGGGGGTCTGGAACTCACTGCCTGAAAGGGTGGTAGAGGCAGGAACCCTAACCACATTTAAATAGTACTTGGATGTGCACTTGGGATGCTCCAAACTGCAGGGCTACGGACCAAGAGCTGGGAAGTGGGATTAGGTTGGATAGCTCTTTGTTGGCCGGCGCGGACACGATGGGCTGTAATGGCCTCCTTCCGTGCTGTAACTTTCTATGATTCTATGATTCTCCCATCAGCCTCCTCTGTACCAAAGATAATAAGCCCAGTTTATTCAATCTTACTCAAAATTCTCCAGTCCTGGCAACATCGTCGTGAATCTCCTCTGCACCCTCTCTAGTGCAATCACATCCTTCCTGCAATGTGGTTACCAGAACTGTATGCAGTACTCTAGCTGCGGCCTAACTAGTGTTCCATACAGTTCCAGCATAACCTCCCTGCTCTTAGATTCTATGCTTTGGCTAATAAAGGAAAGTATCCCGTATGCCTTCTTAACCACCTTATCTACCTGTCCTGCTACCTTCAGGGATCTGTGGACATGCACTCCAAGGTCCCACTGTTCCTCTACACTTCTCAGTGTCCTACCATTTATAGTGTATTCCCTTGTCTTGTTAGCCCTCCCCAATTGCATTACCTCACACTTCTCCAGATTGAATTCCATTTGCCACTGTTCTGCTTACCTGACCAGTCCATTGATATACATACGAACTTATGAACATATGAATTAGGAGCAGCAGTAGGCCACTCGGCCCCTCGAGCCTGCTCCGCCATTCAATAAGATCATGGCTGATCTGATTACTCCACATTCCCGCCTATTCCCGATAACCTTTCACCCCCTTGCCTATCAAGAATCTATCTACCTCTGCCTTAAAATATTCAAAGAATCTGCTTCCACCACCCTCTGAGGAAGGGAGTTCCAAAGACTCACGACCCTCTGTGAGAAAAAATTTCTCCTCATCTCTGTCTTAAATGGGCGACCCCTTATTTTTAAACAGTGACCCCTAATTCTAGATTCTCCCACAAGAGGAAACATCCTCTCCACATCCACCCTGTCCAGACCCCTCAGGATCTTATATGTTTCAATCAAGTCACCTCTTACTCTTCTAAACTCCAGTGGATACAAGCCTAGCCCGTCCAACCTTTCCTCATAAGACAACCTGCCCATTCCAGGTATTAGTCTAGTAAACCTTCTTCGAACTGCTTCCAACGCATTTACATCCTTCCTTAAATAAGGAGACCAATACTGTACACAGTACTCCAGATGTGGTCTCACCAATGTTGATATATACCACAAAAAGCAAAGGACCCCAGTACTGAGCCCTGCAGAACCCCACTGGAAACAGCCTTCCAGTCACAGAAACACCCATTGCTTCCTGCCACTGAGCCAATTTTAGATTCAACTTGCCACTTTCCTTTGCTCACCAGTCTGCCATGTGGGACCTTGTCAAAAGCCTTGCTAAAAGCCATGTAGACTGCATTCAAACGCACTGCCCTCAACACATGCCCCAAGTGCGGTCTGTGCCGGTCCCCCCGCTCCTACCTGAGGTGGACGCTGACGCTCAGGTAGCGGTCGATGGCCACCGCCAGCAGGCTGAAGATAGAGCTCTGTGTCAGCACCAGGACGAAGCAGGCGAGGAAGAGGCAGCCGTGGAAGCGGGTGTCCAGGCCGATGCTGATGGTGATGGCGAACGGGATGGCGAACGCTCCGACCGCGATGTCGGCGGCGGCCAGAGACACCAGGAAATAGTTGGTGGCAGTCCTCAGGTTGCTGTTGCTGGACACGGCGCAGCAAACCAGCACATTGCCCAGGATGGCCAGCACCGCCATCAGCAGCTCCAGCGCGATGTACGGCCGGTTCAGCTCCATGGCCAGCCCGGTCAGCTCTGCCCAGCCCCGGGCACACACCCGGACCCCCGGCCGCCCATCGGCCCGACCCCCTGCCCAGAGAGCAGCTCCACACCGGGACCTGCCCGGCTCCCCTCTCCCTCTCTCACTGTCTCCTTCCCTCACTCTCTCTCCCTCCTCTCCTCACTCCCCCTTTCACTCTTTCTCCCTCTCACTCACTCTCACCCTGACTCTGACTATCTCTGTCTCTTCCTCTTCCTCTCATTCTCACTCTCGCTCTCTTTTCTGTATCGCTCTATTTCTCCCGTTAGTCTATATTTCTCTCTTATCTTCCTGTCTCTCTGTTTCTCAATACCCTTCCCCTTCTCTCTCTCTGTCTCTCTCTCTCTGTCTGACAGTCTCACTTTATCTTTCCTTTCTATTCCGTTTCCGATCCCACCGCTCGGGCAAGTCTCATTGTCAGGGCCAAGGGGGCGTCTACAAACCACACTAGGGAGTGTCTCCAAATCTCAAAGAATACCGTCCGCTTTCCATTAGGGAGTGTCTTCAAATTGCAGAAAAAATCGTAGCCTTGTCATTCGGAAACATGACCAAATTACACAGAAATCCGCCGTTTCACATTGAGCAGCACAGATACACATAGAAGTCACAAAACAGAAACAGGCTATTCACCCCAACCAGTCCGTGTTGGCGTTTAGCCTCCTTTCACCCACCAACACAATCTAATGTCCAACTCCTGGGCAATCAGCCCTTCCCAGTAGGGACTGTCTCGAAATATGAGTGAATAAACAATACTGTACCTAATTAGCGTGTGACTTCAAACGGATGGAAGGAAATATCTGGGTTTGTGCTGTGTCTCCCTACACAGGGAGTCCATGAACTGTAGTCAAGGTACATGAGAGATAAAGGGCTTCTACAGCAGCAGGGAGGAACCGAGAAAGATGATTAATCTGATCCCACCTCACAGTTAGTCACACTGCACTGTGCAGTCACATCACACGGTACAGGATCACACCACACAGTACAGAGTCAGTCACATCGCACTGTACAGAGTCACATCACACGGTACAGAGTCAGTCCACACTGTACAGAGTCACACCGCACTGTACAGAGTCAGTCCGCACTGTACAGAGTCACATCGCACTCTACAGTGTCACACCACATTGTACAGGGTCACACCGCATTGTACAGGGTCACACCGCACAGTACAAAGTCAGTCTGTCCTGTACAGGGTCACACCACACTCTAAGTGTCAGTCTGCACTCTACAGAGTAATTCCACACTGTACAGAGTCAGTCACACTGTACAGAGTCACACCACACTGTACAGAGTCACACCGCACTGTACAGAGTCAGTCCGCACTGTACAGAGTCACACCACACTGTACAGAGTCACACCGCACTGTACAGAGTCAGTCCGCACTGTACAGAGTCAGCCACACCGCACTCTACAGAGTCAGTCCGCACTGTACAGAGTCAGCCACACCGCACTGTACAGTCAGTCCGCACTGTACAGAGTCAGCCACACCGCACTGTACAGTCAGTCCGCACTGTACAGAGTCAGCCACACCGCACTCTACAGAGTCAGTCCGCACTGTACAGAGTCAGCCACACCGCACTGTACAGTCAGTCCGCACTGTACAGAGTCAGCCACACCGCACTCTACAGAGTCAGTCCGCACTGTACAGAGTCAGCCACACCGCACTCTACAGAGTCAGTCCGCACTGTACAGAGTCAGCCACACCGCACTGTACAGAGTCAGTCCGCACTGTACAGAGTCAGCCACACCGCACTGTACAGTCAGTCCGCACTGTACAGAGTCAGTCACACCGCACTGTACAGTCAGTCCGCACTGTACAGAGTCAGCCACACCGCACTGTACAGAGTCAGTCCGCACTGTACAGAGTCAGCCACACCGCACTGTACAGTCAGTCCGCACTGTACAGAGTCAGTCACACCGCACTGTACAGTCAGTCCGCACTGTACAGAGTCAGCCACACCGCACTGTACAGAGTCAGTCCGCACTGTACAGAGTCAGTCACACCGCACTGTACAGAGTCAGTCCGCACTGTACAGAGTCAGTCACACCGCACTGTACAGTTAGTCCGCACTGTACAGAGTCAGCCACACCGCACTGTACAGAGTCAGTCCGCACTGTACAGAGTCAGTCCGCACTGTACAGAGTCAGTCACACCGCATTGTACAGAGTCACACTGCACTGTACAGGGTCACACTGCACTGTACAGAGACATATATGGGAACAGCTCACAGACTCCCTCAGACCCGATAAATGATTGCAATGAATGGTGCTTTGTCTGACACAGACACTGCCTGGGCTCCATGTGATGTCTCAGCTTCGGATTGGGCCCCAAATTAATCCTGAGCGTTGCTCACACATGTAGCTGGGGCTGGGGAGGGAGTTGGGGGTGAGCAGTGTTTGGACCAGGTAGTCTGATGGCTGATTGGCTGCTGGATTCATACTCATGAAAGTGGAATGTCTCTGGATTAAAGATCAGGACCTTTCTGCTCCGTGTGCAGTTGCAAAAGGCCGTTGCAGAAGGAACCTTCAATATCTTTCTACAGTTTCCAGTACTTCACCCCTTTTAAACAGTTGATTTACTCTCAACGTGCCCCAGGTGTGAGTGACTCTAAATCAATCAGCATTACAGTGAAACTGCGGCTGTGAGACGTTCCCTAACACAAAGCTGCTCTTTCCACGCCCCATTAACGCTTCTGCTCTGACCACAGAAACTCTCCGACCAGCTGAGTGATGCCAGCACTTTCTGTTCCTCTTGCTCTGATCTCAGTATCTCAGTCCAGGGCAGCCTGCTTATTCCTCCGGGACACAGCTGCTCATATATCAGAAACTAGAATACACATAGCAAGCACATCTGGCACTGATGGTGGTGTCTCCTGTCGAATAGATGGATCCCCGATGGCTTTTTCTAGTACTCGTGATTTAAAGCTACAGCCCCGCTCCGCTGATTCAGTTGGACGAGGACAGGATCGGTCTTGGCTGCGGTGGCGCTCGGGGTTGAATATTCTGTCAACACTCACTCTCTGGGCTGACACATGGAGTGTGGCCATTTAGCGGAGGTACTGGAGGTGACACCGGAACCTGCTAAAGTCAGCGCCTCAGGAGACCAGGGAGAACACTTGATGGATCTTCCATGACAAGCTTTGCTGTTAAAACTGCCGACCCACCACCTCAGGACGCTTCAACGGAAGATTTTGTCCACAATTGCCCATTATTCGAGCGCCTGATCTCAGTCAGGCTGTCGGGGTGAAAGGTCAAATTCAGGGGGGGGGGGAGAGAGAGCGCAAGTTGGGGAGATTCGCCCCAGCACCTTGTTCCTCTTTCACACAAGCCCCTGGTCAGTTACTGGCGGAGACCTGTGAACAGCTCACTCAGTGTCCTCCCAGTTACGGGCGCAGCACTGGGGTTGGGGAGGGAGAAGAGGAGAAAATAAATAAGGGGAATAAAAATTCAAATTTCACAAAATAATCGGGGTCCCTAAAATTGCTGATTGTTCAGTTCAAACAAACTAAAGTTCCAGTGTTTGTGAAAACACCCTCCTCCGCCTGGCTGAACTTGTTCTCACATTGAACAACTTCTCTTTTGACTCCATTCATTTCCTCCAAATTAAAGGTGTTGCTATGGGAACCCGCATGGGTCCTAGCTATGCCTGCCTTTTCGTGGGATATGTGGAACATTCTTTGTTCCAGTCCTACTCGGGTCCCCTCCCTCACCTCTTTTTCCGGTACATTGATGACTGTATCGGTGCTGTTTCCTGCTCTCGCCCTGAACTAGACAATTTCATTCACTTTGCCTCCAATTTCCACCCTTCCCTCACCTTCACATGGTCCATCTCCGACTCTTCCGTTCCCTTCCTCGACTTCTCCGTCTCCATCTCTGGGGATAGGTTATTGACCAACATTCACTACAAGCCCACTGACTCCCACAGCTACCTGGACTACACTTCCTCCCACCCCGCCTCCTATAAGGACTCTATTCCATTCTCCCAGTTTCTCCATCTCCGCCGCATCTGCTCCGACGATGCCACCTTCCAACACCAGTGCTTCCGACATGTCTTCCTTTTTCCTCAACCGAGGATTCCCCTCTACCATGGTTGACAAGGCCCTCGACCGTGCCCGTTCTATCTCCCACACTTCTGCCCTCACCCCTGCCCCTCCCTCCCGGAACCACGATAGGGTTCCCCTTGTCCTCACCTTTCACCCCACAGCCTCCACATTCAACGGATCATCCTCCGCCATTTCCGCCACCTCCAACATGATCCCACCACCAAACGCATCTTCCCCTCCCCTCCCCTTTTAGCATTCTGTAGGGACTGCTCCCTCCGAGACACCCTAGTCCGCTCCTCTATCACCCACAGCACCCCTTCCCCTTTGCCCAGCACCTTCCCGTGCAAGCGCAGGAGATGCAACACCTGCCCTTATACCTGCCCCCTTCCCACTGTCCAGGGCCCCAAACACCCCTTCCAGGTGAAACAGCGATTTACTTGTACTTCTTGCAATCTAGTATACTGTATTCGCTGCTCATGATGTGGTCTCCTCTACATTGGGGAGACCAAACGCAGATTGGGTGACCGCTTTGCGGAACACCTCCGTTCAGTCCGTAGGGGTGACCTCGAGCTTCCGGTCGCCTGTCATTTTAATTCACTGCCCCATTCCCACTCAGACCTCACCGTACTCGGGCTCTTGCATTGTTCCACAGAAACCCAGTGTAAGCTCGAGAAACAGCACCTCATCTTCCGATTAGGCACTTTGCAGCCTTCTGGACTCAATATCGAGTTCAACAATTTCAGATCATAACCTCGGCCCCTATTACATTTTTACATATATTTTTTATCCACACCTTTGTTTTGGCCCTTCCCCCTTTTTTTTCTCTCCCACATGGCAGCTGTCTCGCTTTCTGCCAATGCATTTCACACCTAATCTAGAGCCGTCTTTTGTCTCTCCACTAGTCCTATCACCATCTTGTCTCGTTTTGAATACCTCTTAATGTCTCTTCACTTCTCTTTTGTTCTCTCCCAGCCTGGCCTCTTAATCTATTTCATTTCCTGTGTTTTTTCAGTCCCGACGAAGGTTTTCGACCTGAAACATTGACTCTATTTCTCTCTCCACGGATGTTGCCTGGCCTGCTGAGTTTTTCCAGCATTTTCTGTTGTTGTTTGTGAAAACAAAGACTGACTGTCCAGTCCCAGTAGGATGGCCATTGATGGGCATAGTCCAGTCCCAGTGGGCTGGTCATTGATGGGCATAGTCCAGTCCCAGTGGGCTGGTCATTGATGGGCATAGTCCAGTCCCAGTGGGCTGGTCATTGATGGGCATTGTCCAGTCCCAGTGGGCTGGTCATTGATGGGCATAGTCCAGTCCTGGTGGGCTGGTCATTGATGGGCATTGTCCAGTCCCAGTGGGTTGGCCATTGATGGGCATTGTCCAGTCCCAGTGGGCTGGTCATTGATGGGCATTGTCCAGTCCCAGTGGGCTGGTCATTGATGGGCATTGTCCAGTCCCAGTGGGTTGGCCATTGATGGACATTGTCCAGTCCCAGTGGGTTGGCCATTGATGGGCATTGTCCAGTCCCAGTGGGCTGGTCATTGATGGGCATTGTCCAGTCCCAGTGGGCTGGTCATTGATGGGCATTGTCCAGTCCCAGTGGGTTGGTCATTGATGGACATTGTCCAGTCCCAGTGGGCTGGTCATTGATGGACATTGTCCAGTCCCAGTGGGCTGGTCATTGATGGGCATTGTCCAGTCCCAGTGGGTTGGCCATTGATGGGCATTGTCCAGTCCCAGTGGGCTGGTCATTGATGGACATTGTCCAGTCCTGGTGGACTGGTCATTGATGGGCATTGTCCAGTCCTGGTGGGCTGGTCATTGGTGGGCATTGTCCAGTCCCAGTGGGTTGGCCATTGATGGACATTATCCAGTCCCAGTGGGTTGGCCATTGATGGGCATTGTCCAGTCCTGGTGGGCTGGTCATTGATGGGCATTGTCCAGTCCCAGTGGGTTGGCCATTGATGGGCATTGTCCAGTCCCAGTGGGCTGGTCATTGATGGGCATTGTCCAGTCCCAGTCACTATCACTGAAATGAATGTCTGTACAGGGATGGTGTCGGCTTCAGAAGGCTTTGCAAAATAGACGTGCCCTTTACCCTTCACCTCATTTCACAGTCCCTGTGTGTCGTGTGAATAGTTTTTAAAAAAAAAACAAACTTGTATTTATTTAGCGCATTATCACATCCTCAAGACATCCCAAAATGCTTCACAACCAATGAATTACTTTTGCTGAAGTGAAGTTGTCGCCTCTCCCAACAAAAACAATCCCAATTTACCCATTGCTCATAACTCAGACTCCTGACACCCGGAACTATCTCCACATCCTTTCCTAGATCATGAGCAGTGCACATGGTGCTCGCTACTGGGTCTGACCAATGTCTCATACACGCCCCTTAGTGCATCTTTCCAGCCTCTTCACTTTGTCCTCCTGCTAATGCAGCACACCAACTCATTTACCTCCTTATTGCAGCCAAGCACTATGCTGACAGGGTCATAGATTTATCTGCTGTAACCCTTCGATCTTGTTCCTGATCAGCACACTGTGACACTGTTCCCTCTGAACGCACTCCCTCTTTTGTCTCTTGGCTGGATGAGATTCTGGGTAAATATGAATTATTTATGCGTATCCACATTAAACTGCATCTGCCACCTGTTGGCCCAGCTGCCTAAAATAGCTAAATGTTTCCGGATACTGGTTGCATTGGTCTTGATTCATTGCTCTGTCTTCTATTTTGATTCATCAAACTTGGAGATTTTCTTAAGATATCTTCAATCAAATTATTAATACATGTTAAAAGTAGCAAAGATTTCAAGATTGATCTCTGGGGGTCTGCTGCTCACAGCCACCGTCTCATGTGTGGCTTCAATTAGTTTCTTGTTTTTAGAGGCAGTTTTCTAGCCAGTGTTCTAATTTACCTTCTATGTCATGATTTCTGACCTGGAACTGTTTGTTTTGTCTTTCAATTTGAATTTCCATTATACTTTTCTCACTCTCCAAAACACAATCCCCTCTCAAGCTGAATCAACCTAGGCTGCCAACTCCTCCACATCTCCTCATGCCACACTGACCTGGTTATTGGACATATCTGCCGATAATGGGCTCCCTCTCTCAGCTCAAACATCCTCTCCAGCAAGAAGCTCCATACAGCATCCTCCAAGTATTCTGTGCAAAGCACCAAGCGAACACATGGAGCAGCAAATAAAGCTCACTGGGGCTTGCCCTGTCCACTATATGGTGCAGCCTCATTCCTGCCCTCCTCAAACCACCCCTTGTTCCAACTCTGGCGGAAGGAAAAAGACATGTGGCCAATTTCAGGGCCTCCCTCCCGGCCTCCCTAAGGCAACCGGGGTTTACCATCATGAAGAAAGAAAACTTGTGTTCATATCAGATCATGAGACAATTAGGGATGGAGAAAGCCTTTCTTCCATCTTAGTTCATCCATCCATCTGGCGCAGACTTGAAGGGCCGAATGGTCTCCTCCTGCACTATTCTATGATTCTATCCTGAAGTCCTCCCATCGCAACATCCCGTTGGATTTCCTGGGTTTTCACCTTCCCATTCTCTGTGTGAAGGATTTCCTGGTAACAGTCCTAAATTGACCTTTTACTATTACTGTGTCACCTTGCTGCACTCTCACCATTTAATTTTCAGTTATTTTTCAGATTTACCGATTCCAAACCATTTTCAATATTGAGATGCCAGCCGTGGCTCATTGGGCAGCTCTCTCACCTCTGAGTCAGAAAGTTATAGGTTCAAGTCCCACTCCAGAGACTTGAGCACAATATGTAGGCTGACACTCCAGTGCAGTCCATTTTTTAAATTCATTTATGGGATGTGGGTGTTGCTGGCGAGGCCAGCATTTATTGCCCATCCCTAGTTGCCCTCGAGAAGGTGGTGGTGAACCGCTGCAGTCCGTGTGGTGAAGGTGCTCCCACAGTGCTGTTAGGGAGGGAGTTCCAGGATTTTGACCCAGCGCCGATGAAGGAACGGCGATATACATGCAAGTCAGGATGGTGTGTGACTTGGAGGGGAACTTGGAGGTGGTGGTGTTCCCATGTGCCTGCTGCCCTTGTCCTTCTAGGTGGAAGAGGTCGCGGGTTTGGGAGGTGCTGCCGAAGAAGCCTTGGCGAGTTGCTGCAGTGCATCTTGTAGATGGTACACACTGCAGCCACGGTACGCCGGTGGTGGAGGGAGTTAATGTTTAAGGTGGTGGATGGGGTGCCAATCAAGCGGGCTGCTTTGTCCTGGATGGTGTTGAGCTTCTTGAGTGTTGTTGGAGCTGCACTCGTCCAGGCAAGTGGAGAGTATTCCATCATACTCCTGAATTAAGAACATAAGAAATAGGAACCGGAGTAGACCATTTGGCCTTTTGAACCTGCTTTGCCATTCAACAAGATCATGGCTGATCTTAGCGTCATGGGGGAAAAATTCGGTATCGCCCATTTTGGGGCGCTAATATCGGCTGGGTGCAAAGTTTAGCACACGGCTAATTATCGGCTCCGACTGCAAAATTCGCCTCTATCGCTCCTGGAGGTGATATGAGCACTAAATCAGGCACTACACACCTCTCTTAAGGCGCTACCATTGAGGAGCGAGGCGCTACCTCAGAACGCTACCGAAGCTCAGGTGATGTCAGTTAGCAATGGAACCCAGACAGACTGGCGCCAGCCAGTTCCTAAAGGGGAAGGTCCATCTTGCTCGCCAGGCACACCCTTCTCATTGTAGCATTGACTCTGGTGCTGGAAAGGCCTACCACCATTGTGCTGAGAGGAGTGATGGATAGGCCCAGGGAGAGAGCTCGGCGCTTTAGCAACCAGGCCTTGGTGGCTCTGGTTGGTGCTGTCAAGCGGCGACGGGCAGTGCTGTACCCAGAGAGTGACAGGGGGCCATTGCCCCGGGAGTGCTGAAGAGTGTGGAGGGAGGTGCCTCAGCACGTCTCCTCAAGGAGTCTGGTGCCGAGGAGTCACACTCAGTGTAGGAAGAAATTCAACGGCCTCACTCATGTCATCAGGATAAGTGGATGCTTTTCAATACCTCTACAACTCTCCACCTCAACTTCACTCTGTGGCCAGAGGGTTTAAAATCCCACATGCACAGCACTCATCCAAGACCTATGGCCATCTCATAAAAGACATATGCACATTCCACACCTTGTATACATTAAGGGCTATTCAACTATGGAAGGCACATCAGGCAAGCACATGGCGTCACACTCACTCAGACACCGTCCTTTTTCTTGCAGGCCAAGCTCTCTCATAACAGGCGAGAGCAGCAATGCATGGGAGGAGGACCGGCTGACCTACACCCCCTGACAGATTTGGAGGCGAGAGTGCACAGGATCGTTGCCAGCCAGGTCATAGGTGCCGTGGCCACTGGAGAGGTTGACCTCCTTGGGAACAGCAATGGTATGGTCATCAGCTTTCTCTCCTCTCTCATACCACTTGCCCCTCACAACACCAGCCTTTTACACTTTCAATCCAACTTACTGTCTCCAGTCCTTGCTCCCTTCCTGCCTCCCTGTCCTCACGCTAAAGCCACTCTTGTATCTCCCTGCTTTCAGATAGTGAACCACCAGCTGACCAGCTTGTCCCTCAAACTACCAGTGGGAGCGACGCCCAGACAAGGAGGAAGAGGAAGCCGGAGCCTCACCGCCTGCGTCTCCCAAGGGAGCCAATTCCGACACTGGGGCCACATCTTCCCTGAGGGGAGCAGGTGGGTAGGGTCTGATGAGGGTGAAGCTCCTGGACCCAGTGGGCTGCAGCAACGCCATGGGGGTAGAGAAGCTCAGGGGCCAGCTCCCCATAGGGTGAGTAGGCAAGTGAGTCCTGCTGCACAGGACCACGCCATCGCGGCCATGAATAGCCAGGCCTTGAGCATGCACACTGAGCTCATGGGTGCAATGGCAAGGGTGACCGAAAGCATGGATGGACTGGCTAGGAGTGTGGACGCAACGCAACGGCTTAGTGCTGCAATTCAGTTAATGACTGGTGCCATCCAGTCTCAGACTGCTCTCATGCAGTCTCAGATTGATGTCACGCAAGCACTGACTGCTGCCATCCTCGCTGGGTCGCCCACAGTCCCTCGGGGATCTCACAGTACTGCAGCAAGCCAGCAATCTGTGCTTGAGCAGATTGCTCCGGATGCTGAGGTGCTGCCCCGTGGGAGTGCCAGTGTGTCGGTCGAGCAGGAAGGTGCTGTCCTCTCTCAGGATGACAGCATTCCTGCTTCCACCACTGGCACTTCCCCATTGCACTTGCCATGGCCTGCAACACAGCCAGCCCAGACTGCTGCCGTCCATGCAGAATT
Source organism: Somniosus microcephalus (assembly GCF_052327205.1). Taxonomy (NCBI): domain Eukaryota; kingdom Metazoa; phylum Chordata; class Chondrichthyes; order Squaliformes; family Somniosidae; genus Somniosus; species Somniosus microcephalus. Next base: position 44,746,551 of record NC_141008.1, read on the forward strand.
GGTGCAGGCTGCAGCCGGGCCCTCCAGGCCCAGAGCTGGTCGAGGGTGTCCTTCAAGGACATCTGCAGTCTCTGGATCTGACCACCTGTGTGGTCCAGACAGCGGAACCGTTGCTTCAGCACGCCGATTGTCTGCTCAATACTGTTCCTGGTGGTGAGATGGCTCTCATTGTACCGCAGCTCAGCAGGGGTTTTGGGGTTACGGAGCGGTGTCATCAGCCAGGTGCAGAGTGGATAACCCTTGTCCCTGAGAAGCCATCCACTTGGGTGAGGCGGTGCCTGGAAAATGTCTGGCACACCAGTCTGGCGCAGGATGAAAGCATCGTGGCCGCTGCCAGGATAGCGGGCATTGACGGCAAGTATGAGTTGAGTGTGGTCCAACTGCACATTTAAGGAGTGGTAGCCCTTGCGGTTTCGGAAAACCTCTGCATTCTCCTGCGGTGCCCGCAATGCCACATGCATGCAGTCAATGGCGCCCTGCACCATGGGGAAGCTCGCTATCCTAGCAAAGCCACATGCGCGTTTGTGCTGCTTGTCCCGGGTCATGGGGAAAGAGATGTATTCGCGTCTCCTTTTATACAGGGCATTTGTTACCTCCCCGATACAACAATGGACAGCGAACTGGGAGATATTCGCAATGTCCCCAGTAGAAACTTGAAAGGAGCTGCTGGCATAAAAATTCAGAGCCACTGTGATCTTCACTGCCACCGACAGAGACGTCCTGGTCCTCAGTAGAGGCTGCAGATCTGGTTGCAGCAGGTGGCAGAGCTCAGTGACCACCTCCTTGGTGAAGCGCAGCCTGCGCAAACGCTGCTCCTCAGACAAATGAAGGCATGAGAACTGCTCCCTGAATATCCTCGGAGGGCAAGGTCTCCTGTGCAGAGGCCTGTTGACTCTCCTCCCTCTGGCCATGTTTGCCACTCTCTGCAACCTCCGATCTGCAGGTGCAGGATGACGCCCCGAGTCAGTGCAGCCCCCATAGTTTCTTCTAAATCGCTAGAATGAAGATGAAATAAAAATGAACCTGCAAAGTGCTGCTCAGTACCCAAAACTCCTTCACACAGTGTTGAATCTCTCCAGAATCTCTCTCCCTCTCAGCATGCATGGTGCAAAAATTTTGCCGACAAGAAAAGGCAGGAAGCGGCCGCCTTTAAATAGCACTCCTCCAGCCCCTTCCCGACAGCAAAACCTTCCCTTCTGTCGTTCCTAATGGCAGGCAGAAAGGCAGGGGGTGCGTCTCACTATCCGGCCCGGGGCGCTACCAGGGCATTGCATGCTCGACTGACGTCACGATCTGCGGGCGCAGGAGATCATGGCGGTAGTGTTTAGTGCTGCCGCAAAATGTCTGGTTATTTTGCGAGCGGTGCTAAACTCGCCACGCTTGGGCGCTACGTTCCTAGCGCCCCATTACAACCACCAGCCCCCCGCCGGATGCGCTAACGGGAGGCAATAACCAATAGAATTTTTGCTCCATAGTCATATAGAGTCATACGGCACAGAAGGAGGCCATTCGGCCCATCGCGTCCATGCCGGCTCTCTGTAGAACAATCCAGTCAGTCCCATTCCCCCACTCCATCTCTGTAGCCCTACAAGTTTACTTCCCTCAAGTGCCTATCCAGTCTCCCCTTTAAAACATTGAGTGTCTCCGCTTCCACCACTTCCGTCAGGTGCTGGGCTCCACCATCATTGAGATCTGTCGGAGGGGCAGTACTGAGGGAGCGCCACACTGTTGTAGGGGCAGTACTGAGGGAGCGCCGCACTGTCGGAGGGTCAGTACTGAGGGAGCGCTGCCCTGTCGGAGGGTCAGTACTGAGGGAGCACTGCACTGTTGGAGGGGCAGTACTGAGGGAGAAGTGCACTGTCAGAGGGTCAGTACTGAGGGAGCACTGCACTGTCGAAGTGGCGGTATTGAGGGAGCGCTGCACTGTTGGAGGGGCAGTACTGAGGTAGTGCTGCCTGTTGGAGGGGCAGTACGGAGGGAGCGCTACACTGTCGGAGGGGCAGTACTGAGGGAATGCTGCACTGTCGGAAGGGCAGTACTGAGGGAGCGCCGCACTGTCGAAGTGGCAGTACTGAGGGAGTGCTGCACTATCGAAGTGGCAGTACTGAGGGAGCGCTGCACTGTCAAAGTGGCAGTACTGAGGGAGCGCTGCACTGTCGGAGGGGCAGTACTGAGGGAGCGCTGCACTGTTGAAGTGGCGGTACTGAGGGAGCACTGCACTGTTGGAGGGGCAGTACTGAGGGAGCGCTGCACTGTCGAAGTGGTGGTACTGAGGGAGCGCCGCACTGTCGGAGGGGCAGTACTGAGGGAGCGCTGCACTGTCAGAGGAGCAGTACTGAGGGAGAGCTGCACTGTCAGAGGAGCAGTACTGAGGGAGCGCCGCACTGTCGAAGTGGCGGTACTGAGGGAGCGCGGCAATGTCCCTCAACGAACACTAAAACGGATTGGCCTAGGAATTGCTGTCGGGCGATATCGGATGGGCCGCCCATTAACTCAGTGCCTGATATTCAGTTCCATTGACTGCAATCTGTTACCGCCCAAGACAAATTTCTTGCTCAAGATCCGGTCATTTATCACATTGCTGTTTGTGGGCTCTTGCTGTGTGCAAATTGGCTGCCACGTTTCCCACTTTACAACAGTGACTACACTTCAAAAGTACTTCATTGGCTGTAAAGCGCTTTGGGACGTCTTGAGGGCGTGAAGGTTGCTATATAAATGCAAGTTTTTCTTTCTTATATATCTTTGCAATGTTTTTAATGTCTCCAGTATTAGGCACAGTACTCAGATCTGCTTGGAGGATTTGACCATAAACTTCCACTGACTTGTAATACACTGTTTTAACTGGAGTTCAACATCCTGTTGGTTTTACAAAAGCAAAATGCCGCGACTGCTGGCAATCTGAAATCTATGGAGAGAGAGTTAACGTTTCAGGTTGATGAAGCATTAACACTGCTTCTCGCCACAGATGCTGCCTGACCTGCTGAGTATTTCCAGAATGCTATCAGATGTGTTGGTGGCTGGTCTATACTGGTTGTTGCTGAGTGTTAGCTGCTCCACACTGGCTGCACAATTCCTGCTCTATGTGCAGTACTGGCCTGTAATAAATGTCAGCGGCCATTGTTCTGTCCACTTATAGATCTTGTCCAAGTTATTGCACGACACTATTTATATTAGTGCACAAGATTTAACATTTTAGTTTTGTTGCCACAAGCATGTTTGTAACACAGTGTTCAGCCTGTCAGAATGCTGCATGTTGTCAGGAAAGATGGAACCAGTAGTTTGATGTGCGATGGTGCGGTTCCACCAATCCCGCCGGTACAGATGGGGACCGGGAACAGCTCCCAGTATTGGCCGTGCAGTGTGAAAAGGACCATAATCAGCTCGAAAGCTTTTGTAACAAGCAGAACCAATACGGCGTGAAATATTCGATGTGTTTAAGGCTGTTGTTCCCATTTGTTGTTTAAACAGATTCCGGCACAGGAAGTTCCTACTCAGTGATTCAATCTTACCTTTTAATGTTTTATTCCACCAATTGCCAGCAAGGAACAGACTGCTCTACCAGTTGCTCCACGTCCGGCTGCTCCCATCACTCACTCTCTGCTGGGGATGGGGCTGGCTAAGGCCAGGCCATTAAACAAGACACTTTAAACTGTGTAAAACCCTCAGGGAGGTGCTTTATTATGCCATCATAAGGCGGTGGTTATCACACCAAAACTAATTCTGTGACATCATAGTTATTGAAGATGTCTCTATCTCTGTAATCTCCTCCAGCCCTACAACCCCCTGAGATCTCTGCACTCCTCCAATTCTGGCCTCTTGTCCATCCCTGATTTTAATCGCCCCACCATTGGTGGCCGTGCCTTCAGCGGCCTGGATGGACCCTAAGCTCTGGAATTCCCTCCCTAAACCTCTCCACCTTTCCTCCTTTAAGATGCTCCTTAAACCTACCTCTTTGACCAAGCTTTTGGTCACCTGCCCTAATATCCCTGTCTGAGGCTCGGTGTTAATTTTTGTTTGATAATCGCTCCTGTGACACGCCTTGTGGCATTTTACTGGGTTAAAGGCACAGTGTAAATGCAAGTTGTGGTTGTCACTGAACCAGAAAAACAGGTACGGTAGCACAGTGGTTATGTCACTGGGCTAGTAATTCCGAGGCCTGGACTAATGATCTTGAGAGATGTGAGTTCAAATCCCACCACGGCAGCTGGGAATTTAAATTAATAAATAAATCTGAAATAAAAAGCTAGTATCAGTAATGGTGACCATGAAACTACCGGATTGTTGTAAAAACCCATCTGGTTCACGAATGTCCTTTACTTGTCACTTACACTGTGTGACTCACTGCCTGTGGTGATATCGGTTGGTCAGTGTTGGTGTTCCACAGCTCAGTGGATGGATGAAACATTAAAGAGATGAGGAGAGCTCAACTATGAACACAGCACTGAGACTGAGTGAGCAACGGCCTAATAAATGAGGCCATCCACTTCCTTGTTATCAGTGAGAGTGGGTTTCTCAGTAGAGGACTGATAACCCCATTGGCGATGGCTGGAGATTCCCCTCTCCCGCCATGATAGAACCACTTTCAATGGTTCTCAAGCGGTGTCCTGATCCAATGACGACCCCTGGCCAGACACAGGCACTCACACAAGGCACCCTTCCCACTGAACCGGCTAATCAATAAATGCAAGACCGTAGGCGATATTGATGAATGAATATGACAGCCCTTCGCTATTTTAACAGGTGTTAAAGGTCCATATTTATCCCTCAACATAACAAAAACAGATTATCTGGTCATTATCACACTGCTGTTTGTGGGAGCTTGCTGTGCGCAAATTGGCTGCTGCTTTTCCCACATTACAACAGTGACTACACTTCATTGGCTGTAAAGTGCTTTGAGATGTCCGGTGGTCGTGAAAGGTGTTATAGAAATGCAAGTCTTTCTTTCTTTCATATGCAAATATTCCAAGCAGTAATTTCTAGGCTAATATATTAATATAATTATAATACTGTAAATCAGTTACTTTTCTCTGATATTCTATGCATTATTTTTAAATAAAACCTTCACTAGAAGTCTTTGTATAAATAAATGCCGATAGCCATTAGTGTTTCTGTTTGCAGATGTATCATTAAACGTTGGATGATTTTACAGTTTCTTCACGAATGCTCCACTTGCTGCTGAAAGTGACAAAGTGCGTCTACTCCTCGCGAACGCTCAGCTCCCGTCAGCTCTCGAAGTACCTGTAGATTTGTGCTACATATTGCATCAGGGACTGCCAATCAGGGCGGTCAGTGCCCATCATTTCATTCAGGTCCTGGGAGAGAGGCAACAATGAAAAAAGTTGGAGAAATTGAGCAGGGAGGAAGCAGGTGAGGAAAGTGTCAGAACATTGAGGTTTCATCACCCTAACCACGAGCTGAATCTTACCCCGAGGGTAATGAACGCTCCCTCTATACGGGCCAGAATTGGCTCCAACTATGGCTCAGCTCTGGCAGGTGCGACATGGTGCTGGCAGACACCCAGGGCTGGTTAACATCCTTGCCTGATGGGCAGGCTGCCTGTTTGAGCAGCTAGAATATATTTTTACTTTAGTCTCCATTCTGGATAGCTAACAGCAAAAATGCAAACCAGTATTTAGGCGTAAACCACGGCTCAGCAATAACCAGAAGGCGCAGTATACATGCAAATTGGGGTCGTCATTGAACTGGGATGGAGTTGCCTGGAAATGGGGTAAAGGCACCAAGTGGAAATGTGTGACTGCTCACCTGTGACACTATTTACACTCTGTGTAAGGGGGTCGTGGGTTCAAGCCGCACTGCACTGTTGGAGGGGCGGTACTGAGGGAGTGCCGCACTGTCGGAGGGGCCGTTCTGAGGGAGTGCCGCACTGTCGGAGGGGCCGTACTGAGGGAGCGCCGCACTGTCGGAGGGTCAGTACTGAGGGAGCGCCGCACTGTCGGAGGGTCAGTACTGAGGGAGCGCCGCACTGTCGGAGGGTCAGTACTGAGGGAGCGCCGCACTGTCGGAGGGTCAGTACTGAGGGAGCGCCGCACTGTCAGAGAGGCAGTACTGAGGGAGTGCCGCACTGTCGGAGGGTCAGTACTGAGGGAGTGCCGCACTGTCGGAGGGGCAGTACTGAGGGAGTGCTGCACTGTCAGCGGGGCAGTACTGAGGGAACGCGCACTGTCGGAGGGGCAGTACTGAGGGAGTACCAAACTGTCGGAGGGATGAAGGGCCAGTGTCTGGTAATAGCTGTCATTTTCCTTGCTGCATCAGATTGCCCAGATGTGAGAGGCCCTAGAGTCAGACTCTGTGTTTCTGTTGGCTGTCGTTGCTGCTTTCTTTGCCGTGGTTCAAGAGGTTTGTGGTTTCTCCATTACCCTCATGTGAAACATTGAGAAATAGGCCGCACAAAGCGCGAGAGATTGCAGCTCACAACTGGGCTCAGCCACTTGCATCTCCAACTCTCTCAGGCGCCTCCATTCCATCTATTTTTAGTGCACTGGTTAATAAACTTGTAATAAATTTCTGCCTGCTCTATTTAATGCAACTGTTAACCCATGTATTTTACACTGCAGACAGGAAATGGTGTGAAAACCATTAAACATTAAATATAGAAGGGAGGAAATTCAATTTTTGTGGAGCCATTATCAGTAAATACTATAAAAAAAACTGGTGGATAGTCTGTGTGCAACACGAGTATCTACACACACACACACACACTCAGACACACGCGCGCACACTCAGGCACACGCGCATGCTTAGACACACGCACGCACACTCAGGCACACACATTCAGGCACACGCGCGCACACTCTGGCACACGCGCGCACACTCTGGCGCGCACACTGAGGCACACGCGTGCATGCTCAGGCACACGCACGCACGCTCAGACACGCGCGCACGCTCAGACACACGCATGCAGACACACGCACACACACTCAGGCACCATGACCGCTGCCCTACATACAGTAGAAGCTGTGCCCACGATATCGAGCTGCCTTACCAGGGTAGACTTGATGCCAACACTCTCTGCCGCCTGAAATGCCAGGGTCAGGTTTCTCTTCTGTTGAATAATAAGGACGGTGTCAGACCATCTCATAAATATGAGGCAGGAACAAGTTGCCTGCACACAGCAACCTCTCTCCTAACCAGGGGATCTGCCAAAGCTGCTCCAGGCTCCAGCAATGGCACTGAGCTGCGGCCGGAGATACAAGGAACAGGCCAAAGTCTTCTTGGCTACCTCTGACCCCACCTCAGAATCGCCAATGGAGACTAGACTCTGGTGCATTGAAAACTGAGTCCCTGGAACAGCGAGAATAAAACTTTCACTACAGCCTCCCTCCATGCAGTGTTACACTAACACACCCTCCATGCAGTGTTATACTAACAGACCCTCCATGCAGTGTTACACTAAGAGATGCTTCTTGCAGCAGGGAGTTTATGTCTGTGCTCAGACTCAGATAGATTTGCACACTTACACACAAATAACACAGAAACAGACAAATAGGCCAGCCTGGCCCTTCTCTTAGGCAGTCCCTCGGAACCGAGGATGACTTGCTTCCACATTAAAAATGAGTTCTCAGGTGACTGATGAGTCCAATGCGGGACCTACAGTCTCTGTCACAGGTGGGGCAGACGGTGGTTGAAGGGGCAGGTGGGTGGGGTGTTTGGGTTGACGTGCGCTCCTTGCGCTTGCTCCCGGCGAAGAGACTCGAGGTGTTCGGCGCCTTCCCAGATGCTTCTCCTCCACTTGTGCGGTCTTGGGCCAGGGATTCCCAGGTGTTGGTGGGTATGTTACACTTTTTCAAGGAGGCTTTGAGGATGTCCTTGAAGCGTTTCCTCTGCCCACCTGGGGCTCTCTTGCTGTGCCGGAACTCCGAGTAGAGCGCTTGTTTTGGGAGTCTCGTATCAGGTATGTGGACGATATGGCCCGTCCATCGGGGCTGATCGAGCGTGGTCAAAGCTTCGATGCTGGGGATGTTGGCCTGAGCAAGAACACGGACGTTGGTGCGCCTATCCTGCCAATGGATTTGCAGGATCTTGCAGAGGCAGCGTTGGTGGTACCTCTCCAGTGCTTTGAGGTGCCTGCTGTACATGGTCCATATCTCTGAGGCATACAGCAGGGCGGGTATCACTGCTGCTCTGTAGACCATGAGCTTAGTGCCGGGTTTGAGGTCCTGGTCTTGAAACACTCTCTTCCTCAGGCGACCGAAGGCTGCACTGGCACACTGAAGGCGGTGTTGGACTTCGTCGTCGAAACACAGAAACAGAGACAAATAGGCCAGCCTGGACCTTACACCTTAAGTAATGGCTGTGCTAGCTCACCTTATCCTGGTTGCAGAGCTGCTGATAAGGGATGTGTGCAGGGAGGTAGGTGTGCACCAGGGCACAGAGTGCCAGCCCATCACTCCAGCTGCTGCTGAAGTTGGTGATGTCGATATTCTGAAAGAAAGAAAATTGCAGAGAGTGAACAAGACATCACCAGATACACAGGAACATTCTGTACTGGATTGTACGGCTGCACATCTCAGACTGTTATGCATTTAACAGAAGGCCTACATTTGTCCGTCTTTAAGATAAGACGTTAAACCGAGGCCCTATCTGCTCTCTCAGATGGACATAAAAGATCCCATGGCACTATGCAAAGTGATTTGGACTTGGGGGTACAGGGTACAATTTTGAAATTTGCATTGCACGAGGAAGATAGTAATAAACTTCAAGAGGACACAGACAGGCTGGTGGACTGGGCGGACACGTGGCAGATGAAGGGTGTGAGGTGATACATTTTGGTAGGATGAATGAGGAGAGACAATACAAGCCAAATGGTACAATTTTAAAGGGGGTGTGAGAACAGAGCGACCTGGGGATGGTTGTGCACAAATCTTTGAAAGTGGAAGGACAGGTTAACAAAGCAATTTATAAAGCACTAGCTGGAGTGCCCAGCGGTGCCGAGGCTTTTTCGAGGGTATGTTGTTGTTGGAAGAGAGAGAGAGAGAGAGCGACTGGGGGGAAGAGAGAGAGCGACTGGGGAGAAGAGAGAGAGTGACTGGGGAGAAGAGAGAGAGCGACTGGGGGAGGGAGGGGAGGGAGGGATGGGGGGAGGGGGCGAGGAGGGGGGGAGTGGGGGGAAGGGAGGAGGGGGGGAGAGGGCGGGGGAGAGGGAGGGGGGAGGGGAGAGAAGGGGGGAGCGGGGGAGAGAAGGGGGCGGGGGGAGAGAAGGGGGGGAGAGAAGGGGGGAGAGAAGGGGGGAGGGAAGGGGGGAGGGAAGGGGGGAGAGAAGTGGGGGAGGGGGGGGAAGGAGAGAGAGACAGAGGGAAGGAGAGAGAGAGGGCGAGTGGCCCGTGGCCGCAAATGGAGCCAAGCCCCGGGAACAGGCGTGAGCCGCCTGACGTGCCTCAATAACTTCAAGACTCGAAGTTAGCAGAATAAAACAAAGGCTTTCATTAGCAAAGAAAAGATGCCGGTGGCTGCACCTAGCTTCACCTGGCGTGCTGCTGTTCTACTGCAGGACAAGCCTGGACTTGTCTTAAGTAGGGCCAGGTATGGGCGGAGCCGACACACAAAGGGGGTGGTGCCCTATACACAATACAAGGTACAAACACCGGAGCAGGCAATACAATATATACAGTTAACTACAGAGTCTGATGAATGACATATTTCATCACATTCACCCCTTCTACAGATTTAGTCTGTCCGGGGGTGTGATAGTCCTCTGTGACCGACGTAACGGTTGCGGTGCCGCGGGTGCCGGCTGGGTGTCCCGGGTGGTCTCCTGGGTCTCTGCCGGGGGCGCCACCGGGGTTGTTGACGGAGTAGGTGGTGGGTGTACCGTTGGCTGGTGTTCTTCCGGGGGTGATGAAAAATTAGTGGGTGGAGTGGGTGGGTAATAGTTGTTGTGGTTGTTGTTGTTGTAGTCGTTGTCGTTGTTGCTGTTGTTACCGGCTGGGGCGAGGTCTTTTATGGACACAGTGTCCTCCCGTCCGTCGGCGTGCCGGACATACGCATATTGTGGGTTGGCGTGGAGCAGGTGCACTGGCTCCACGAGGGGGTCCGTCTTGTGGCCCCTCACATGCTTCCGCAGAAGTACCGGACCTGGGGTGGAGAGCCATGACGGTATGGATACGCCTGAGGTGGATTTCCGGGGAAACACAAACATTAGCTCATGAGGCGTGGCATTAGTGGCGGTACACAATAGTGACCGTATTGAGTGGAGCACATCTGGGAGGACTTCCTGCCAGCGGGAGATAGGGAGGCCCTTGGTCCTTAGAGTTAGGGTGACTGCCCTCCATACTGTCCCGTTCTCTCGCTCCACCTGACCGTTACCCCGGGGGTTGTAGCTGGTGGTACGGCTCGTGGCAATCCCCTTGGACAGCATGTACTGGCGTAGCTCTTCACTCATGAAGGCCACCCCCCTATCCGTGTGGCTATAGCTTGGCATACCGAACAGGCAGAACAGGCTGTTGAGGCATTTAATGACCGTGGCGCTGGTCATATCTGGGCAGGGGAAGGCGAATGGGAAACGGGAGTATTCGTCCACAATGTTCAGGAAGTAAACATTGCGGTTGACGGACAGGAGGGGGCCCTTGAAATCTAAGCTAAGCCGCTCAAAGGGCCGTGTAGCTTTGATTAGGTGGGCTCTATCAGGGCGGTAGAACCGAGGCTTGCACTCAGCGCAGGTGCGGCAGTTCCTGGTCAGAGACCGAACTTCCTCAATCGAGTAGGGTAAGTTGCGGGACTTTATGAAGTGGAACAGCCGTGTGACCCCTGGGTGGCAAAGGTCGTTGTGGAGGGTCTGTAGCCGATCCCCGGTGGCGTTGGCACACATCCCTCGTGAGAGGGCGTCGGGGGATTCGTTAAGGGCCCCCGGCCGGTATATGATGTCGTACTCGAAGGTGGAGAGCTCGATCCGCCACCTAAGAATCTTATCATTTTTAATCTTCCCCCTCTGTTTATTATTGAACATAAACGCTACCGACCGCTGGTCGGTAAGTAGGGTGAAGCGTTTGCCGGCTAGGTAGTGCCGCCAGTGGCGCACTGCCTCCACGATGGCTTGGGCCTCCTTTTCCACGGAGGAGTGTCTGATCTCGGGCCCCTGGAGGGTCCTCGAGAAGAAAGCTACGGGCCGCCCTGCCTGGTTGAGGGTGGCCGCCAAGGCAAAGTCAGACGCATCACTTTCCACTTGAAAGGGAGTGTTCTCGTCCACTGCCTGTAGCGTGGCCCGCTCAATATCCTGCTTAATGCTTTTGAAGGCAGCATGGGCCTCAGCAGAGAGCGGGAAAGAGGATGCTTTCAAGAGGGGACGGGCTTTATCGGAGTAGTTAGGGACCCGTTGGGCATAATACGAGAATAACCCCAGGCACCTTTTCAGGGCTTTGGGAGTGTTGGGCAGGGGCAGCTCCCGTAGGGGGCGCAATCGGTCGGGGTCTGGTCCGATTTCCCCATTCTCCACCACGCTGCCTAGTATGCAAAGGCGCGTGGTGTTGAAAACGCACTTGTCCTCGTTGTAGGTGCGGTTGAGTTTTTGTGCGGTTTTCAGAAACCTCGCGAGGTTTGAGTCGTGGTCCTGTTGGTTGTGGCCACAGATGGTGACGTTGTCGAGATAGGGGAAGGTTGCCTGCAAGTGGTGGTCATCGACCATGCGGTCCATCTCCCTCTGAAAGACCGAGACCCCATTCGTCACCCCAAAGGGGACTCTGAGGAACTGGTAGAGGCGTCCGTTTGCCTCGAAGGCGGTGTACGAATGGTCCTCTGGTCTGATAGGGAGCTGGTGGTACGCTGACTTGAGGTCGATGGTGGAGAACACCCGGTATTGGGCGATTTGGTTCACCATCTCGGATATGCGGGGTAGCGGGTAGGCGTCTAGTTGGGTATAGATGTTGACTGTTTGACTATAGTCAATCACCATCCGCTTCTTCTCGCTACCCCTCACCACCACCACTTGGGCGCGCCACGGGCTGTTGCTGCGTTCAATAATGCGCTCCTTCAGGAGCCTGTCTACCTTGGTCGCGATAAACCGCCTGTCCTCCCAGCTGTACCTCCTGCTTTTGGTCGCTATTGGCCGGCAGTTAGGGGTAAGGTTCGCGAATAGCGAAGGTGGCTTTACCTTCAGGGTAGCCAGGCCGCACACTGTGAGGGGCGGCTGGGTCCCACCGAAATTGAGCGTGATGCTTTGGTGGTGGCACTGAAAATCCAGGCCCAAGATCACGCTCACACATAAATCTTTCATAATTAACAGTTTAAAATGATTATATACAGTGTCTTTAACGGACAATCGTACCGCGCAGTAACCCGCAATAGTCGATATCTGGGTTTTGTCGGCCATAGAGATCCTGCCCTGAGTAGGGACTATAGTTAGAGAGAGTCGTTGTACCAGATCAGGGTGAATGAAGCTCTCTGTGCTCCCGCTGTCAATTAAACATTTAACCTTGCACCCGTTTACCTCAATGTCCACCATCGATTTGGATAGTGGGTGCGGTCTGGACTGGTCCACTGTGATCGACGCCACTGTAGGGCCCTGATCGGGACAAGATGGTGGGCCACACGAGGCCGGGTAAGATGGCGTCCACGCTGTCTGCTCGCGAGATGGCGGACCCCATGAGGTCGGACAAGATGGTGTCCAAGATGGCCGCTCCCACGGCGCGCACGCGGCGGTGGCGGTTTTGCCTGCGGGGTTCCCTCTGCACACCTTCCTAAAGTGCCCCTTCTTACCGCACTTAAAGCAGGTGGTGCCTTTCGCCGGGCACAGGTTCCTGGTGTGCTTTGGCTGCCCGCAGAAGTAGCATTTGGGGCCCCGATGCGTCGCGGCGGTCGTAGGGCTTCTGGGGGGAGAGCAGGGCCCCGACGGTGTTGGGCTACCGGGCTGGGAAACAGAGGCGGCGTGGGCCGCGCGGCCTGCCGAGTAGGAGTCAGAGTTCTTCTGAGCCACATCCAACGATCGCGCTGTGTCCACAGCCTATGTCAGATCTAGGCCCGTTTTCTCTAGCAGTCTCTGCCGGATATAATTAGAGCTAATCAGCTCGTCTGTGTATACCGTGGCTTTCACGTCTTTGCATTTGCAGTCTTTGCCAAGCACTTTTAGGGTGACTAGAAAGTCCTCTAGCGACTCTCCGGGTCGCTGTGTGCAGGTAGCAAGCAGGTGCCTGGCGTACACTTCGTTGGTAGGCCGCTGATAGTGGGCCTTTAGGATGTTGCAGGCATCCAGGTAGCTGGCGGCGTCTTGTACGAGTGGAAAAACCCGGTGGCTTACCCGATTCTGTAGGATCCCGAGTTTCACATCTCCGGTGGCTGTAGAGGCTGTGACGGCTTCGGAGTTGGCCATAAAGAATTCCAAGCACTGGAACCAGTGTCCAAACCGTGCCGATGCATCCGAAGCATGCGGGTCCAAGTCCAAGCGTTCCGGTTTCAAAAGTTGATCCATCGTTAAAAGTTTGCTAATAAAATTGACGTGCCTCAATAACTTCAAGACTCGAAGTTAGCAGAATAAAACAAAGGCTTTCATTAGCAAAGAAAAGATGCCGGTGGCTGCACCTAGCTTCACCTGGCGTGCTGCTGTTCTACTGCAGGACAAGCCTGGACTTGTCTTAAGTAGGGCCAGGTATGGGCGGAGCCGACACACAAAGGGGGCGGTGCCCTATACACAATACAAGGTACAAACACCAGAGCAGGCAATACAATATATACAGTTAACTACAGAGTCTGATGAATGACATATTTCATCACACCGCCTTGAGGCTGTGAGAGACCGCCACGCCCGGTTGCCGGGGTAACCCTTCCCCCCCTTCTGAGCCCCCGTCCTCCCAAGCACCGGCCGCCCCGCCCCGCACTGCCGAGAGCCCCGCTCTCCAAGCCCCGGCCGCCCCGCCCTGCCGAGAGCCCCTCTCTCCGAGCCCTGGCCGCCCCGCCCCGCACTCCCGAGAGCCCCGCTCTCCGAGCCCCACCCCCCCGCCCGAGCCGGCTTCAAGATCGCCGAGCGGGGAAGAGAGAGCGAGACGGGCGCAACCGCCCAGGAGGCCCCGTGCTCCCGCCTGAGTCAGTGGACGCGGGAGCGACGAGACGGGGGGGACCGAGGAGAGGGGAGGGGAGGGGACGGAGGAGACCGAAGGGGGGGGTGGGGGGTGAGGGGTGGGAGGAGCTTGCCACAAAACAATTGCCTAGGGTCCAGCATGGCTGGCAACAGACGCCCAGGCTTCGAGGCCTACCTGCAAAAACGGGGAAAGGTAGGAAAATTAATGAGATTAGATAAAAAATTTAGAAAGTAATTAACTTTTTTGAAAAACAATATGGCCTAGAAATTCAGTATAGCCACGTTCGGGGCGCTAAAGTCGGTCGGCCGCTAAAGTTTGCGCCCAGCGCAAGTTCGCGCTACCTTCGCCGATATTCAGTCGCATCGCCCCAAGAGGTTGCTGCTGCGCTAAAACAGGCGATGCACGACTATCATTAGGCGCTAAGCCGGCGGTCCGGGGCGATACCCCCGAGGACGGGCGCAGCGCAGGTGCGGCGAGTTGCTGATTGACGCCAGACACTCTGGCACCGGTCAGCTCTTAAAGGGGGAGGGTGGATTTGTTTGCCTGCCACGCCCTGCACACTGCAGCCCTCAAGCTAGGCCTGACCACTTCTGCTTCATCTGTGCAACGCCCAGGGCTATGGAGAAGGCCAGGGAGAGAGCGCAGCGCTTCAGCGAGGGCGACCTGAGGGTGCTGGTTGGCGGAGTGTAGCGCAGGCGCCATGTTCTGTTCCCTGAAGGTGGCAGGAGGCCGCTGCCCAGCGCCTACCGGAAAGCCTGGAGGGAGGTCTCAAACAGGGTGACTTCCAACAGCGTGGTTGCCAGGACTCCTGTGCAATGCTGGAAAAAGTTCAACGACCTCACTCGGATTGTCAGGGTGAGTACCCTTTCCAGTGTCCTCCTCATCCCTACATGTGCACCTCACTTTATGGGCAAAGGGACCTGAAAGCCCTAATGGCCAGCCCTCATCCAGCAGCTATGGGACTGTCATGAAAATCGCTTGCGCATTCAGCACTTTACACACTGTACAAGCTATTCGACCATGGGAGGCAGTACAGCCAAGATCAGGGCTTCACACTGTCAGGGCCAGTCCACCATGGGAGGCAGTGCAGACAAGATCAGGGCTTCACACTGTCAGGGCCAGTCCACCATGGGAGGCAGTGCAGACAAGATCAGGGCTTCACACTGTACTTAGAGGCCGTCCTTACTCTTGCAGGCCAAGGTGGCGTACAACCGTAGGAAACAACGTGAGACCGGGGGAGGCCGTCCTGACGTCAAAGAGCTCTCCGACCTCGACCAGCGTGTGGAGCGCATTATGGCAGGACGGCTGATTGGCCCCGTCGCCAGTGGAGATGCCGACCCTGTTCTGGGCACCAATGGTAAGGGCATCACCTTTTTGACCTCTCTCTTTCCACTTGCGCCTCAGATCAGCATCCTTTGCCACTGTCCGACCAATGCAGTGCATGGCAGCACTCATGCCTCCCTCGCTGCCGCCCTGTCCTCACTCTAAAGCAACTCTTGTGCCTCCCTGCTTTCAGATGGTGAATCGCCAGGTGAGGAGGCGGGCCCTCAAGCTGCCACTGTCAGCGATTCCGAATTCGAGGAGGATGAAGAGGAAGCCGGCCCATCAGTGCCACCCTCAGCCGCGCCAGCCCATGGCGATGAAGGGGACACGTCTTCCCTGGAGGGGAGCCGGGGGGAAGGGTCGGAGGAGAGTGAAGCTCCGGGGCCCAGCGGCCTGCAGCAACGCGGGAGGGGTGGGGAAGCTCGGCGGACTTCTCCCCAGAGGGTGAGTGCGGCCTCCAGTCCTGCGACGGTCAGCGCAGAGGAGGTGCGGCTCCTGGAGGAAATGGCCGTCCAGGCTGAGCGCAGGCACACTGAGCTCATGGCTGCAGTGGCAAGGATGCCTGACTCCATTGAGTCTCTGTCAAGGAGTGTGCAGGAATTCGGAGCAGCACAGGCCAGGAGTCTGCAACAATTCAGTGCAGCACAGGCCAGGAGTCTGGAACAATTCAGTGCAGCACAGGCCAGGAGTCTGCAGGACTTCGCGGCAGCACAGGCGGCTTCTAGCCAAGTGCTCAGTCGTGCCGTTCGTTCACTGGCTGGTGTCATGCGGACACAGACCAGGGCCACACAGGCACTAACTGCTGCCACCCTCGCTGGATCGGCCAGGCATCGCCAGGCAACTCGCCGCGCAGCAGCAGCCCAGCAGTCTGTTCTTCAGCTGTTTGCTGCGCATGCTGCAGTGCTGGCCTGTGCGAGTGCCAATGTCTCAGGCGACCAGGGAGTACCTGCGATCTGTCAGGTTGGCACCATTCCTGCAGCTGACACTGCCACTCCGCCATTGCAGCTGCCACGAGCCGCTGGACAGACTGCTGCCGCCCAAGCAGAGTTGGAGCAGTCAGCAGCCGGCCCCTCCAGGGCCAGAGCTGGTGCAGGCCGACCCCCAAGGGCATCTGCCGTCTCGCCATCTAACCCTCAGCAGCCTTCCCGCAGCCTTGCTGCAGCCACTGGGGTCCCATTGAGGAGGAGCTGCAAGGGCGGGCAGGGGCCAGTCACGGATGCGAAAGGCATCGCCCTCGCAGGGCAAAAAGTAGAAGGTCTGGCCAAATGCTTTGTGTTTATTGAAAGGCCGAGACTGGTGTAGTTGTGTTTTTGTAAGGCCAAGACTGGTGTCTTTCTTTGTTTTGTAAGGCCGAGACTGGTGTCTTTCTTTGTTTTGTAAGGCCGAGACTGTTCGTTTTGTGTTTTTGGAGGGGGCTTCTCTCCATTAGTTTGTAATGTGGGAAGGGCAGAGGTTTCCAAGTAATAAATGTTCTGAAATCGCACTGCCCATGCTTTATTTTGCAAGTCCTGGTTGCCCTGCTCGGCTGAGGGCTTGTGGAGCGGCTACATTCATCTGGTGACATTGGCACAAGCCATTCCCTGAGAGGGGGCCTAGAACCGACGTTCAATAAGCCGCCGACGGGCGGCCCTTGCACTTTCTGCCTCCCTCCTGTGCTCGTCCTCCTCCTCCTCCTCCTCCTCCTCCTCAGGTGGTCCTCCAATCTCTGGTGGCAGTGGCTGAGTCCTGCGGATAGCCAGGTTGTGCAGCATGCAGCACACGACCACGAAATGGGAGACTCGCTCCGGCGAATATTGTAGGGCTCCACCGGAACGATCCAGACAGCGGAACCGTTGCTTCAGGACGCCGATGGTTTGCTCAATGATGTTCCTGGTTGTTTGATGGCTCTCATTGTATCCCTCTTCAGCAGGGGTGCTGGGCGCACGGAGCGGGGTCATCAGCCAGGTACACAAAGGATAGCCTTTGTCCCCGAGAAGCCATCCTCGTGGGTGAGGCTGGGCCTGGAACATGTCTGCCACAGAAGTCTGGCGCAGGATGAAGGCATCGTGGCTGCTGCCTGGAAAGCGGGCATTGACAGCTAGGATGAGCTGCCTGTGGTCACACACCAGCTGAACGTTGAGCGAATGGTAGCCCTTCCGGTTGCGGTAATCCTCGGCATTCTCCAGAGGTGCCCGCAAAGCCACATGCGTGCAGTCAATGGCGCCCTGCACCATGGGGAAGCCCGCGAATGCTGCAAAGCCCATTGCATGCTGTTGCTGCTTGACAAGGGCCATGGAGAAGGAGATGAACTGACGTCTCCTTCTGAAAAGGGCATTGGTCACCTGGCGGATGCAGCAATGCACGGCGAACTGGGAAATGTTGGAAATGTCCCCAGTAGCGGATTGGAAGGAGCCGGTGGCATAGATGTTGAGAGCCACCGTCACCTTCACTGCCACCGACAGAGACGTCCTGCTCCTCAGCTGTGGCTGCAGATCACCGCCAAGCAGGTGGCAGATCTCAGTGACCACCACCCTTCGGAATCGCAGCCTCCGAACACACTGCTCGTCAGACATGTTCAGATAGGAGAACTGCTGGCGGTATACCCTGGGTGGGTAAGGCCTCCTTTGCCAACGCCTGTTGCCCCCTCTCCGTCTGGCCAGGACTGCCACTCTCTCACGGCGTCTGTGAGCCCTTTGAATGCAATGGAGTAGGCCAGCGTTTGCACCCATTGCAGCCCCCATTATATGTTTGCAAACAATGATATGACACTGAAGGCAAAGACAAGTGGAAAGCTGTGGCCTGAAGCCACAAGTACCTGTGCGAGTGTTGAGCCAAAGCAGAAAGCTCTCCACCTTTGTCTCTCTGCAAAGATCTGTCTCTCAAAAAGGAGTGCTGCAAAATGGCAGCCTTTTCTACTGCAGGAGGAGTGCCCTTTAATTTGCGCCCCCCGCGCCCCGCATCGACTGAGAACCGTTCCCCTCTACTAGTCGCTAGGGGCGCCAGGCGCACAATAGGGCGTCGCCACTGAATTTCCGGTTTGGGGCGCACAAAGGGCGTTGCACGAGGAAATGACGTCAGGATCTGCGCGCGCAGCTGAGCGCGCGCAAAGACTTTGCGCCGTCGCTAAATCTTGAGTGAAGTTGGGGAGAGGCGCAGATCGCACTGCGCCCGGCCGCTAGCCGCCTAGCGCCCAACATCTCCTCCTCCTAAGGCGCTACCGGCTGGCGCAAGCAACTGAATTTCTAGGCCTATGTGTTTTAAAAGCAACTTTTTTTTTTAAAGACGCAGAAAGCGGGAAAAAGAAATGAAAAGTTTGGAATCAAGATGGCGGCGACTCACCTCGGTTCAGAACGATAAGGCCCGCCCACACACGCACCGATTGGTCGACCGTCAGGTCACCGAAGCGTAGGATTGGTCAATCGTCCCGTCACTCGACTCTAGGAGGGCCTGCCCGCACGCGCCAGGAACCCGCCCCCGCCACGCAGCGATTGGTCGACCGTCGGGTCGCTCGACCGTACGATTGGTCGACCTCGACGTCACTCAATGCTAATGAGCAGATAATGAGCAGAATTTTGAACGTTTTTTGGATACCGCGGGCACAATTTTTGTCTCACCGAAACGTAAATACGCTTACGACCGTTCTGGAATCGTAAGCTTTCTTTTGATGTAACACATGTGTAGGTACGCTCTATAACTTGAGAGTGTATAGCCGGACAGACAGACAGACGGAATGACAGACAGAAGAACCGCTTTATATAATATAATATATATATATATATATATATATTATATTATTATATTTTATAAGATAAGATAAGATAAATAGATAGATAGATATGGGATCCCGGGCTTTATAAATAGAGGCATAGAATACAAAAGCTAGGAAGTTATGCTAAACCAATATAAAACACTAGTTCGGCCCTAGCTGGAGTATTATGTCCAATTCTGGGCACCGCACTTTAAGCAGGATGTGGAGGCTTTGGAGAGGGTACAGAAGAGATTTACTAGAATGGTTCCAGGGATGAGGATTACAGTTATGTAGATAGACTGGAGAAGCTGGGGTTAAGGCGATTGGCAAAAGAACCAGAGGTGACACGAGGTAAAACTTTTTTACGCAATGAGTGGTTAGGATTTGGAATTCACTGCCTGATAGGGCGGTGGATACAGATTCAATAGTAGCTTGCAAAATGGAATTGGATAAATACTCAAAGGAGAAACAAATTGCAGGGATATGGGGAAAGAGCGGGGGAGTGGGATTAACTGGATTGCTCTTCGAAAGAGCTGGCGCAGACTCGGTGGGCCGAATGGACTCCTCCTGTGTTGTACTATTCTATTTTATGATTCTAAGAGCAGGGGAGTTCTCCCCAGTGTCCTGGGGCCAATATTTATCCCTCAACCAACATCACTAAAAACATATTATCTGATTTCGGATGATGTCGCTGAGGGGAAGGATGTAGATGTGAAATAGGAGGGGGACAAGGATAGATACTTGGGGGACACCAGAGTAAACGGTGCGGAGCGGGAAGAGAAGCCATTGCAGGAGATTCTAGCTACGACTGGATAGATAAGAATGGAACCTATCTGCTACTTAGTTACTTCTTCAAAAAATTCAATTAGGTTCGTTAGACATGACCTAGCCTTTCCAAATCCATGTTGGCTCTCTCTAATCAGCTTGAATTTCTTTAAATGCTCAGTCACTTTGTCCTTAATTATAGATTCTAGTTACTTCCCCACAACAGATGTTAGACTAACAGGTCTATAATTTCAAATAATCTCTTCTTTAGCTCAATGTCCATTTCTTTTTTTCTTGCACCTCTGAAGCTCCTTGGAACCGTTTTATTTCTATATTAATGGCACTCCCGGTTTGTTGCTGCTGTCTCACTCTCTCTCTCCGTCCATCTCTCTGTGTCTCTCTCTCTTTGTCTCTACCTGTATTTTTGTCTCTCTGCCTCGCTTATTCTGTATTTGTATCTCTATCACTTTTACTGTCAGTAGTGTGCTGACTGGTTGCCAGTAGTGTGCTGACTGGTTGCCAGTAGTGTGCTGACTGGTTGCCAGTAATGACTACGTTACGTGTAGATCACAAGCAGGAGAGTTTCACATTTAGTGTCTTTATGGGTCTGTCAATGACATCATCTTTCTGCAGGATATGACTCACAGATGTATTTTAATTAAAATCCATTGAAGTATCCTTAGGGACAGTTTTGTTCCGGAAACCAAGAGAAGCGGTTGGAACATAAGTTACACAACAACATAAAATCCCACGCCACAGACAGCAGCAACAATTCCACATCCTCAAAAATATTAAATATTGTCTTTCGCCAATATAATGTGACATTTGACAGAATCAACAGGAATTCTGGCACTGGTCAGTCAACAGGAATTGGATCTAACAATGTACCGAGTGATCGTCACTCCCAGATAGACACACTGAATACTTTCAGTTCACTTGCTATCATCTCATGAGCCCCAGAGAATACAAGGAAACTAGCAATTGCGACTGTTGGTCCAATACTGCAGCACAATATAGGGTCAGATCTAGAACATTGGCAGGAAGGAGCCCCCCCCTCAGACCCCAAACCTTGACTGTTTCTGTTCCAGATGTTTTGGGTTTAATTCCCATAGTTCACACAATCTGCTTCCCCGGCACTGACACACAGACATCGCAATGTCACAGGCCTCATCGTTAAGGAACCTCTTCACTCAACATTTCCACAGCAGTACCCGTTTGCTGATCTTGTCTCCTACAACACAAGTCCTGCACCTTTTCTGAAATCTGTCTTTAACAGAGATGCTAATCCGCTCACAGAAATCTGTTATTGGCCCAATCGTAGCCTTGCGCTGGGCTGCTAAACACCCCTTGTGTAACGTCCGTGTGTAATTGAGACACGGACTGCAGAAGTTGGTTATAACAGGTGTTTACTGAATGGAGACAAAACTGGAACTACTATACAAAGTTACTGCACAGGCTTATATACAGGGGTGGTCACTACTGGTACTGCAGTATACAGGGGCTGCAGAATATAGTTCCTTCTTCAAGGTACATACACTACAATTCCTCCCCTTTTAGCTAAACAGTACATAACATTCGATTAATAATTAAATAACATATTTACAATTACAGTTGCTATATACATTAGCTGAAGTTAATCAATTATAAATTCAGTCTTTGAGGAGGCTTCCTGATTCTGTCCGGATAACGCCTCTTTGGGGTATCAGGTTCTTCTGGCAAAGTTGATTCGGGATCAACGTCGTTGTTTGGTTCGTCTGCTTCCAATATCACCGATTCTGAGGTAGATGCAATTGGTACTTCGGTTTCATCACCAGGTGTATATGATCGTGGTGTAGATTTGACGTTTTCCAGTGACTCTACAATGCTCTCTCCAACGTCCACGGTATACATTAGAGGTCCTTGCCATGTGCAGATCGTTCCTGGCTGCCATTTCTCTGTGCGGTAGTCCCGGGCCAAAACTGGTTGACCTATCTTGAAACTCCTGGTTGGCCTTTCATTCATACTCTGAAACTGCCTGTTCTCCACATCTCTTCTGATGTTTGGCTTAACCAAATCCAAGCGGCATGTTAGTCTTCGATTGAAGAACATCATGGCTGGAGTTTGGTTGGTAACCGCATGTGTCGCATTCCGGTAGGCAAACAAGAAGTTATCCACCTTGTGTTGTAGGGGTATGTCTTCATTACACATTGCCTTGATAGCCTTCTTGAATGTTTGAACGAACCTCTCAGCCAATCCATTGGTGGCTGGATGATATGGGGCGGATGTGTAATGCTTAACACCATTGTTCTTTAAGAACCTCCGGAACTCTTCAGACACAAACTGTGGTCCATTGTCGGAGCAAATCTGTTCAGGCAGCCCATTTCTGTGATAGTTTTTTCTGTGGTGGTTGAGGACATTTTTATTACCTCTGGCCACTTTGAATGTGCATCCACCGCAATTAAAAACATCGAGTCCATAAATGAACCAGCAAAATCAATGTGTACCCTTTGCCATGGAGATGAGGGCCACTCCCATGGATGTAGAGGGGCTTGTGGTGGGGCGTTTTGGACCTTCTGGCATCCTGTACAGCTCTTGGTCATCTCTTCGATTTCTCTATCGATTCCTGGCCACCACACAAACGCTCTGGCTAAGTTCTTCATTTTTACCCCTCCCAGATGACCCTCATGAAGCTCATTGAGCACTCTATCCTTCAATTTGGGTGGAATTACTACTCTGGATCCACACATCAAGGTTCCTCGGCACACTGACAGCTGTTCTCTTCTCGGCGAGAATGCTGGCAACAGTGGTTCACCATGTGCTGGCCATCCCTTCACCGTTAAATCATAGACCCTGGAGAGTGTCGGGTCATTTCGTGTTTCCTTTTCTATGTTTGCATTCGTCACAGGTAGACATTCGACTATGGTCGAGTGGAATATCTCCACAGGATCCACTGCAGGTGCTTCTTCCACCGTCGGCAACGGTAGGCGCGACAATCCATCAGCATTCCCATGCTGTTTAGTTCCTTTGTACTCGATGTCATATTGGTGTGCCCCTAGGAAAAGGGACCACCTCTGTAGCCGTTGTGCTGTCATTATCGGGACGCCCTTCTTAGGGTTGAAAATGGAGACAAGAGGTTGATGATCAGTTAGTAGAGTAAATTTCTGTCCGTGCAGGTAGTGATTGAACTTCTTTACCCCCCACACCAGGCTGAGGGCCTCTCTGTCAATCTGGGCATAGTTACGCTCGGCTGCAGTTAACGAGCGTGACGCAAAAGCTATCGGCCTCTCTGAACCATCAAGGGATTTATGTGACAGTACCGCTCCAACGCCGTAGGGAGACGCATCACACACCAGTCTTATCGGTAGTGATGGGTTGTAGTGAGCCAATACTTCTCTTGAAGTGATCAGGCCTTTACACTTCTGAAAGGCCCGCTTACATTCATCGCTCCATTTCCATGCTACTCCAGTTTGTAGCAGGGCGTTCAGTGGGTGCAGAATTGTGGACAAATTCAGCAAAAACTTATGGTAGTAATTCACCAATCCGAGGAATTACCTCAGTTGCGACACATTTTCAGGCGCTGGAGCCTTAACTACCGCTTCAATTTTGTCAGGGGACTTATGTAACCCCTCTTCATCAATCACGTGGCCACAATACGATATTTGTTTCTTTAAAAACTCGCACTTGGGGCGATTGGCTCGTAGCCCATGTTCTCTTAGTCTAGTGAGCACCTGCTCTAGGTTGGCAAGGTGTTCACTATCATTTTCACCTGTCACTAGGATGTCGTCCAAGTAACACCGAGTCCCCGGAATCCCTTGCAGGACTTGTTCCATCGCTCTTTGCCATATAGCCGGAGCTGATGCAACTCCGAATACCAGTCGATTATACTGGTAAAGACCTTTGTGAGTGTTTATCGTGAGATATTTCCTAGAGGATTCTTCAACCTCCATCTGCAAATATGCTTGCGCTAGGTCAATTTTTGTAAAACGTTTCCCTCCAGATAGTAAGGCGAAAATATCTTCTATCCTCGGAAGAGGATACTGTACTGTGTGAAGGACTGGGTTCACAGTCACCTTGAAGTCCCCACAGATGCGAACCTTCCTTGGCTCCTCAGACTTATTGTTTAACGTTTTCTTCATGACAGGAACGATGGGTGTCGCCCACTCGCTCCAGTCTACCTTAGTTAACACGCCTGCATTCTCCAGATTCTCCAGCTCTGCCTCGACGGCTGGGCGAATTGCATACGGTACCGGTCTTGCTTTGAAAAACTTGGGAATTGCATTCTCTTCTATTTTTATCGAGGCGGTTACGCCTTTAAGAGTTCCCAGTTCTTGTTGAAATACCTCTTTAGCGTTAGCCAAGATTTTTGACAATCGTCCAGGTGTGACGTCGTCATCCTTTTTACCAGCCACAGTCAGTGCCTGAATGGAGTGCCAGTCTAAACTTATCTTTCTGATTCATTCACATCCCAATAACGGTGGTCCACCATCTTGCAGTATGTACAGATACAATTTCTGTATTTCCTTGCCGTTGTATTCGACAGGCACCCTTATTTTCCCTCTGGGGTATACTTTCTGCCCCGTATATGTCTTCAAGACAGTGGATGTGTCTTTCAAGGGTATGTGTGAGAATAGCCGCTCGTAGTCTCGTCGATTCACGACGGTCAGGGCTGATCCTGTATCCAATTCCATTTTGACTTGGGACCCTGCTATCGTGAGGGTGACCCAAATGGTTCGGTGATCCTCTTTTGTGATTACGTTGTATAGTTTGAGACAGCTTAGTCTCTTGTTCCCGGATTCACTATCGCTCTTCTGGTCTTCGGAACTACTGTCTGTCATCTTTTGTACTTTCCTGTACTTTTCCTTAGTAGTCTTTTTGTTGTCGTTAGTCTTCTTCCCGGACCTGCAAACTCGTGCAATGTGTCCCATCTTTCCGCATTGCCTGCATGTTTTGTCCTTGGACCAGCAGTCCTTCTGGTCATGGGTTGTTCTGCCGCAGCGATAACATTTTTCAAATCCCCGTGTCATTTCATGGGTGCCGTATTCCTGTGGCTTTTGCTGTATTTCCGCAGCTCCCCTTGCTGCTGCTTCGTACGATACTGCCACGCTGAAAGCCTTATCTAGCGTCAGCTCTTTCTCTGAGAGTAACCTCTTCTGGGTTCCTTCACTCAGGAGTCCACAGAGAAATTTGTCCCGTAGGGTATCTGCCAGTCCTGCTCCGAACTGGCAGTGCTTTGATAGCTTGCGTAGTTCCGTAAGGTAATCAGCATTGCTCTCATCTTTATGCTGATTTCTCTTGTGGAATTTAAATCTTTCTGCTATCAGCAGCGGTGTAGGATTTAAGTGTTCCTGTAGGATATCAACAATTTCGTTAAAACTCTTCTCCATCGGTTTGACTGGAGTGATCAGGTTCCGCAATAGGCCGTACGTTCTTGCGCCCATTAAGTTTAGTAGTACCGATGCCTTTTTCTCATCGGCTACTTCATTTGCCTTGCAATATACTTCGACTCTTTCCACATACGTGGTCCAGTCTTCTATTGCATTATCGAAGGCAGTGATATTGCCAGTCTTCGGCATCTTGGAGATCTAAGATGGCGCCTCCCGCGCTTTGCCTTCTTCCCCGATTGAACAAAATGGCATCTCCCGCGCTTTGCCTTCTTCTCTGCTGGATTAAGATGGCGCCTCCCGCGCTTTCTGTCTTTTCCGCTGCTGCCAGCGCTGTTGCTGGCGTTTTTATGCCTTGATGGCGACGCCCTATGGTCTTCGCGCACTTCCCCCCGCGCTGCTGCCAACGCCGCTCTCCGCGGTCCCCGTGGCAAACTGCAGCTCCTCGCGGCTTTCTGCGCTTCTAATTTCTTTTATTTTAATTACTGTTCCCGTCGTCAGAGCAGACCCTATGGGACACTTTCCTCCCTCTTCTCGGGTCTGTACGCTGCCCGGCTTCGTAGCACCAGCCGCGCCCTGTGTGCTCCACCCTCTCTCTCCTCTTCCCGACAACGCTGCTCGGCCCCGTTGAAAAGCCACCCGATCGAGCTCCAGCCCGCCGCAGCCCAGGAAGGATCAGTGTACTACCTGCCACCAGCCCGATTAGCTGGAACACCATAGACTGGAGAACCAAGCCCAACTCTCGACAGCCTCTCCTGCAAATCTTCGAATTCGATGAATCAGAGGGCGGTTGCCCACGGTCGACGCCCGTTTCTTCTGTTTGTTTTTTTTCTTTTTGGATTTCTTCCTTCTGGCCTCGACCTCTAACAACTTCGCTTCAGGGATGGATCCCTGTGAGGTGGTGCAGAACTGTAGGTAAGTTCGGATCTGTTCGTCGCCAATGTAACGTCCGTGTGTAATTGAGACACGGACTGCAGAAGTTGGTTATAACAGGTGTTTACTGAATGGAGACAAAACTGGAACTACTATACAAAGTTACTGCACAGGCTTATATACAGGGGTGGTCACTACTGGTACTGCAGTATACAGTGGCTGCAGAATATAGTTCCTTCTTCAAGGTACATACACTACACCTTGGTCTATCAGGTATTGTACACAAGCTGGAGGCGCACAGACTGAAGCAGCTCAGACATTTATTGACAATTAAATAGTGACAGGAAGTATTTTTAAAAATCAGCAAATTGGGAAAACATTATCCATCTGAAATACAGGAAAAAAGTCCGTAATGGGTCAGGCGTGTAGGGGTCAGGCGTGTAAGGAATGTCAGCAAAGTTCTGTTTCTGAGCATCAAATTGCTTAGGCCTCCGGTTGCTGCAGGTTCTTGCAATGAGCAATATTCACTGTATAATGAGCAATACTCACTGTAGAATGAGCAATACTCACTGTATAATGTGCAATACTCATAGAAACATAGAAGATAGGAGCAGGAGTAGGCCATTCGGCCCTTCGAGCCTGCTCCGCCATTCAACGAGATCATGGCTGATCATCCAAACCCTAGTACCCGGTCCCTACACTGACAGCCATCCCACCCAAGCCCTATCCCCGTAACCCCGTAACCCCACATATTTAATCCCCCCTAACACTAAGGGCCAATTTTTTTTATCATGGCCAATCAACCTAACCCGCACATCTTTGGACTGTGGGAGGAAACCGGAGCACCCGGAGGAAACCCACGCAAACACGGGGAGAATGTGCAAACTCCACACAGACAGTCACCTGAGGCTGGATTTGAACCCGGGTCCCTGGCGCTGTGAGGCAACAGTGCTAACCACTATGCCACCGTACAATAGTCACTGTATAATGAGCAATACTCACTGTATAATGAACAACACTCACTGTAATGTGCAATATTCACTGTATAATGAGCAATACTCACTGTATAATGTGCAATACTCACTGTATAATGTGCAACTCACTGTATAATGAGCAACACTCACTGTATAATGAGCAATACTCACTGTATAATGAGCAATACTCACTGTATAATGAGCAATACTCACTGTATAATGTGCAATACTCACTGTATAATGAGCAATACTCACTGTATAATGTGCAATACTCACTGTATAATGAGCAATACTCACTGTATAATGTGCAATACTCACTGTATAATGAGCAATACTCACTGTATAATGAGCAATACTCACTGTATAATGTGCAATACTCACTGTATAATGAGCAATACTCACTGTATAATGAGCAATACTCACTGTATAATGTGCAATACTCACTGTATAATGTGCAATACTCACTGTATAATGTGCAATACTCACTGTATAATGAGCAATAATCACTGTATAATGTGCAATACTCACTGTATAATGTGCAACTCACTGTATAATGAGCAATACTCACTGTATAATGTGCAATACTCACTGTATAATGTGCAATACTCACTGTATAATGTGCAATACTCACTGTATAATGAGCAATAATCACTGTATAATGTGCAATACTCACTGTATAATGTGCAACTCACTGTATAATGTGCAATACTCACTGTATAATGAGCAATACTCACTGTATAATGTGCAATACTCACTGTATAATGAGCAATACTCACTGTATAATGTGCAATACTCTCTGTATAATGAGCAAGACTCACTGTATAATGAGCAATACTCACTGTATAATGAGCAATACTCACTGTATAATGAGCAATACTCACTGTATAATGTGCAATACTCACTGTATAATGAGCAATACTCACTGTATAATGAGCAATACTCACTGTATAATGAGCAATACTCACTGTATAATGTGCAATACTCACTGTATAATGAGCAATACTCACTGTATAATGAGCAATACTCACTGTATAATGAGCAATACTCACTGTATAATGAGCAATACTCACTGT
The DNA here is from genome assembly GCF_052327205.1 of Somniosus microcephalus. NCBI lineage: Eukaryota > Metazoa > Chordata > Chondrichthyes > Squaliformes > Somniosidae > Somniosus > Somniosus microcephalus. The sequence continues at coordinate 44,774,670 of NC_141008.1, forward strand.
ATAATGAGCAATACTCACTGTATAATGAGCAATACTCACTGTATAATGTACAATACTCACTGTATAATGAGCAATACTCACTGTATAATGTGCAATACTCACTGTATAATGAGCAATACTCACTGTATAATGTGCAATACTCACTGTATAATGAGCAATACTCACTGTAATGTGCAATACTCACTGTATAATGAGCAATACTCACTGTATAATGAGCAATACTCACTGTATAATGAGCAATATTCACTGTATAATGTGCAATACTCACTGTATAATGTGCAATACTCACTGTATAATGAGCAATACTCACTGTATAATGTGCAATACTCACTGTATAATGAGCAGGTTGATTGTCTATGATAAATTGACCCTTAGTGTTAGGGGGATTAAATATGTGGGGTTACGGGGATAGGGTGGGATATGTGTTGGTGTCGGGGTTACGGGGATCGGGTGGGATATGTGTCGGTGCAGGCTCGATGGGCCGAAATGGCCTATATCTGCACTGTGGGGTTTCTGTGATTCTGTGATTCTGTGAATACTCACTGTATAATGAGCAATATTCACTGTATAATGAGCAACTCACTGTATAATGAGCAATACTCACTGTATAATGTGCAACTCACTGTATAATGTGCAATACTCACTGTATAAACACACTGTAGGTGACGCACAATTACTCTCAGCTGATCATTGACCAGAAGGCCTGAACTAACCACAGAGACTGGGAGGTTACTTCATTTTCCCTTACTACTTAGATCTAAATGATTGCTCAAATCCTTTCCTTGCCTAACTTGTCATACAGCACACTGTACATATTCTTATTTTTCTCAGTTCTTATCTTTAATAAGGTGTCCACCTGGGAGTGCTTAGAGAGAGTTTTACTCTGCATCTAACCCATGTTGTATCTGCCCTGGGAGTGTTTGATGGGACAGTGTAGAGGGAGCTTTACTCTGTATCTAACCCATGCTGTACCTGTCCTGGGAGTGTTTGATGGCACTATGTAGAGGGAGCTTTACTCTGTATCTAACCCGTGCTGTACCTGCCCTGAGAGTGTTTGATGGGACAGTGTAGAGGGAGCTTTACTCTGTATCTAGCCCTGTGCTGTACCTGCCCTGGGAGTGTTTGATGGGACAGTGTAGAGGGAGCTTTACTCTGTATCTAATCCGTGCTGTACCTGCCCTGGGAGTGTTTGATGGGACAGTGTAGAGGGAGCTTTACTCGGTATCTAACCCGTGCTGTATCTGCCCTGGGAGCGTTTGATGGGACAGTGTAGAGGGAGCTTTACTCTGTATCTAACCCGTGTTGTACCTGCCCTGGGAGTGTTTGATGGGACAGGTACAGCACGGGCTAGATACAGAGTAAAGCTCTCCGCTCCTCTACTTCTCAACCTGCACTCTCGGCCTTGGACATTCACCACAGAAACAGGCGCCATCAGTGGACGGGAGCCGGGGCTCGAGCTGAACCAGCAATAGGCAGCAGTTAGAGCGGAGACATGAAGGAGGTGATTGCAATCTATGAGAAACCTCAGGAGCACGAACCTGAGGGAGATAATCCTGGAGACCTTTGACAGAATTCCACACTCATTCCGCCTGCTTTCCGACTTTTTCACATCAATGTCTTTCCTCGTCTGTACGTTTCTGTTTCTAAGGACTCAGCCATTTCCTGTACGTGGGACTTAATTTAAATCCTTTCCCACGGTCCCGCACTGTCCCCTGGATGGACTGCAATGGTAACAGAGGCCCAGAGCCCCTTGGAGTAACAATGCTGACCTGTAAGATCAGCTTCCTCCTCTGCTCCAGCGGACCACAACAATATTGATTGTCACTGATTCAGGGTGTTTCCCCGTGGAGTAGGGGAGTCGGAGCGGGCAGGAGATGAAAGGGCCTGGATCATGGGAAAAGAACCTCAAGGAAGCTAGTCAAAGAACTACACACATCCATACACACAAACTCACTCTCATATACACACAGGCTCACACAGACACACACACAGAAATCCATATACATAGACACTCACAGTCACACTCATACACTCACACACAGAGACTGACACACACACACCCTTATGCTCATACACAGAGAGACAGACTGGTACATAAATGGACAACACACCCATACACACTCACCCAACCCAACACATGGGTGTTAAAGATCCCATGGCACTATTTGAAGAGCAGGGATTCTCCCGATTTCCGGGCCAACATTCCTTCTTTAGTCAACACCGCCAAAAACACAGATTAGTTGGTCAGTTATTCCACTGCTGTTTATGGGATCTTGCTGTGTGAAACTTGGCTACCACATTAGCCCACATAACAGTGACTGCCCTTCAGAAAATAATTTGCAGGGGTGATTTTGACCTTCAGCCCCTGGGAGCCCCGATGGAATCCAGAACCACCTGATCCACAATCAGATGTGCCCAGGTGGTGAGGGTGAGGAAGATCCCACAAACAGCATTGTTTGTGAAGAGCTGGGTTTGTCCTGGGCTTGTGAAAGGAATGCTTTAAATTCTAAACAGAGTGTTAAAGCTGGGAATTTGGAGAGAGTGGGAATTCGGAGAGAGGGGGAAGAAGTTGCTTCTTTTTGCCTCCAATACTTGTAGTGCTTCATGTTACAGGTAAATATTTAATTTCATCTACCTATAACTTAAACCAAATCTAATAATTAGTTAAAAAAATAAACTATAAGCTAAGTTAATTAAATACATAAACTCTAGTTAATTAATTTATTTTTTATTTATTTATTAAAGGGACGATGACGTTCAGGAGGAGGAGTGTGAAATATTGGATGGGATAAACATAGTGAGAGAGGAAATATTGAGTGGTTTAGCATCTTTGAAAGTAGATAAATCGCCAGGCTCGGATGTAATGTATCCCAGACTGTTAAGAGAAGCAAGGGAGGAAATAGCAGAGGCTCTGACCATCATTTTCCAATCCTCTCTGGCTACAGGCATGGTGCCAGAGGACTGGAGGACTGCTAACATTGTTTAAAAAGGGATAGACTGAGTAATTATAGGCCAGTCAGCCTAACCTCGGTGGTGGGAAAATTATTGGAAAAAATTCTGAGGGACAGTATTAATCGTCATTTAGAAAGGCACGTATTAATCAAGGACAGTCAGCATGGATTTGTTAAGGGCAGGTCATGTCTGACTAACTTGATTGAATTGTTTGAGGAGGTAACAAGGAGGATCAATGAGGGTAGCATGTTTGACGTAGTCTACATGTATTTTAGCAAGGCTTTTGACAAGGTCCCACATGGCAGACTGGGCAGAAAAGTAAAAGCCCATGGGATCTAAAGGAAAGTGGCAAGTTGGATCCAAAATTGGCTCAGTAGCAGGAAGCAGAGGGTAATGGTTGACGGGTGTTTTTGTGACTGGAAGGCGGTTTCCAGTGGGGTTCCGCAGAGCTCAGTACTAGGTCCCTTGCTTTTTGTGGTATATATCAATGATTTATACTTCAGTGTAGGGGACATGATTAAGAAGTTTGCAGATGATACAAAAATTGGCCGTGTGACAGTGAGGAAGAAAGCTGTAGACTGCAGGAAGATATCAGTGGACTGGTCAGGTGGGCAGAACAGTGGCAAATGGGACTCAATCCGGAGAAGTGTGAGGTAATGCTTTTGGGAAGGGCTAACAAGGCAAGGGAATACACAATAAATGGTAGATACTGGGAAGTGTAGAGGAACAGAGGGACCTTGGAGTGTATGTCCACAGATCCCTGAAGGTAGCAGGACAGGTTACGAAGACATATGGGATACTTAATTGAGGTGTATAATATTATGAAGGGCCTAGGTCTTCTTCTTAGGCAGTCCCTCGGAACCGAGGATGACTTGCTTCCACACTAAAAATTAGTTCTCAAGTGACTGATGAGTCCAATGCGGGACCTACAGTCTCTGTCACAGGTGGGGCAGACGGTGGTTGAAGGGGCAGGTGGGTGGGGTGCTTGGGTTGACATGCGCTCCTTCCGCTGTTTGCGCTCAGCTTCCGCTTGCTCCCGGCGAAGAGACTCGAGGTGTTTGGCGCCTTCCCGGATGCTTCTCCTCCACTTTGAGCGGTCTTGGACCAGAGATTCCCAGGTGTCAGTGGAGATGTTACACTTTTTCCAAGGAGGCTTTGAGGGTGTCCATGAAGCGTTTCCTTTGCCCACCTGGGGCTCTCTTGCTGTGTCGGAGTTCCGAGTAGAGCGCTTATTTTGGGTGTCTCGTATCGGGCATGCGAACGTTGTGGCGCGTCCATCGGAGCTGATCGAGCGTGGTCAAAGATTCGATGCTGGGGATGTTGGCCTGAGCAAGAACACTGACGTTGGTGCGCCTATCCTGCCAATGGATTTGCAGGATCTTGCGGAGGCAGCGTTGGTGGTACCTCTCCAGTGCTTTGAGGTGCCTGCTGTACATGGTCCATGTCTCTGAAGCATAAAAGAGAGCGAGAATCACTACTGCTCTGTAGACCATGAGCTTGGTGCCGGGTTTGAGGTCCTGGTTTTCAAACACTCTCTTCCTCAGGCGACCGAAGGCTGCACTGGCACACTAAAGCCAGTGTTGGACTTCGTCATCGATGTCTGCCCTTGTTGACAGTAGGCTCCCGAAGTATGGAAAGTGGTCCGTGTTGTCCAAGGCCTCGTCGTGGATTTTGATAATCGGGGGGCAGTACTGTGTGGCAGGGGCAGGTTGGTAGAGGACCTTTGTCTTACGGATGTTTAGTGTAAGGCCTATGCTCTCGTACGCTTCGGTGAAGGTGTTGACGATGGTTTGGAGTTCGGCCTCAGAGTGTGCGCAGATGCAAGCGTCGTCTGCATACTGTAATTCGATGACAGAGGATGGGACGACCTTGGATCTGGACTGGAGGTGACGGAGGTTGAACAGTTTCCCGTTTGTTCTGTAGATTAGCTCCACTCCAGCGGGGAGCTTACTGAGGGTGAAATGGAGCATTGCAGCAAGGAAGATTGAGAAGAGCGTTGGTGCGATGACACAGCCTTGCTTGACCCCAGTCCGTACGTGAATTGGGTCTGTGGTGGATCCGGCTTGCATGTTGTCGTGAAACAGGCGGAGGATGGTGACAAACTTTTGAGGATAGCCGAATTTGAGGAGGATACTCCATAATCCCTCACGGTTGACAGTGTCGAAGGCCTTTGTGAGGTCAAAGATGGCCATGTGCAGCGGTTGGTGCTGTTCCCTGCATTTCTCTTGTAGTTGATGCGCGGTGAAGATCATATCCATTGTGCCCCTTAGTGGGCGGAATCCGCATTGTGACTCTGGGATGAGCTCTTCAGCCACTGGGAGAAGGCGATTGAGGAGGATTCTTACAATGACGTTCCCTGTGGCAGATAGCAGGGAGACTCCTCTGTAATTACCGCAATCGGACTTGTCACCTTTCTTGAAGATGGTCACGATTACGGAGTCTCCGAGATCCCCTGGCATGCTCTCCTCCTTCGAAATAAGAGAAATTAGTTCATGTATTCGTGCCAATAGTGCTTCTCCGCCATGCTTTAGTGCCTCAGTGGGGATTCCATCTGCTCCTGAGGCCTTGTTGTTCTTCAGTTGTCAGATGGCCTTTTCAACCTCATGCTGGGCTGGGATTGTGCTGAGATGGTGGCGGGTAGCATGCTGCGGGATAGAGTTGACGGCACTCGCATCGAAGACAGAGTCTCAGTTAAGGAGATCTTCGAAGTGCTCCTTCCAGCAGGCACTGACTGCTTCTCTGTCCTTGATGAGTACCTCTCCGTTCTTGGCCCGCAGTGGGGTAGGACCTTGGGTGCTTGGGCCGTAGGTGGTCTTGACTGCGTTAAAGAATCCACGCACATCATGATTGTTGGCTAGCTGCTGGATCTCCTGCGCCTTCTCCACCCACCATCTGTTCTTTAGGTTGCGGGTTTTAAGAACATAAGAAATAGGAGCAGGAGTAGGCCAATCGGCCCCTCGAGCCTGCTCCGCCATTCAATAAGATCATGGCTGATCTGATCCTAACCGCCAATCTACTATCACAGAACCATCTCCTGAATCTAACAGAATTAGACACACGAAATAGGAGCAGGATCAGGCTACACGGCCCCTGGGCCCGCTCCGCTACCCACAGGGCCATGTCCGATCCGAACCTAGACTCATATCCAAATTCCTGCCCGCTCCCCGTAACCCTTAATTCCCTTTACTTCTAGGAAACTGTCTATTTCTGTTTTAAATTTATGTAATGATGTAGCTTCTACAGCTTTTTGGGGCAGCATATTCCATGGACCTACCACCCCCTGAGTGAAGTAGTTCCTCCTCATCCCAGTTTTGAAAGAGCAGCCCCTTATTCTAAGACTATGCCCCCTAGTTCTAGTTTCACCCATCATCGGGAACATCCTCCCCACATCCACCCGATCCAACCCCTTCACAATCTTATATGTTTCAATAAGATCGCCTCTCATTCTTCTGAACTCCAATGAGTAGAGTCCCAATCTACTCAACCTCTCCTCATACGTCCATCCCCTCATCCCCGGGATTAACCGAGTGAACCTTCTTTGTACTGACTCGAGAGCAAGTATGTCTTTTCTTAAGTATGGACACCAAAACTGTACGCAGTATTCCAGGTGCGGTCTCACCAATACCTTGTACAACTGAAGCAATACCTCCCTATTTTTATATTCTATCTCCCTAGCAATGAAAGCCAACATTCCATTGGCCTTCTTAATCACTTGCTGCACCTGCATACTAACCTTTTGAGTTTCGTGCACCAGGACCCCCAGATCCCTTTGTACTTCAGTACTTTCCAGTTTCTTGCCATTAAGATAATAACTTGCTCTACGATTTTTCCTGCCAAAGTGCATAACCTCACACTTTCCAGTATTGTATTCCATCTGCCAAATCTCTGCCCACTTACTTAGCCTGTCTATGTCCCCTTGAAGGTTTTTTATGTCCTCCTCACTCACTACTTTCCCCCCCATCTTAGTATCATCTGCAAACTTTGATATGTTACACTCGGTCCCCTCCTCCAAATCTTTAATATAGATTGTAAAGAGTTGGGGACCCAGCACTGACCCCTGCGGAACACCACTAGTTACTGATTGCCAGTCTGAGAATGAACCATTTATCCCAACTCTCTGCCTTCTGTTAGATAGCCAATCCTCTATCCATGCCAGAATATTACCTCCAATCCCGTGATTTTTTATCTTTTTTATCTTAAGCAATAATCTTTTGTGTGGCACCTTGTCAAACGTTGGACCTCAGCCTTCTGGCGTCTGTAGCGCTGCTTTCTTGCTCTCGAGTTGTGTTGCTGTTTCCAGATCAGGAATGCCTTGCGCTTGCGGCTTATTAGCTCCTGGATCTCCTGGTCATTCTCGTCGAACCAGTCTTGGTGTTTCCTGGTCGAGTGACTCTTCACAGGTGCTGATTATGGAGGCCTTGAGTGCAGACCAGGCGCTGTGGGCACTCTGTGACTCTGCGTCACTGGGAGTCGTCAGGTTGTTTGTGAGGCACAGGCTGAATAGGGCTTTCTTAGCGGGGTCTTGGAGTGCTCCAGCGTTGATTTTCCTGCGACATGGTTTCTGTTGCCGCTGCTGTTTTGGGGCTACATTGATGGAGATGACAGAGCGGATTAGGCGGTGGTCTGTCCAGCAGTCGTCAGCTCCTGTCATGGCCCGGGTGATGCGGACGTCCTTGTGGTCCCTCGCTCGGACGATGATGTAGTCCAGCAGATGCCAGTGCTTGGAGCGAGGGTGTTGCCATGAAGCCTTGTACTTGTCTCTCTGACGGAACAAGGTGTTTGTTATGACAAGGTCATGTTTTAAGCATTTCGTCAGGAGGAGGGTACCATTGGAGTTGGCTTTCCCTACCTCCTCTCTGCCAATCACACCTCCCCAGAGGTCTGTGTCCTTCCCAACTCTGGCGTTAAAGTTGCCGAGGAGGATCAGCTTGTCGCCCATTGGGACTTGGGACAGGGATTGTTCGAGGCTGGAGTAGAATTCTTCTTTGGTCTTATCTGTTTTGGGGCATACGCACTGATGACCGTAGTGCACTGGTTCCGGGCTAGTGTGAGCCGTAGAGTCATGAGGTGCTCGTTTATTCGCAAGGGGAGTCTCTGAGACGTCCAACTAGCTCATTTTTTACGGTGAAGCCTACCCCATGGAGGCAGCGTTCTTCTTCAGGTTTGCCTTTCCAGAAGGTGGTGTAACAAACACCACCTTGCTCCTTGAGTTGGCCTTCCCCTGCCCGCCGGGTCTCACTTAGGGCGGCGATGTCTATATCGAAACGTCTGAGCTCCCGGGCAATAATAACAGTACAGCGTTCCGGTCTGTCACTGTTGGGGTTGTTCATTAGGGTCCTGACGTTCCAGGTCCCGAACTTCATTTTAAAGGGTGGAAGATGCCTGTGCGTGAATTCTTTTAATGTGGGGTGGCCGTTGCACACCAGCTACCACGCGGGCTTGACAGAGCAAGGTCTTGGTCCAATTGCAAGGCGATCCAAGACGATTGGAGACCAGGCTCTGCTACATTGGCCTAGCACACACACACAAACATACTCCTACTGGTCTAGATAGAGTGGATAGGAAAGACCGATTTCCCTTAACAGAGAGGTCAATAACCAGAGGGCATAGGTTTAAAGTAATTGGTAGAAGGATTAGAGGGGAGTTGATGAGAATTCTTTTCACCCAGAGGGTGGCGGGGGTCTGGAACTCACTGCCTGAAAGGGTGGTAGAGGCAGAAACCCTCATCACATTTAAAAAGTACTTGGATGTGCACTTGAAGTGCCATAACCTATAGGACTACGGACCAAGAGCTGGAAAGTGGGATTAGCTGGATAGCTCTGTGCTGTAAACTTCTGTGATTCTATGATAGACACGGTTCACACACAGGCACGGCTCACACACACACACAGACACAGCCCTCCCTCTGGCCAACTACTAACAATGTTTTATCGCTCTGTCAGTATGGAAATGGTAATCCTGCTCGTTCTGGCATAGATGGGCCTGTCAACTTAACAGTGCCTCATCTCAAACAATTACTGAATATAAACTATTAATGATTCACTGAGCTTATAACAAGCTTTTAATTATTACTGAGCACTCCGTTACACAGCAGGAGCTTTGGATAAACAGATGGCTAAGGCCAATCATTCCTCTTTGTGTGACACTGTTACTAAACACATCAACCTTCATTTACATCTGTTTCCCATCAGTCAAAATAAAATGCCGAACAAATACTATGACTGTCACTGTTTATTCAGGGTAAGGGTCACTCACTATGTAACTGTACAGAGTCACTGTTTATTCAGGGTAAGGGTCACTCACTGTAACTGTACAGAGTCACTGTTTATTCAGGGTAAGGGTCACTCACTGTAACTGTACCGAGTCACTGTTTATTCAGGGTAAGGTCACTCACTGTAACTGTACAGAGTCACTGTTTATTCAGGGTAAGGGTCACTCACTGTAACTGTGCAGAGTCACTGTTTATTCAGGGTAAGGGTCACTCACTGTAACTGTACCGAGTCACTGTTTATTCAGGGTAAGGTCACTCACTGTAACTGTACAGAGTCACTGTTTATTCAGGGTAAGGGTCACTCACTGTAACTGTACAGAGTCACTTTATTCAGGGTAAGGGTCACTCACTGTAACTGTACAGAGTCACTGTTTATTCAAAGAGTCACTCACTGTAACTGTACAGAGTCACTGTTTATTCAGGGTAAGGGTCACTCACTGTAACTGTACAGAGTCACTGTTTATTCAGGGTAAGAGTCACTCGCTGTGTAACTGTACAGAGTCACTGTTTATTCAGGGTAAGGGTCACTCACTATGTAACTGTACAGAGTCACTGTTTATTCAGAGTAAGGGTCACTCGCTGTGTAACTGTACAGAGTCACTGTTTATTCAGGGTAAGGGTCACTCACTGTAACTGTACAGAGTCACTTTATTCAGGGTAAGGGTCACTCACTGTAACTGTACAGAGTCACTGTTTATTCAAAGAGTCACTCACTGTAACTGTACAGAGTCACTGTTTATTCAGGGTAAGGGTCACTCACTGTAACTGTACCGAGTCACTGTTTATTCAGGGTAAGGGTCACTCACAGTAACAGTACAGAGTCACTGTTTATTCAGGGTAAGGGTCACTCACTGTGTAACTGTACAGAGTCACTGTTTATTCAGGGTAAGGGTCACTCAATGTAACTGTACAGAGTCACTGTTTATTCAGGGTAAGGTCACTCACTGTGTAACTGTACAGAGTCACTGTTAATTCAGGGTAAGGGTCACTCACTGTGTAACTGTACAGAGTCACTGTTAATTCAGGGTAAGGGTCACTCACTGTGTAACTGTACAGAGTCACTGTTTATTCAGGGTAAGGGTCACTCACTGTGTAACTGTACAGAGTCACTGTTTATTCACAAACCTTCAGCTTCACTAATGTCCACTTACATTATGATGATTAATTGTTGTATGAAAACTTCAGTTGAATTAATTACTCTCAGGTAAAAGCAATTCCTGCTCTGACAGAATGTCTCACCGGATATCCTTCCGTCTTCCTCTGGCACCACTTCAGTAGAGCGTTCCTCTTCGACCCTCCATACTCTCTGGCAAGAGCGGCAAGAGGATCCTTTCGCTCAACACTAAACAAGAAAACATAGACAGTCAATACTGACAACAGCACCGACCCCACCTGCACTGACCATTCCATCAGGTGCTTGGTCTTGCTCGCTGTAAGGAGACTGTACCTGGCCTTACCCACCAACTGTACCCGTCGCCTGTACCCGCCTCCTTCCTGCCACCCAGTATATCTTTGCCCCCAGTTTCCATCACTGTTACCCTCACATCAGTTCTCTATTTCCTGACCTCAGTTTACTCGGTAGTTTCGGGTTGCTCAGTGTGGAGTTTGGGCTCTTCGAGCTGAATCCCAGGGTAGTCCGGAGACTCGTTGACCCTTGACTAGGACTGGGGGTCCGATAATGGTCCAGTTTGAAACCATCAGCTCGACCCAGGGATATTCCTGTCAGCAAAGAGAACGCTGATCAGTAACAGCAACAGCACAAACAGAACAAAAAACCAGCAACTCCTGAGAATATTCGGCAGGAACCGCAAGCTTCAGGTACCTGAATGAAGATTTTCCAATTCACTCTCTCTGTGCTCAACATTTAATCATCAACATTAACAACCTCAGCTTAGTGAATGCAAGGAATGGCCAAAATGTGCTGGACAGGGCAGTGAAAGGATGTAAGTGACCGATCCAGTGCAATACTGGATCACACAGACCGGGAGTACAGTGTCCAGTGTGATACTGGATCACACAGACCGGGAGTACAGTGTCCAGTGTAATACTGGATCACACAGACCGGGAGTACAGTGTCCAGTGTAATACTGGACCACACAGACCGGGAGTGCAGTGTCCAGTGTAATACTGGACCACACAGGCCGGGAGTACAGTGTCCAGTGTAATACTGGATCACACAGACCGGGAGTACAGTGTCCAGTGTAATACTGGATCACACAGACCGGGAGTACAGTGTCCAGTGTAATACTGGACCACACAGGCCGGGAGTACAGTGTCCAGTGTAATACTGGACCACACAGACCGGGAGTACAGTGTCCAGTGTGATACTGGATCACACAGACCGGGAGTACAGTGTCCAGTGTAATACTGGATCACACAGACCGGGAGTACAGTGTCCAGTGTAATACTGGACCACACAGACCGGGAGTGCAGTGTCCAGTGTAATACTGGACCACACAGGCCGGGAGTACAGTGTCCAGTGTAATACTGGATCACACAGACCGGGAGTACAGTGTCCAGTGTAATACTGGATCACACAGGCCGGGAGTACAGTGTCCAGTGTAATACTGGATCACACAGGCCGGGAGTACAGTGTCCAGTGTAATACTGGACCACACAGGCCGGGAGTACAGTGTCCAGTGTAATACTGGACCACACAGGCCGGGAGTACAGTGTCCAGTGTAATACTGGACCACACAGGCCGGGAGTACAGTGTCCAGTGTAATACTGGACCACACAGACCGGGAGTACAGTGTCCAGTGTAATACTGGATCACACAGACCGGGAGTACAGTGTCCAGTGTAATACTGGACCACACAGGCCGGGAGTACAGTGTCCAGTGTAATACTGGATCACACAGACCGGGAGTACAGTGTCCAGTGTAATAATGGACCACACAGACCGGGAGTACAGTGTCCAGAGTAATACTGGATCACACAGGCCGGGAGTACAGTGTCCAGTGTAATACTGGACCACACAGGCCGGGAGTACAGTGTCCAGTGTAATACTGGATCACACAGACCGGGAGTACAGTGTCCAGTGTAATACTGGGTCACACAGGCCGGGAGTACAGTGTCCAGAGTAATACTGGATCACACAGACCGGGAGTACAGTGTCCAGTGTAATACTGGACCACACAGACCGGGAGTACAGTGGATCGGTGCTGGGGCCTCAACTATTTACAATCTACATTAATGACTTGGATGAAGGGACCGAGTGTAATGTAGCCAAGTTTGCAGATGATACAAAGATGGGTGGGAAAGCAAGTTGTGCAGAGGACTGAAAGAATCTGCAAAGGGATATAGACAGGCTAGGTGAGTGGGCAAATATTTGGCAGATGGAGTATAATGTGGGAAAGTGCGAGGTTATCCACTTTGGCAGGAAAAATAAAAAAGCAAACTATTATTTAAATGGAGAGAGATTACAAAATGCTACAGTTCAGAGGGACCTGGGGGTCCTTGTACATGAAACACAAAAAGTTAGCATGCAGGTACAGCAAGTAATCAAAAAGGCGAATGGATTGTTGGCCTTTATTTCAAGGGGGTTGGAGTATAAAAGCAGGGAAATCCTGTTACAACTGTACAAGGTATTGGTGAGACCACACCTTGAGTACTGCGTACAGTTTTGGTCTCCTTATTTAAGGAAGGATATACTTGCATTGCAGGTAGTTCAGAGAAGGTTCACTAGGTTGATTCCAGAGATGAGGGGTTTGACTTATGAGGAAAGGTCGAGCAGGGACATTGGAATTTAGAAGAATGAGAGGTGATCTTATTGAAACATATAAGATACCGAGGGGGCTCAACAGGGTAGATGCAGAGAGGATGTTTCCCCTCATGGGGAAATCGAGAACTAGGGGGCACAGTCTCAGAATAAAGGCTCGCCCTTTTAGAACTGAGATGAGGAGGAATTTCTTCTCTCAGAGGGTTGTAAATTTGTGGAATTCTCTGCCCCAGAGAGCCGTCATTAAATACATTTAAAGTGGAGATAGACAAATTTTTGCAAGATAAGGGAGTGAAGGGTTATGGGGAGCGGACGGGGAAGTGGCTTTGCGCCCTAGATCAGCCATGATCTTATTGAATGGCGGAGCAGGCTTGAGGGGCCAAGTGGCCTATTTCTGCTCCTATTTCTTATGTTCTTATGTAAACTAACAGAACAAATAAAGAATTTAGGAGGAATTTCTTCACACACAGAGTGAACTCATTGCCACTATAGCCCAATGAGAGTCAGCATCTTCAGGAACTGTACCCCAGTGAGAGTCAGCATTTCAGGAACTGTACCCCGGTGAGAGTCAGCACCTTCAGGAACAGAGGCTGGTGTCGGGAGCGATGAGAGCGGAGGTTCAGTGAGTAATGAAACTCACTTTCGCGGGCTTTCTTTCACAGGCCAGTGTCGGGAGCGGTGAGAGCAGAGGTTCAGCTTACCAATCTCGCAGGCCGGCGGCGGCGTTCCAGAGCCACGTCACGATTCAAAACGTGACGCGGGCAGGAGGGAGCAGCTGATTGGGTGAGTACGGCCAGGTGAGTACTTACACTACTCTATAGTCTGACAGTTAAGGTTCATAGGTTATAAAGTTTAGAAGGTCTTAATTTTGTGGTTATAGTTTCTAAGGTCTCTGTTGTGTAGCGGGGCGTGCTAGTATATCATTTAATTGTAGTATAATTGGTGGTATTGATTTAATTTAAATTAATTAAAGGGTAAGTCATGGCAGCAAAGCTCGGCCCCGTGGCATGCTCCTCCTGCACTATGAGGGAAATCAGGGATACCTCCTGTGTCCCTGACTACCATGTGTGCGGGAAATGTATCCAGCTGCAGCGACTGGCAGACCATTGCGGCGCTGGAGCTGCGAATGGATACATACTGGAGCATTCGCGATGCTGAGGACGTCGTGGATATCACATTTAATCAGTTGGTCACACCGCAGGTAAAGGCTGCACAGGCAGGAAGGGAATGGGTGACCGCCAGGCAGAGTAGTAGGCGCAGGCAGGTAGTGTAGGGGTCCCCTGTGGCCATCCCCCTCGCAAACAGATATACCGCTTTGGATATTGTTGGGGAGGATGGCTTATCGGGGGAAGGCAGCAGCAACCAACTTCCTGGCACCGTGGGTGGTTCTGCTGCACGGGACAGGAGGAAAAAGAGCGGGACAGCTATAGTGATAAGGGATTCTATTGTAAGGGGAATAGATAGGCGTTTCTGCGGCCGCAAACGAGACTCCAGGATGGTATGTTGCCTCCCTGGTGCAAGGGTCAAGGATGTCTCGGAGCGGCTGCAGGGCATTCTGGAGGGGGAGGGTGAACAGCCAGTTGTCGTGGTGCATATAGGTACCAACGATATAGGTAAAAAATGTGATGAGGTCCTAAAAGCTGAATATAGGGAGTTAGGAGGTAAATTAAAAAATAGGACCTCAAAAGGTAGTAATCTCAGGATTGCTACCAGTGCCACATGCTAGTCAGAGTAGAAATAGAAGGATATTTCAGATGAATACGTGGCTAGAGGAATGGTGCAAGGGGGAGGGATTCAAACTCCTGGGGCATTGGAACTGGTTCTGGGGGAGGTGGGACCAGTACAAACTGGACCGTTTGCACCTGGGCAGGACCGGGACCGATGTCCTAGGGGGAATGTTTGCTAATGCTGTTGAGGAGGGTTTAAACTAAAATGGCAGGGGGTTGGGTACCTGTGCAGGGAGACAGAGGAAAGGGAAGCAAGGATAGAAGCAAAAGACAGGAAGGAGAAAAGCAAAAGTGGCAGTCAGAGAAATCAAGGGTGTAAATCAAACATGGCCGCAGCAAACAATAATTCTAAAAGGTCTAAGAGTGTTAAAAAAACAAGCCTAAAGGCTTTGTGTCTTAATGCGAGGAGCATTCGTAATAAGGTGGATGAATTAGCTGCGCAAATAGATGTAAATGGATCTGATATAATTGGGATTACGGAGACGTGGCTCCAGGGTGACCAAAGCTGGGAATTCAACATCCAGGGGTATTCAATATTCAGGAAGGACAGGCAAAAAGAAAAAGGCGGTGGGGTAGCATTGCTGGTTAAAGAGGAGATTAACACAATAGTAAGGAAGGATATTAGCTCTGATGATGTGGAATCTGTATGGGTCGAGCTGAGAAATACCAAGGGGCAGAGAATGTTAGTGGGAGTTGTATACAGACCCCCAAACAGTAATGCTGAGTTTGGGGATGGCATTAAACGGGAAATTAGAGATGCGTGCAATAAGGGCACAGCAGTTATCATGGGTGACTTTAATCTACATATAGATTGGGCTAACCAAATTAGTAACAATACTGTGGAAGAGGAATTCCTAGAGTGTATACGGGATGGTTTCCTGGACCAATATGTCGAGGAACCAACTAGAGATCAGGCCATCTTAGACTGGGTATTATGTAATGAGAAAGGATTAATTAGCAATCTTGTTGTGCGAGGCCCCTTGGGGAGGAGCGATCATAATATGGTCGAATTCTTCATTAAGATGGAGAGTGAAGTAGTTGATTCAGAGACTTGGGTACTGAATTTAAATAAAGGAAACTATGATGGTATGAGGTGCGAGTTGGCTAGGATGGATTGGGGAATGTTACTTAAAGGGTTGATGGTGAATAGGCAATCGCAAACATTTAAAGATCGCATGGATGAACTACAGAATTTGTTCATCCCTGTTTGGCATAAAAATAAAACAAAAAAGGTGACTCAACATTGGCTAACAAGGGAAATTAGGGATAGCATAAGATCCAAGGAGAGGACATATAAATTGGCCAGAAAAAGCAGCAAACCTGAGGATTGGGAGCAGTTTAGCAGTCAGCAAAGGAGGACAAAGGGATTAATTAAGAGGGGGAAAATAGAGTATGAGAGTAAGCTTGCTCGGAACATAAAAACTGACTGTAAAAGCTTCTATAGATATGTGAAGAGAAAAAGATTGGTAAAGTCAAGCGTAGGTCCCTTGCAGTCAGAATCAGGGGAATTTATAATGGGGAACAAAGACATGGCAGACCAATTAAATACATACTTTGGTTCTGTCTTCACAAAGGAGGACACAAATAAACTCCCAGAGATGTCAGGGAACATAGGGTCTAATGAGAGGGAGGAACTGAATGAAATCAGTATTTGTAGGGAAATGGTGTTAGGGAAATTGATGCGACTGAAGGCCGATAAATCCCCAGGGCCTGATAATCTGCGTCCTAGGTTACTGAAGGAAGTGGCCCTAGAAATAGTAGATGCATTGCTGGTCATCTTCCAAAATTCTATAGATGGATTGGAGGGTAGCTAATGTAACCCCACTATTTAAAAAAGGTGGTAGAGAAAAAATGGGGAATTATAGACCGGTAAGCCTGATATTGGTAGTGGGGAAAATGCTAGAGTCCATTATAAAAGATGTAATAGCAGAGCACTTGGAAAACAGTGACAGGATCGGACAAAGTCAACATGGATTTACAAAAGGTAAATCGTGCTTGACTAATCTACTGGAATTTTTTGAGGATGTAACTGGTAGAATAAATAAGGGAGAACCAGTGGATGTGGTGTATTTGAACTTTCAGAAGACTTTCGATAAGGTCCCGCATAAGAGACTAGCGTGCAAAGTTAAAGCACATGGGATTGGGGGTAAGGTACTGACTTGGATAGAGAACTGGTTGGCAGACAGGAAGCAAAGAGTTGGAATAAACGGGTCTTTTTCCGAGTGGAAGGCAGTGACTAGTGGGGTACCGCAGGGATCGGTGCTAGGACCCCAGCTATTCACAATATATATTAATGATCTAGACGAGGGAACTACATGTAATATCTCCAAGTTTGCAGACGACACAAAGCTGGGTGGGCGTGTGTGCTGTGAGGAGGATGCAGAGAAACTCCAGTACGATTTGGACAGGTTGGGCGATTGGGCAGATGCATGGCAGATGCAGTATAATGTGGATAAATGCGAGGTTATCCACTTTGGTGGCAAAAACAGGAAGGCAGATTATTATCTGAATGGGAATAGATTGGGAAAAGGGGAAGTGCAACGAGACCTGGGTGGCCTTGTGCACCAGTCGCTGAAGGTAAGCATGCAGGTGCAGCAGGCGGTTAAGAAGGCAAATGGTATGCTGGCCTTCATAGCAAGAGGATTCGAGTACAGGAGCAAGGATGTCTTGCTGCAATTGTACAGGGCCTTGGTGAGACCACACCTTGAGTATTGGGTGCAGTTTTGGTCGCCTTATCTGAGGAAGGATGTTCTTGCCATGGAGGGAGTGCAGTGAAGATTCACCAGACTGATACCTGGGATGGCAGGAATGACGTATGAAGAGAAATTGGGTCGATTAGGCTTACATTCGCTAGAATTTAGAAGAATGAGAGGGGATCTCATAGAAACTTATAACATTCTAACAGGACTAGACAGACTAGATGCAGGAAGGCTGTTCCCGATGGCGGGGGAGTCCAGAACCAGGGGTCACAGTCTAAGGATAAGAGGCAAGCCATTTAGGACAGAGATGAGGAGGAATTTCTTCACCCAGAGAGTGGTGAACCTGTGGAATTCTCTACCACAGAAGACAGTTGAGGCCAATTCATTAAATATATTCAAGAAGGAGTGAGATATATTTCTTAACGTTCAGGGGATCAAGGGATATGGGGAGAAAGCAGGGACAGGGTACTGAATTTGGATGATCAGCCATGATCACATTGAATGGCAGAGCAGGCTCGAGGGGCCGAATGGCCTACTCCTGCTCCTATCTTCTATGTTTTCTATGTTTTCTATGTGCCCCAGTGAGAGTCAGCACCTTCAGGAACTGTACCCCAGTGAGAGTCAGCACCTTCAAGAACTGTACCCCAGTGAGAGTCGGCACCTTCAGGAACTGTACCCCAGTGAGAGTCGGCACCTTCAGGAACTGTACCCCAGTGAGAGTCAGCACCTTCAGGAACTGTACCCCAGTGAGAGTCAGCACCTTCAGGAGCTGTACCCCAGTGAGAGTCAGCACCTTCAGGAACAGTACCCCAGTGAGAGTCAGCACCTTCAGGAACTGTACCCCAGTGAGAGTCAGCACCTTCAGGAACTGTACCCCAGTGAGAGTCAGCACCTTCAGGAACTGTACCCCAGTGAGAGTCAGCACCTTCAGGAACTGTACCCCAGTGAGAGTCAGCACCTTCAGGAACTGTACCCCAGTGAGAGTCAGCACCTTCAGGAACTGTACCCCAGGGAGAGTCAGCACCTTCAGGAACTGTACCCCAGTGAGAGTCAGCACCTTCAGGAACTGTACCCCAGTGAGAGTCAGCACCTTCAGGAACTGTACCCCAGTGAGAGTCAGCACCTTCAGGAACTGTACCCCAGTGAGAGTCAGCACCTTCAGGAACTGTACCCCAGTGAGAGTCAGCACCTTCAGGAACTGTACCCCAGTGAGAGTCGGCACCTTCAGGAACTGTACCCCAGTGAGAGTCAGCACCTTCAGGAACTGTACCCCAGTGAGAGTCAGCACCTTCAGGAACTGTACCCCAGTGAGAGTCAGCACCTTCAGGAACTGTACCCCAGGGAGAGTCAGCACCTTCAGGAACTGTACCCCAGGGAGAGTCTGCACCTTCAGGAACTGTACCCCAGTGAGAGTCGGCACCTTCAGGAACTGAACCCCAGTGAGAGTCAGCACCTTCAGGAACTGTACCCCAGGGAGAGTAAGCACCTTCAGGAACTGTACCCCAGTGAGAGTCGGCACCTTCAGGAACTGTACCCCAGTGAGAGTCAGCACCTTCAGGAACTGTACCCCAGGGAGAGTAAGCACCTTCAGGAACTGTACCCCAGTGAGAGTCGGCACCTTCAGGAACTGTACCCCAGTGAGAGTCGGCACCTTCAGGAACTGTACCCCAGTGAGAGCCAGCACCTTCAGGAACTGTACCCCAGTGAGAGTCAGCACCTTCGGGAACTGTACCCCAGTGAGAGCACCTTCAGGAACTGTACCCCAGTGAGAGCACCTTCAGGAACTGTACCCCAGTGAGAGTCAGCGCCTTCAGGGAAGAGGTTGAGAAAATGCTGATAAAAATTACTTCTGAATCCACAATCATGATTTAAAGTGTGTTTTCAGATTGCGCTGTTCTGATCTTTGGTGTCCAGATGTTTATGTTCCCAACACATTTGTGCACCTCTTGAAATGACAGGTTAATAAAGAATTTTCAGTACAGTGTCTCATTTCCTGGTACCTGAAAGTGGGAGTTTGGACAGGATTGGCCGGGACTCGCGCCCCGGAATGGTGGGCTTCGCAATACTGGAGGGTCCCGAGTCCAAAGGTCGCTGGAAGGAAAAGAAAATGATGTTACTTTGCAGTCAGATGATCAGTTGGGGGAACGGGAAATTCCTGATCTGTTAAATAGAAGCAGCATAAACATTCAGTTATTGAGTTTAGAAGAATGAGAGGGGATCTCATTGAAACCTATAAAATTCTGACAGGACTGGACAGACTAGATGCAGGAAGGATGTTCCCGATGGTCGGGGAGTCCAGAACCAGGGGTCACAGTCTAAGGATAAGGGGTAAGCCATTTAGGACAGAGATGAGGAGGAATTTCTTCACCCAGAGAGTGGTGAACCTGTGGAATTCTCTACCACAGAAGGCAGTGGAGGCCAATTCATTAAATATATTCAAGAAGGAGTTAGATATATTTCTTAAGGCTAAAGGGATCAAGGGAAATGGGGAGAAGGCAGGGACAGGGTACTGAGTGTGGATGATCAGCCATGATCTCATTGAATGGCGGAGCAGGCTCGAGGGGCTGAATGGCCTACTCCTGCTCCTATCTTCTATGTTTCTATGTGTCATAGAATACAGACTCAGTCCGATCAGAGGGGGGATCGGGGGGGGGGGGAGGGCGGGGGATCGGGGGGGGGGGGGAGCGGTCAGGAACTCGGGGGAGAGGTCAGGAACTCGGGGGGAGACGTCAGATCCAGGTCTAAAGGGGGAGATGAGAGTGGAAATGTGATGCACTTGGGAAGGCGGATCATGTTCTTCCAACCGGATGAATTAGTGAATCCCTTCTCACTGATGGAACAGGTGAACGGCTGTCCCCAGTGTGAACTCGCCGGTGTGTCAGAAGGTTGGATACACACACAAACCCCATGCACACCCATATGCCACACACACCACACATGCCTGCGCCCATTGGTTTATTGACTGGCAAATCCTTACTAGCTTTCTGCTATAGTCGCACCACCTGAGATCCGGAGGCCATTGAGTACTTGCACTTCTTGTTTTCCATTTCCTATTTTAATGAGCGTTTCTTAAAGTTGTAGCCTTGACCTTTGTCCCTTCATTCCAGAAGGAAAAAAAACATAAAACTCCAAAGAATTAGCTAACCCACTGATTAGAGTATGAAGTCTTTTATTTTACCAGCTAAGAACAACTATAATTACAATTGCAGAACACTAGATAACAGAGGATGTTCACAAACTGCAGCTTCACTTTCTGTAGGCTGCCTGACAAGACTGGATCAAATTACACGTTCCAGACAAACTGTTGGGTGTGACTTGTCCACCAAGGGGACCAATCAGAAATCTGGTCCAACCCACATCTGCTGCAATTAAACACAAGCAAAAACCTGTTACATCTCTAACTTTTTCCAGTTCTGATGATGGAAATCTGAAATCTATGGAGAGAGAAACAGAGTTAGCATTTCAGGTTTATGAAACGTTAACTATGTTTCTCTCTCCACAGATGCTGCCTGACCTGTTGAGTATTTCCAGCATTTTCTGTTTTTATTTCAGATTTCCAGCATCCGCAGTATTTTGCTTTAGTATTCGTGACTGATTCCCATTGTCCATAGAACTGTTCCTGTCTCATTGCACTCAACCTGTCCCTACTTACATTCCCTGTTGCACTGGAACCGCCGGAAGAACATGACAGATGTAAAGATCAGCAGCAAACCTTCATCCTCCCGGGTCTGTCTGTCTTTGCTCTGTTTTCTAAGCCGCTCATGAACCAACAATCACACAATACGTGACTGGCGCCATCGCCCAACTAAAGGAGCCCGCATCAAAATGTACCTCACCCAGGATTCCACTGATGTTAGACGTATGTTGGATTTATGAACAGCTCCAACCCTTGACGATTAATGTTGATTCGCCGTGTCCATTACCCTGCTGACAAATCTCAGTGTGCGGGATCACGATCAAAGCTACCGTCCAACAAAAGGCACAATGCGGTGCAGTGAAGCATTGCTCGTCTGGTTAACTAATGCAACAACATTAAACAAGTCTGGAAGCGTTTCTAGAAGTCCCGAGTATTGTAAAAGTGTAACTAGAGTAAAATCTAGTGAGTTAAGCACAAGAACCTCACTGAGCAGTTCCCCTATATACAGGAGATTCCCTCCCAAGCTGTGACCAGGAGCCCCGGGTGTTGGGGTCAGTGGGACTGAGCCCTACCTGCATTGGCGAGACAGCAGCAGCAGGGGGCGTCCTCAATGGGATTCCGCTGAGGCTCCGGACCGCGGCACCACCGCCCCCTGCTGGAGAGAAGGGCTATTTAAAGAGTGGACACTTGGACAATCCGTCCAAACCGCGCCTCATTCCAGCTTTCGCCGCTCGGTCTACACGAATAAATCACCCAAACTGCAAGGCATTAACTGCGTTAGCACGATAGGAAATGAGTGTCAACAGGCAGGAGTCACTGAGAGTGTCAAGGGTTGAAGGAGAAGCAAGAGATCAGGAGCCGGGGAAAGAAGCGAAAGAGAGACAGCCAGAAACTGGGAGACAGAGAGAGGGAGAGACAGAGAGGTGAATGGGAGACAGGGAGCCATGAAATGTTGCAGCAAATTATTGGTCAACATATTTTCATCAACTCTGCAGCTTAATAGTTTGGTTGATAATCTAGTCCTTGAGCAGTAATCCATTATAGCCACAGTTAATAAACTGGAGGGTTACCACCAAACTAGCCATAACTAACATAACCAGCTGCCATAAGCGGTAAAGCAGTGAAAGAATCACAGAAAAGACAATCCCACCCATAACCATGTTACCGGTCATACGCAGGTTAGAAACACGAGCTAATTGTTGCCGTACCTGGGAGGGAGCTGTCGAAGGACTTGATAAGTGTTTTGACTTTGGGAGAAGGTTCTGGGGGTATTCGGCCGATGGTCCTTCTCTGCCATGGGGTCTCTGTGTCACATCCCAAACGCTCCAAAATCAAGTCTTCATTCTTTGTCCTGAGAGCAAGTAAGGCAAGGGTTGGAGCAAAGGTCGGAGCAAGGGTCACAGCAGAGGGTCGGAGCAAGGGTCGCAGCAAGGGTCGGAGCAAAGAGGCGCAGCAAGGGGTCGCGGCAAGGGTCGGAGCAAAGGGTCACAGCAAAGGGTCAGAGCAAAGACAACAAACTAGTAGGACTCAGGCTTCAGACACAGAAACATTAGTGAGCTGATGGGGTTAGAACAGAAATCCTGACTAGTTACTGGATGGATACTTTTTAAACCAAACTGAGAGCTCCCTTCACTGTATATCTTGTCTGACTCTCAATGGCACCAATCTGTCAGAATAACCCGAGTGGAGCCTAGTGACACAGCAATGGCTTTCCTCTGGTGAATAAGCATAGAACTAGAGGTTAGGAGGCTTTGCTTTTCCGAGCGAGTCATTGACCTTTGCAGTAGGTGTACTGAGTGCCGATTCAGCACAGACGTTCCAAAGAGAGCTGGAGGGCCTCGATATCACTGGGTGCAGAGGTCGGAGGGATGTTTGGGTTTGTGCCTCGTGGTCACGGTTCTCTCCTGGAACTCGTCTTTGATCATCTTCGGGGGGCTGGAGAGCAATTTTCCAGAATTCCTTCCCCCCCCCCCCCCCCCCAGAGTTGGCTGATGGTTTTTAATCTGTTTTTTGCCTCTCCCCTGGGGATTACACGGTCCCTGGTGGGTGGGGGACACTGGGGGTCACTTGCAACGCGACTGAACGGGACAGACTGGATGGACCAGTTGGTCTTTTCATATGTTCGTATTTGCTGCATTCAGTCTCCTACCCCCTGACCCCACTCCTATCCTGATCCCTGACCCGACTATCCTTTTCCCTGACCACACTCCTATCCTGATCCCTGACCCCACTCCTATCCTGATCCCTGACCCCACTCCTATCCTGATCCCTGACCCCACTCCTATCCTGCATTTTTATTTTCAGTACCACCCAGAACACAGAAATATGCTTTGGTGAAAGAATTTGTGCAGCTCCGACTTTTAATGGGGTCAGGGGGCAGGATAGGCGTGGGGTCAGGGATCAGGGGTCAGAATAGGAGAGGTCAGTGTCTGCCTGAATTACAATGTATTTTGTTGCGGACACCAGTATGTTTTCACTCAATCTGGATCGTAAGAGACAGACTCAGAAAAATGTCACCTTTACCTGGGGTGGCTGCTTTGCATTTTAGAAATTTCCCTGAATTCACTCAAACCCCAGGTCAGTGACCCTGGGGGTTTGATCTGTGACCTTTCACCTCTTTAATTCAGAAGCAGGCGTTCAGAGAATGATATTCACAAACACAACAGGGAGACTTGGCACCACTCTGCCTGAAACACATCAGGCCCACCTCACGCTCCCAAACAGCACAAACAGTCTCTTTATTCAATGTCACAGCCAGTGTCCACTGGGCAATACTACTCACTTTAAACAGACTGCCCCAGCAACACAAACCGCCTGGGAGAAACCGGCCACTACATGCAGTCCAGGGCCTGGCCTGGGAAAAGGGTCACTCATTGTGTAACTGTACAGAGTCACTGTTTATTCAGGGTAAGGGTCACTCACTGTGTAACTGTACAGAGTCACTGTTTATTCAGGGTAAGGATCACTCACTGTAACTGTACAGGGTCACTGTTTATTCAGGGTAAGGGTCACTCACTGTGTAACTGTACAGAGTCACTGTTTATTCAGGGTAAGGATCACTCACTGTAACTGTACAGGGTCACTGTTTATTCAGGGTAAGGGTCACTCACTGTAACTGTACAGAGTCACTGTTCTCGGCCTTTTGGCTAAGATGAAGCGTAGTCACACCCCAGTAATGGGGTGGTGATGGTCACCCCCAGCTATGGGGCTGCGTAAAAGAAAAAAAAACCTTAATTAAGGGGCGAAAAAAACTGTACAGAGTTACTGTTTATTCAGGGTAAGGGTCGCTCACTGTAACTGTACAGAGTCACTGTTTATTCAGGGTAAGGGTCACTCACTGTGTAACTGTACAGAGTCACTGTTTGTGCACCAGTCGCTGAAGGTAAGCATGCAGGTGCAGCAGGCGGTTAAGAAGGCAAATGGTATGTTGGCCTTCATAGCGAGAGGATTCGAGTACAGGAGCAAGGATGTCTTGCTGCAGTTGTACAGGGCCTTGGTGAGACCACACCTTGAGTATTACATGCAGTTCTGGTCGCCTTATCTGAGGAAGGATTTTTTTGCCATGGAGAGAGTGCAGCGAATATTCACCAGACTGATACCCGGGATGGCAGGAATGATGTATGAGGAGAGATTGGGTCGATTAGGCTTATATTCGCTAGAGTTTAGAAGAATGAGAGGGGATCTAACAGGACTAGACAGACTAGATGCAGGAAGGATGTTCCCGATGGCGGGGGAGTCCAGAACCAGGGGTCACAGTCTAAGGATAAGGAGTAAGCCATTTAGGACTGAGATGAGGAGGAATTTCTTCACCCAGAGAGTGGTGAACCTGTGGAATTCTCTACCACACAAGGCAGTTGAGGCCAATTCATTAAATATATTCAAGAAGGAGTTAGATATATTTCTTAAGGCTAAAGGGATATGGGGAGAAAGCAGGGACAGGGTACTGAATTTGGATGATCAGCCATGATCTCATTAAATGGCGGAACAGGCTTGAGGGGCCGAATGGCCGACTCCTGCTCCTATCTTCTAACGTTTCTATGTTTCAGGGTGAGGGTCACTCACTGTGTAACTGTACAGAGTCACTGTTTATTCAGGGTAAGGGTCACTCGCTGTGTAACTGTACAGAGTCACTGTTTATTCAGGGTAAGGGTCACTCACTGTGTAACTGTACAGAGTCACTGTTTATTCAGGGTAAGGGTCACTCGCTGTGTAACTGTACAGAGTCACTGTTTATTCAGGGTAAGGGTCACTCACTGTGTAACTGTACAGAGTCACTGTTTATTCAGGGTAAGGGTCACTGACTGTGTAACTGTACAGAGTCACTGTTTATTCAGGGTAAGGGTCACTGACTGTGTAACTGTACAGAGTCACTGTTTATTCAGGGTAAGGGTCACTCACTGTGTAACTGTACAGAGTCACTGTTTATTCAGGGTAAGGGTCACTCACTGTGTAACTGTACAGAGTCACTGTTTATTCAGGGTAAGGGTCACTGACTGTGTAACTGTACAGAGTCACTGTTTATTCAGGGTAAGGGTCACTCACTGTGTAACTGTACAGAGTCACTGTTTATTCAGGGTAAGGGTCACTCACTGTGTAACTGTACAGAGTCACTGTTTATTCAGGGTAAGGGTCCCTCACTGTGTAACTGTACAGAGTCACTGTTTATTCAGGGTAAGGGTCACTCACTGTGTAACTGTAGAGAGTCTGTAGCGGTACTACTGAGTTAATATACATAATTCTCTTTAACTTACCTGTACGGGGCGTTCCTCCTTTGGTAGCGCGGGCGAACACGATGACATGGGTAAACGCGATGACGCGGGCGAACGCGATGACGTCACGTCACACATCATGTGACGGCCCCAAGCGCGGGCAAACGCGATGACATCACGACACACATCACGTGACGGCCCCAAGCGCGGGAAACGCGAGCAACGCGATGATGTCACGACGCAAACGCGAGGACGTCATCACGCAAACCTCCGGACTGCCTAGTCAGTCCTCGTGGCGTCCCCACTGGGGTAAGACCTGTTCCAAGGTTCTCCTGCATTGATCTTTGTTGGTTTCTGTACTTCGTCAAATCCTTCATTAAAAACCTATTGGATTGTTTCTCCTGAGTCGACCTCAGTCATTTGGTTAGGAATACACCTATTCCTACATTGGTGACCCCGTATCCGTGAACATTTTTCGCGGAAGAAACGCACAGCCTGAACCTCGTCTTCACAGAAGACGACTGACGTGTACAGCCGAATTCGTCCAACACCTACATTGGTGACCCCGTATCCATGAACGTTTTTCACAGACGACGCGCACAGCCTGAACCCCATCTCTGTGAACGCTTTCGCAGAAGAAGAGCACGGCGAACAACAACCGACGAACAACAACCGATGAACACCAATTCCTACATTGGCGACCCCGCCTTTGCGAACGTATTCGCAAAGGAAGCGCAGCCTGGAGGTGAGCCCGTTTTTCACGAACATAACGCAGCCGGACCCCAATTTTTTGTGAACGATTTTCACAAAAGAAGCACGCCATGGAAG
The DNA here is from genome assembly GCF_052327205.1 of Somniosus microcephalus. Classification (NCBI taxonomy): domain Eukaryota; kingdom Metazoa; phylum Chordata; class Chondrichthyes; order Squaliformes; family Somniosidae; genus Somniosus; species Somniosus microcephalus. The sequence goes on from NC_141008.1 coordinate 44,801,213, forward strand.
CATCAGCCGTTTCGTTGTCGCTACCGCAATTCAGGGGGCAGCAACCGCCCTCGTGCTTTCCTCAGGTAGAAGCCCCGTTCACCAAGAATTTCGATGTGGGACATTTCTACCGCCACACGGATCATCCGCCTCCACGACATCTCCCAACGCAACAGCAAGTATACATCCCTCCAAGCGCCGGTTCCGCAGGTTTTCGGGCCCACAAGATCGGAGCGTGCCCCCGCGGAGATGCCACGAGGGCTCGCTCCACACGAACCACGAGGACTCGCTCCTCGCGAACCGCGAGGACGCGCTCCTCGCGACCCACGAGGACGCGCTCCTCGCGACCCACGAGGACCCATCCCTCGCGAACCACAAGGACCCATCCCTCGCGAACCACGAGGACCCATCCCTCGCGAACCACGAGGACCCATCCCTCGCGAATCACGAGGACCCATCCCTCGCGAATCACGAGGACCCATCCCTCGCGAAACACGAGGACCCATCCCTCGCGAAACACGAGGACCCATCCCTCGCGAAACACGAGGACCCATCCCTCGCGAAACAGGAGGACCCATCCCTCGCGAACCACAAGGACCCATTCCTCGCGAACCACGAGGACCCATCCCTCGCGAATCACGAGGACCCATCCCTCGCGAACCACAAGGACCCATTCCTCGCGAACCACGAGGACCCATCCCTCGCGAATCACGAGGACCCATCCCTCGCGAATCACGAGGACCCATCCCTCGCGAATCACGAGGACCCATCCCTCGCGAAACACGAGGACCCATCCCTCGCGAAACACGAGGACCCATCCCTCGCGAAACACGAAGACTCATTCCCCGCCGACGACACACCAGCCCATCAGCCTGCTGGTTGTGTTTTCTACCACTCTTTTCGGCGCGAAAGCGAAGCGTTGCCACCCTCCCGGCAGTTTTCTACCTAAATCAGCAACAACTCGAAGCGTTGCCGCCCTCCCGGCAGTGTTCCCCCTAAAGCAACAACAACTCGAAGCATTGCCGCCCTCCCGGCAGTGTTCCCCCTAAAGCAACAACAACTCGAAGCGTTGCCGCCCTCCCGGCAGTGTTCCCCCTAAAGCAACAACAACTCGAAGCGTTACCGCCCTCGCTACAGTTTTCCCCTCAACAAAAGCAACCATCTACTGATGCTGCGACCATCGACGACGGGTCCAACGGGCATCCCGCGGCCGCGATCGGCCACGCAAAAGTTGCTGTCATCACCAATCACTGATCAACGCAGCAACTGTTAACTTGCTTCAGTGTTACCACGGCACGCACCGTTCCGTGCGTTCCCGACTTCTACAGAGTTCGCTCGCCTGTCGGCGGATTCACCCACCCGCCAAGACCCACGTTCCTTTCCTCCTGGATCACCCGTTCGGCGTTCCTGCAGATTTCGTCAGACTGGGGACTTTTTCCAACATCAACAGAGCCATAGTCCGCGCCTGCCCAGCTTGCAAGCCACCACGAGTTGGCCAGCATATTTCGACCTCGCCCGCCTGACCATCAGCCGCTCATCGTTGTTACGGCACACCAGGTACGATCGTCTGCCTTTATGACGCGGCCAGCTGTTTCGCCCCGGCGCCCGCTTTGAACCACGGGCTGCAGAGGTCACACGTCTCCACGGTCTTTCGCATGGCTGAATGCGTTTTGTTCGCCATGACACCACGGTCCTTCGCATGGCTGGATACGTTTTATCCGCCACGACGCACGCAAGGATCCGCTCACGACCAGCACCTTTGGACCTCGCCCGCCAAGACGAGACAGCACGATCGCCGAGACCACCGGCCACCCATCATCCTTTTGCCAACCCAAGTACGACACCCGCCAGACCGCCAGCCACCCAACAGTCTCCGTCTCGAGACGACAGGACTCGTTCATTAAAGCGAATTCTTGGGGGGCGTATGTAGCGGTACTACCGAGTTAATATACATAATTCTCTTTAACTTACCTGTACGGGGCGTTCCTCCTTTGGTAGCGCGGGCGAACGCGATGACACGGGTAAACGCGATGACGCGGGCGAACGCGATGATGTCACGTTGCACATCACGTGACGGTCCCGAGGGCGGGTAAAGGCGATGACGTCACGACGCACATCACGTGATGGCCCCAAGCGCGGGAAACGCGAGCAACGCGATGACGTCATCGCGCAAACCTCCGGACTTTCTAGTCAGTCCTCGTGGCGTCCCCACTGGGGTAAGACCTGTTCCAAGGTTCTCCTGCATTGATCTTTGTTGGTTTCTGTACTTCGTCAAATCCTTCATTAAAAACCTATTGGATTGTTTCTCCTGAGTCGACCTCAGTGATTTGGTTAGGAATACACCTATTCCTACATGTCACTGTTTATTCAGGGTAAGGGTCACTCACTGTAACTGTACAGAGTCACTATTTATTCAGGGTAAGGGTCACTCACTGTGTAACTGTACAGAGTCACTGTTTATTCAGGGTAAGGGTCACTCACTGTGTAACTGTACAGAGTTACTGTTTATTCAGGGTATGGGTCTTTCCACACACAGGATTATTTTATGTATTTTTAAAAAAATTGAACTTTGCATATTCCCAGTCCAAAACCTAGAGGCCAATTAATTGTAAGGAAGAGGGAGAGAGAGAGAGAGAGAGAGAGAGAAGAGAGAGAGGAGAGAGAGAGAGAGAGAGAACCAGCAGCGGAGCATAAAACAGCGGGGGAAACAGCGCCGACCTGATTGGAGACACCAGCAGCGTCCGAACCGTCGACAATTTCAAAAAAAAAACAAAGAGTGACGTCACAGGACAGCAGGTAAGTGATTGGTTGGTGAGTATTAAGTTTTTTTTTTCTCAAACCTCGGACAGTGGTTTAAACTCGGTGCGGGAAACTATAACGTACTGTATTAAATTTATAGCTTAACTAGTTAAACTAATTAATATAACTATAAATAATCATTGAATAAAGACTTTAACTCATTAAATAAATAAATAAGGCTAGACTAAGATATGGCAGGGCAGGTTGTGTGTCTGGACTGCAGTCTGTGCGAGACTGTCCCAAGTGAACACGCCTGCAGGAGATGTCTCCATCTCGAACCTCTCCGGCTCACAGTCATTGAGCTGGAGTGAGAGTTGGAGACACTCCAAAACATAACGGAGGGGGAGGAATTTCTGGACAGTTTTATCCTGAATACAGTCACACCCCAGAGGAAAGCACATGTTGAGGAATGGGAGGGTGTGACTGTTAGGGAGCCAGGTAGCGGGAATTTAGGAGAGGTTGAGAAGGAAGTCCTGCAGACACTGGTCCTGTCCAACAGGTATGAAGTACTCGCTACCTGTGAGGACAAGGAGAAAGACTGCGGGGAGGACAGCCACAATGCAGACCAAGGCACCGTGGCTCAGAAGGCTGTCCAAGGTGGGGGGGGGGGGAAAGAGCAAAATAGAAATGTGGTAGTAATAGGGGACTCTATAATTAGGGGGATAGATAGCGTCCTCTGCTGCCAAGAACGAGAACCCCAAAGAGTGTGTTGCCTACCTGGTGCCAGGGTAAGGGATATCTCACAGCGGCTGGAGAGGAACTTGGAAAGGGAGGGGGTAAATCCAGTTGCCGTGGTCCATGCTGGAACAAACGACATGGGTAGGAATAGGGAGGAGGTCCTGCTGAAAGAGTATCAGGAGTTAGGATCTAAATTAAAAAGCCACGTGCAGATTGGCATAGAAGCAGACAGATCAGAAGAATTAACACGTGGCTAAAGGGCTGGTGTAGGAAAGAGGGGTTCCTTTTCATGGGACACTGGCACCAGTTCTGGGACAGGGAGGAGCTGTACCGATGGGACGGGCTCCACCTGAACCGGGATGGGACCCGCGTCCTAGTGGAAAGGATAAATAGGGAGGTGGCAAAGGCTTTAAACTAGTAAGAAGGGGGGGGGGGAGATCTACAAGAAATGTAAGAAGCCTAAATATAAACAAAACAGGAATAGTGAGCATAGGAAAGAATAAAGTAAGGGAGAACATTGACGACAAGGGAGCAAATACAGTTATAGAACAGAAGTCTAAAAAGATGGTTAAACATAAAGTGAGATGAAATCCTATTAAAAATGAGTTACACTGTTTGTACAGCAATGTACACAGTGTTCATAATAAAACATGGGAGCTGGAGGCAATCATGCTTTGGGAGGAACCTTCTCTTCTTCTTAGGCAGTCCCTCGGAACCGAGGATGACTTGCTTCCACATTAAAAATGAGTTCTCAGGTGACTGATGAGTCCAATGCGGGACCTACAGTCTCTGTCACAGGTGGGGCAGACGGTGGTTGAATGGGTGGGTGGGTGGGGTGCTTGGGTTGACATGCACTCCTTGCGCTGCCTGCGCTTGGCTTCTGCTTGCTCCTGGCGAAGAAACTCGAGGTGTTCGGCACCTTCCCGGATGTTTCTCCTCCACTTCATGCAGTCTTGAGCCAGGGATTCCCAGGAGTCAGTGGGGATGTTGCACTTTTTCAAGGAGGCTTTGAGGGTGTCCTTGAAGTGTTTCCTCTGCCCACCTAGGCTTTCTTGCCGTATCGGAGCTCCGAGTAGAGCGCTTGTTTTGGGAGTCTTGTATTGGGCATGCAGATGATGTGACCCGTCCATCGGAGCTGATCGAGCGTGGTCAAAGCTTCAATGCTGGGGATGTTGGCCTGAGCGAGAACACTGACGTTGGTGCGCCTATCCTGCCAATGGATTTGCAGGATCTTGCAGAGGCAGCATTGGTGGTACCTCTCCAGTGCTTTGAGGTGCCTGCTGTACATGGTCCATATCTCTGAGGCATACAGCAGGGCGGGTATCACTGCTGCTCTGTAGACCATGAGCTTGGTGCTGGGTTTGAGGTCCTGGTCTTCAAACACTCTCTTCCTCAGGTGACCAAAGGCTGCACTGGCACACTGAAGGCGGTGTTGGACTTTGTCATCGACATCTGCCCTTGTTGACAGTAGGCTCCCGAGGTATGGAAAGTGGTCCACGTTGTCCAAGGCCTTGTCGTGGATTTTGATAATCGGGGGGCAGTACTGTGTGGGCAGACATTGTAGGGATTACTGAGACATGGCTACAGAAAAATCAGGACTGGGAATTAAACATTACAGGGTATAACATATTTAGAAAAGATAAAGAGGGAAAAAGGGGAGGTGGAGTAGCTATACTTATTAGGGATAACATAATGGCAGTAGAAAAAAGGGACGTAGATATCAGCAAGACAAAAATATAATCCATATGGATAGAGATAAAAGATAATAAAGGATCAATCACACTAATAGGCATAGTCTACAGACCACCGAATAGTGGAAGGGAAGTGGAAGAAGAAATATACAAATTAGAGAAATGAGTAAAAACATAGAATAATAATCACGGGGGATTTCAACCACCCAGATATTAATTGGACAGAAGAGGTAGGTAAAGAGGATAAGGAAATGGAGTTCCTACATTGTGTACAGGACTCCTTTCTAACCCAATATGTAAAAAGCCCAACAAGGGAGGATTCACTATTGGATCTAGTTATGGGGAATGAGCCAGAGCAGATAAGAGAAGTAAAAGTAGGGGAACATATAGGCAATAGTGACCATAATATAATACACTTTAAGATGATAATAGAGAAGGACATAAGTATGACAAAAACCAGGTTAATAAATTGGAGAAAAGCTGATTTTGAGGGGCTGAGAATAGAATTTGGGAAGATAAAATGGGCAACAATATTGGCAAACAACAATGTAGAACGACCTTGGGAAACATTTAAAACGGTGTTCAACAGAGTGCAGGAAAAATATATTCCGCTAAAAGGAAAGAACAAACTAAACACTAATGAGGCTCCATGGATGAATAAAGACATAAGGGAACAATTGAGGGCAAGGAAAGAGGCGTACATTAAGTACATAGACAGCAGAGGAGTGCATGATAAGAGAATATGAAGGGATTAGGAGAGAAGTCAAAAAAAATTAGGAAGGCAAAGAGGAACTATGAAATTAAATTATCAAGGAACATAAAACAAAATAGTAAAATATTTTACAGGCACATCAATAAAAAAAGGAAGGTTGGGATGGGAATAGGGCCATTTAGGGATAGACAGGACAGTACCACAGGTAACGATAGGGAGATGGCAGAAATATAAAATCATTATTTTGCTTCAGTATTTACCAGGGAGATAGAACAAGTGGACATGACATTGGATGATGAGATTAGTAATGAGATAAGTGCATTTAAAATAAAAAAAGGGGTATATTAAATAAACTAATCAAACTCAAAGAGAATAACACCCCTAGTCCGGATGGATTGAATCCATACATTTTAAAAGAATCTAGGGAAGAGCTAGCAGAGGCATTACTACATATATTCAATAATTCGTTAGAAAAAGGTGTAGTGCCAGAAGACTGGCGGATAGCTAACATAATACTGATATTTAAGAAGGAGGATAGAACTTGTCCAGGGAATTATAAACCATTCAGCTTAACATCGGCGGGAGGAAAAATAATGGAATCCGTACCAAAATAGAAGAACATCTAGAAACGAAAATTATAATAATGAATAGTCAGCATGGATTTCAAAAGGGAAAGTCTTGCTTGACCAAACTCATTGAATTTTTTGAAGAGGTAACAGAGAGAGTAGACAGTGGTAATGCAGTGGATGTAATTTATCTGGATTTTCAAAAGGCCTTCGATAAGGTACCCCATAATAGACTAATGAATAAGGTCAGCGAATGCGGAGTCAGGGGACAAGTAGCAGAATGGATAGCTAGCTGGCTTCAAGACAGAAAGCAGAGAGTAGGGGTAAAGGGTAGCTATTCACAGTGGCAGAAGGTGGGTAGTGGTGTTCCACAGGATCAGTGCTGGGACCACTGCTGTTCACAATTTACATTAACGATTTAGACTTTGGAATCAAAAACACAATTTATAAAATTTGCAGATGATACCAAATTTGGGGGGGATAGTCAATACTGAGGAGAACTGCAACAAATTACAGGAGGACATTAATAAACTTGCAGAATGGGCAAATAATTGGCAAATGAAGTTCAACACAGATAAATGTGAGGTATTACATTTTGGTAGGAAGAATAGGGAGGTCACTAATCACTTGGAGGGTGTGAGTCTAGGTGGGGTAGAGGAACAAAGGGATCTCGGAGTACAAATACACAAATCACTAAAAGTTGCGACACAGGTTAGCAAGGCTATAAAAAAAGCAAACCAAGCACTAGCGTTTATTTTTAGAGGGATAGAATTGAAAAGTAGGGAAGTTATGCTAAACTTGTATCAAACCTCGGTTAGACCACACTTGGAGTGTTGTGTACAGTTCTGGTCGCCATATTATAAAAATGATATAGAGGCAGTGGAGAGGGTGCAGAGAAGATTCACAAGGATGTTACCAGAAATGCGAGGGTATACATATCAGGAAAGGATGAACAGGCTGGGTCTCTTTTTTCTTGAAAAGAGAAGGCTGAGGGGTGACCTAATAGAGGTCTTTAAAATTATGAAAGGTTTTGATAGAGTGGATACAGAGAGAGTGTTTCCACTTGTGGGGAAGAGCATAACTAGAGGCCATCAATATAAGATAGTCACCAAGAAATCCAATAGGGAATTCAGAATAAACTTCTTTACCCAGAGAGTGGTGAGAATGTGGAACTCGCTACCACAGGGAGTGGTTGAAGCGAATTGTATAGATGCATTTAAGGGGAAGCTAGACAAGCATATGAGGGAGAAGGGAAGAGGGTTATGCTGATAGATTTAGATGAGGAAAGACGGGAGGAGGCTCGTGTGGAGCATAAATGCTGGCATGGACTGGTTGGGCCGAATGGCCTGTGTCTGTGGCTTATATCCTGTGTAATCCTATGTAGAAACAGAGAGAGAGAAAGACTGAGAGAGAGAGACAGAGACAGAAACACAGAGAGCGAGAGAGACAAAGAGAGACAAACAGAGAGAGACAAAGAGAGACAAACAGATAGAGACAGAGAGAGAGAGAGAGAGAGGTGTGGTTGAGCCCCTCCCTCCACACAGTTTGAAGATATTTAGGTGAAACAGCAATTTACTTGTACTTCTTGCAATTTAGTATACTGTATTCGCTAAGGAGTCCAAACGAAGATTGGGTGATCACTTTGCGGAACACCTCTGTTCAGTCTGCAAGCGTGGCCCTGAGCTTCCGGTCGCCTGTCACTTTAATTTTCCGCTCCACTCTGACCTCTCTGCCCTCAGCCTCCTGCACAGTTCCAATGAAGCTCGAGGAACAGCACCTCATCTTTTGACTAATATTTCCCACATTACAACAGTGACAACACTCCAAAAGTTCTTCATTGGCTGTAAAGCGCTTTGAGATGTCTGGTGATCGTGAAAGGCGCTATAGAAATGCAACTCTTTCCTTCTTCTTTCTTTATTAGGCACTTTACAGAAGTCGGACTCAACACCGAGTTCAACAATTTCAGATCAGAACCATTGCTCCCATTTTTTCGGACGGCAACTGTTGATGATGATTCCGATATTCCCATTTACACCTCCTCTAGACCCATCTTTTGTTTCTTTACTTGTCCTATTACCATCGCCTTTTGCCCTTGCACTTGCTTAAAACCGGTTATATCTCTAACCTTTTCCAGTTCTGATGAAAGGTCTGTGACCGGAAAGGTTAATTCCATTTCTCTCTCCACAGAGGCTGCCTGACCTGCTGAGTATTTCCAGCATCTGCAGTATTTTGCTTCTGAAGATATTTAACCAGTTATAGTGATAGTGACACTTTCCCAATCATTTCACCCATTTGCACCATGACAGATGTTTTCTGATGTCAGGATTCCTGTTGCTCATCAGTCTCTGGGTTCAGAAGGGGAAACACCAGGTTCACTGTTCTTTAAAACTCAGATTTAATTTTAATGGAAATGTACTTCTGTTCATAAACAAGGAGTAAAGAAGCGTGAGACAGCGGTGCAGCGCGGGAGGGGACACTCTCTGTCAATCTGTGGTTCACAACCTCTCAGAATTACAACAACCCGTATATCAACATCCTCCATGGAGCCGAGGATCGGCAGGAGCCACAACTGGATCCGAGGATCGGCAGGAGCCACAACTGGATCCGAGCACTGGCCCGGCCTTGGACACATCTGAGCATTTCCTGCACAAAATGGACAGGATTCGAAGGGATTCACTAAATAGAAAAGATAAATAAAGTCGCTTTTTAACTTCAGCAGAGCTGTACTGAAGTCAAACAGGAGCGGCTGATCATCGCCTGCAGTGATCAGGAACAGGACATTCATCACCTGCACTGTCAGAGGCAATGGTCCACACTTCAATGTCCTGGCACTGTATCTCCACTGCTTCCATTTGAAGAATAGGAAGGCGCAGGTTTAGATAAAAACATTCTTCATTGAGACATACCCGACCGGTCTCAGGAGATTCTCAGCCTCTCCACTCCATGGGGTTGGGTCTTGCCTCCTGAGCATGGGCAGCAAATTAACCCCAAAACAATTGAGAGAAGCGCCAATCCTCGCAATGCAGCCACTGAAAACCCCTTTAGACTGAAAAATCTCATAACTTCGCCCTTTCACCTTTCGTTTAGCAGAAGACCGTCTCCCGGTGCGGGTCGGAGCCCTCGCTGGGCAGACAGCAGATACTCACATGCGGCACAGTGAGCAACACAACTCACAATCAGCTGTGCAAGGGCACTGCTACCGTCCTCCTGGACACACCTTCCCCACTGGATGGTGCTTCGACCAGTTGGAGGTGCGGGGCACACTCTGTAACCCGATCATGATCAGCACACCCGGGGTATTTGAGCACATGTGTCTCATATCCACTCCTCAGGTAATGTCCTCCAGCAGTTGTTGGCTCGGTTCTAGAGGTAATTGCTCTTCAGGTAATTGGGGCAGTTTTTGGTAGAATACAAGAGGATAAGGGTGACTAGAGAGGTTTAAAATTATGATAGGATTGGACACAGTCAATAAAACTGTCCAATGATTGAGGGTTCTAGAACAATGGGAGGTGGATGTAGGATTGAAATGTAAGATATTTAGGACAGGGAGCACTATTAACTTTTTTTTACACAGTATGTTGTGAGTTAGTGATTGAAGCAGAGACCATGTCAATATTTAAGACTAGGTTAGATATGGGGGTTAAAGGAAATAAAGCGGTATAGGGACGATTAGGTTACTGCTTGTGTGGGGGATAAACACCAACAAGGACTGGTTGGGTTGAATGGCCTGTTTCCATGGTGTCATTTCTATGTAATTCTTTGTGTGGTAAAATGACCTAAACAGGACAGCTTGGGACTCGAGTCTGTCCAGCTCCAGTACCGTGTGCCATGCTTACTTGTCATCAGCTGTTTCATTTAGGTCCTTGTGTGAGGGAACAAGGTAGTACCCGGTGTGACACTGTCACCTTCCAGCATTCTCAGTGCCAGGCTGGTGTAGGCCAAAGCTCCTTCCTCTCTGTACCTTTTTGCCTAAAATCCACCACACAGTTCAACCCAAGATCTGAGACATGGATCAGAAGACGGGACATCGTAACTCCAAGCACCTGCCGAGCTGCAATACCGCTAGGCGCCTACGGGTGGCGCCTCTGTGGCCGAGCTGCAATACCGCTGGACGCCTGCGGGTGGCGCCACCGTGGCCGGGCTGCAGTACCGCTGGACGCCTGCGGGTGGCGTCACAGTGGCCGGGCTGCAGTACCGCTGGACGCCTGCGGGTGGCGCCACAGTAGCCGGGCTGCAGTATCGCTGGACGCCTGCGGGTGGCGCCTCTGTGGCCGAGCTGCAATACCGCTGGACGCCTGCGGGTGGCGCCACCGTGGCCGGGCTGCAGTACCGCTGGACGCCTGCGGGTGGCGTCACAGTGGCCGGGCTGCAGTACCGCTGGACGCCTGCGGGTGACGCCACAGTGGCCGGGCTGCAGTACCGCTGGACACCTGCGGGTGGCGCCACAGTGGCCGGGCTGCAGTACCGCTGGACGCCTGCGGGTGGCGCCACTGGGGGGTGAACATTGAATCAAAAGAGTAGCAACAAAACTTGACTTTAAATTGTGGTAAAAGTAAGTTTTCAAATAAATCTTCTAAATTACTAACACGTTCTTAAATCCTGAGTAATAACAGGTTATATCTTAAAAGGGAGATTGGGTTCCCTAGTGGGTCACCCAGTGTGGCACTGAGCTCCATCCCCAGCCTGTGCCGAGTTCGCTGATCTCACCCGGACAGCTGTCGGTGCTACAATTGGATTGGAGGAGAAAAAATAACCATCCAAGGTTCAAGCTTCCAATTGCTGTCCCGTGACCCAAAGTGTGAACCTTGGCTAGAGACTGGATCAGACTTGGGAAAAGTGGGAAATAACATAAGAAAATACTGGAAATGAAGTTTCAGCTGCTGAATGACCGCGACATTTCCAACATTCAGCGCTGTTCCATTAGGACTGCGAACCCTGGGAGATTTGCCGTTTCGCAGCCAGAGGTAGAGGCTGATTGTAGTGATGCAGTGGCTGAGATCAGATAACCACGGCCTGGGAACTGAAACCAGGCCCTTCCGGCTCTGTATGGCTCAGTTCCTCATTAATTGGATCATTTTCCACTGAGTCATCAGAGGAACCAACATTACACAGAATGTACAGCACAGAAACAGGCCATTCGGCCCAACGGGCCCGCGCCGGTGTTTATGCTCCACACCAGCCTCCTCCCACCCCTCTTCATCTCACCCTAACATTGTTAATAAATGCAAGATTTAGAACTTTCTCAATATACAGTGTCCGAGTGAGCAATGGACAGCTGACTGGACACCAGAGAAAGGGACAAAGGAACTTGAATTGGACAATCAGCACCCACTGGTGCCGTGTCACCGGCCTCACACTAGATGGCAGCGGCACTCCATGGACTGGATTCAGGGCATTGGTTCAGAAACAGTTACTGGAAAATAAATACTGAAGGTTGGAGGAGTGAAGTTGCAAAGGTCATGTCCACCTCCTAGTTTATTATAGAACTTACAGCACAGAAGGAGACCATTCGGCCCATCGTGCCTGAGCCTGCTCTTTGAACGAGCTCTTTAATTAGTCTCACCCCCCCCCCCCCCCCGCCCATCCCCACAGCCCTGCACATTTTACCCCATCAAGTATTTATCCAATTCCCTTTTGAAAGTTACAATTTCAGGCAGTGCATTCCAGATCACAGCAACTCGCTGTAAAGTTCTTGTTCACATAGACAGGGCCCTGGTTCCCCAGACACCCCCTCCAGCAGGACTCGAAGTCCCTGCACTTTCTCCTGAGCTCCCAAGTCTCGGTCACCGGCTCAGAGTCTTCGCTTCACACCCGGGAGAGAGATCAGACCTGTGGAGGAATGAGCGAAACGGTCTCAGAGAATGAGCGATTGGGCAAAGGCCAGAATAAGATTGAAAGTGCAGCTGGTGTAGACAGTCCGAGCGACAGGCGGCGAAGCACAGAGAGGAGCTGCTGCTGGCGAGAGTGGCGGGGACGGGGAGACCCTGGTCCGGTACAAACTGTTTAACCTGTAACGAGATCTCCGCACTGAGCAGGAGCTGCGGGGAATATTGATCAGAAATAAATTGACATCTCGTTAAATCAACCTTTGTGTTGTTTTCAGTGCTGAAGATCAAGAGAGGTCACTCGGGTAATTCCCTAAACCCATTGCACTGCCAGACTTGGTCCTCAGGACCTTGTGCAGAGTCTGTGTGGTCATGGGGGTCATCACAGGCTGTGGCCCGCAACACTGCAATACCTGGACTCGGTCTGGGAGTCCTGGGGCAAAGTTGGATGCGGGGGAGGAAGGTGGATCCGTACCTTCTGTGTCAACATTTCACCCAAACCTGCAGCAAAAATATCACCAGATAACAGCGGGAACCCGAGGCGCTCGTCCCAGCGGGCGTGGGTCATGGGTGAGGTGTGAAAGGTGAATCTTGGGTGGGATGGTGAGTGTGCTGGTCACTAATTGCACATTCGCTGTTTAATATTCAGATAAATAAAGGTTTTTTGCCACTTACCCTGGGCTCAATGTTCTGGCTGAAGTTTCCCAGTCAGAAGTAGTGAAATCAGCAGGAGTTCAAAGCTGCCTTCGGAGGAGCAGATATCAGCATCGATCAGAGGGAAAAGACAAAAGATCTGTAAAGAGGAGGGGGAGGGGAGGTAGAGGGGGAGGGGGAGGACGAGGGGGTGCGAGAGGGGAGGGAGGGGAGGGGGGGCGGAGGGGGAGGGAGGGAGGGGGGGAGAGGAGGGGAGGGTGAGGGGGGGGAGTGGGAGGGAGGGAGGGGGGAGAGGGAGGGAGAGGGAGGGACGGGGGGGGAGGGAGGAGGGGGGGGAGAGGGAGGGAGGAGGGAGGGGAGGGGAGGGGGAGAGGGAGGGAGGGAGGGGGGGGGAGAGGGGGAGGGAGGAGGGGGGAG